>NC_090740.1:129237072-129254572 GCF_036898095.1 Palaemon carinicauda | reverse complement strand
TTTGGCGTCAGCTCACCATGGAAACGACTCTACTTTGAATGTTTACACTGTAGAATTAATAATCAAGTTGAATAACAATAGTAAGGCGAAGTCAATTACCGTAAATATTGTAAACCAAGACTCTGAAAGTCAATCAAGAAACTATTTAATTAACTCTACCAAGGAGGTATTGCATCGAGTTGGTTTATTAATTTGTCTGTCTGTGGACATTTACCTGTGGAAAGGATTAAGTCAAAACTACTTTACTTGACGGATTTTGATGAAATTCCCACCGTAGATAGACCTTAGGATATGGACGATCCCATTAAATTTTGGAGATGATCCGGAACCGAATCCAGATTTTAAATCTGGATTTGCATTTTTTGTCTCTGTGGACAGAATTACGTAAAAACTACAGGACAGATTTTGTCGAAATTTTCACCACAGATAGATGTCCTGTCAAGGAAGACTGCATCAAATTTTGGAGATGATCCGGATCCAGATTCTAGATCCGGATTTGTATTTTTCACCATTTTAAAGATAACGTCAAAAGTAGTCCACATATTTTGACAAACTTTTCCCCACACATAGATCTTAGGTCATGGACGACCCAATTAAATTTGAGATGATCCGGCTTTTACTTTATTTATGTATTTGTGTGTATATGTGGGCAGGATTACGACAAAACTACTCGAAGGATTTTGAAGAAATTGTTACAACAGATAGATCTTATGTCATGGACAACCCAATTAAATTTTGGAGATGATCCGGATCTGGATTCTAGATCCGGATTTAGATTTTTTGTTATTTTAAAGATAACGTAAAAACTACACGACGGATTTTGACGAAATTTTCACCACAGATACACCTTAGGTCATGGAAAATCCCATTGAATTTTGGAGATGATCCGGATTCTAGATCTGGATTTGTATTTTTCGCCATTTTAAAGATAACGTCAAAACTACTTGACGCATTTTGACGAAATTTTCACCAAATGTAGATCCTAGGTCATGGATGACCCCATTAAATTTTGGAGATGATCAAGATCTGAATCCGGATTTTACTTCATTTATTTATTTTCACCACAGATAGATCTTAGGTCATGGACTATTCCATTGAATTTTGAAGACGATCCTGATCCGGATTCTAGATCCGGATTTGCCTTTGTCACAATTTTAAAGCTAACGTCAAAACTAATCGACAGCTTGTGACAAAATTTTCACCCCATGTACTGTAGATCTTAGGCCATGAACTTTTGGAGATCATCCGGATCCGGATCCTGATTCTAGATCCGGATTTGCATTTTTTGTTATAGTAAAGATAAGGTTAAAACAAATTGACGGATTTTAACGAAATTTCAACCACAGATAGATCTTACGCCATGGAGGACTCCATTCAACTTTGGCGGAGGTCAGAAATTTTTGATTGCTCTTGCTAGTTATTATTATCATTACTGATAGCCAAGCTAAACACTGGCTGGAAAACGCAAGATGCCATAAGATCACAGGATTCCAACAAGGAAAAATAGCCCAGAAAGACAAAAATAAAAGAGCAAATAAACTATATACTGTATAAGTAATGAATAGAAAATAAACAAATATTTTTATATCAGTAATAACGTTAAAAATAGATCAGTCATATATAAACTATATAACAAAACAAGTTAATCAGCTCAAAATAAAAACATTTGCTGTAAGTCTAACTTTCTGAAGTTCAACGGATTCAACAGCGAGATTGAGACGATCATTCCACAACTTGGTCACAGTTGGAATAAAACTTCTTTGATACAGTGTAGTGCTAATGGAGAAGACAAAAATGTTACAACTAACTGCATAATAGTACTACATACAGGATGGTGCAGCCTTGAAAGATCTGAATGCAAAGGATAATCAGAATTTTGAAAAAATCTTAGGTAACATGCATAAAGAACTAACTGACCAACGGTACCATATTATAATATCCAGAACCGAAATAATAAATCTAATAAGACAGAAATTTTTATCCAACAAATTAAGATGAGAGTCAGCAGCTGAAGACCGGACAGGAGAATAATACTCGAAATAAGGCAAAATTGAAGAATCAAAACACTCCCTCAAAATAGATTGATAACCAAAAATCTTAAAAGACTTTCTCAGTAAGAAAATATTTTTGCAATTGGAAAAGAAACAGACCGAATGTGTTTCTCTAAAGTAATGTTACAATAGAGAATCACACATAAAATTTTAAAGGAGTTGTAACCTATATAGATAAATAAACATTATCAATGCAAAGATCTGGATGTTCAGGAGCCACTGTCCTCGAATTACTTACAATCATACTTCGAGTTTTGTTAGGATTGAACTTCTTGCCTCATGTAATAATCTTATCTAATCTCCATTACGGGATTCACCAGCTCCTGTTCGACATTCAGAAGATGGGATTGATGAGAAAGTAGCATCCTTTGCATACGCAACAAGCTTATTTTCTAGGTCAAACCACATAGCATGTGCATATAGTATGTAAAGTAATGGGTTAAGAACATTACCCTGAGGAAAACAGATATTACATTCCAATACTCACTAAACACCTCTTTCCAATCTTTTACTCAAAACTCAAATAATAATGCTAAGAACATACACCTGTTCCAAACTGTTTGAATTTGAACACAAGGGCCTCATGATTAGCACAGTCAAGAGGCAAAACTAAAATCAACGCAGATCATAAGAACTTTATGACCAAAATCAGGGGATTTCTGTATATCCCTGGAAAATGCAAGAAGGGCATCACATGCTCCAAGGTCCTTGCAGTAACAAAACTGTAAGGTAGGGAACATGTTATTACCTTAAGCATACCTATTTAGATGTTTTTGTAAATGACGTTGAAAAACTTTAGATAATATAGATAATATAGGAGCTATGAATATTAGTCATGGCTAAAGCTATCACAAACACAGTTACCTAACGTAGTAACGTTACCAATTCTCCAACAAGTGCAAAAAACCTCTTCTTGCTGACTTGTGTAAAATAACAGACAACTTGAGAGCTATGAAGTCAGCTGTCTTTATAAAAAAAAATCAAGAAAAATACCATTTGTGTCTAGTTTACACACCACAAGCATAAAGGTCCATCAAGAGTATTTCAATTCCACAGAACCGAGAAGCTAAACTAGTTAGCTTACCCTCAGGAGAGAGGAATGAGGAATATCAAGTTTCTCATTACTCTCGTTACTGTCAAACACAAAATGGTTGTCTTTTTCTTTGGACAGTGAGTGACAGTGCCGTCTGGTTTAAGTAAAGGAGGAACTGTTAAGTCTACACCAAAGAGTTCAGATTTAAAGAGAGCCGATCATTTATATTCCCTGATTGTATAAAAAAACTTCATTTTAAGATCAAATTGTATTCCTTTGTAGTTGAAGCATAGAGTCTCTGAGCAACAGCTCTTAAATGAGTAAAGTTATTCTAAGACAAATCTGATCGATTACCTTTTCAAAGATGATAAACCTACTGTTTCTCCAAATATGAGCGTCAACAATCATCAATGAACCAAGGTTTGTCTTTCACTTGGTATTCTAGCACACGGAAAGGGATACAATTATCAATTATGTTGACAATGTTCCCATTCAAGATAATAACAGGTTCAACACTTCTATACAATTGTGAGCAATTCAAATATAAAAGATCTCTCAAAATGACATTCCAGTCTACTTGAGATTATTTATATATCTTATCTGAGTATGCCACATCATTCACAGGCTGCTCAGTCTTAATTACTAAAGAGAACAATACATAATTAGACATCCCAACTGCAGAACCAACCTTACTAGTTATAACACAAGGGGAGTCAGTGTATACTAGATCGAAGCAGTTACCAGACCAGTGAGTAGCCTCACTTATGATTTGATCATAGTCTGATTTAGAGGCAAAGTCCAAAGCTCTCAAGCCATGGTGATCAGTAAGAGAAAAAGAATTCAATGTTCCCTAGTTAAAAATCTGCTGTAAATAAACGGTAAAAATCCTGGAATGTTTTAAAAATGTATATATTGACGTAAAGGAGTGATATTTCGGTCACCAACCCGTTAAAGATAAAAACATAATAGGGTAAAATTACGGTCGCCCGTATTTTACTGAAATACGGCTGAGAATAGTATATTTTTACGGAGAATTTCCGATAAAAATTACGTTTTTTTTAGGTGTATGGTGAGCATTAAAATCACCAACAAAAACAAAGGAAGCCTTTCTGTCATCTTGAATCTTAGCCATAATGGTAAGAAGACAATCGAAGATAGAATCATCCACGACTAGATTCCGATATATCGAACACAAATAGAACTTGTCATCCCTGCCACAAATTTTTATTACCTGAATCTCATGACATCCACATTCATGGCCTGTGGCCTGTCTTATAAAACCAGGGTACCCAGTCCTAATATATACCCCCAATCCCCTTGCCTTATGTAAATGGCATCCCCCATTTCAAAATTCTTGGTTTCTTCAAACCTGGAACAAGTCGCTCAGTCGAGTGCCTCATTAATGATAAAAAGAGTTTATTTCCACACAACTGAATGCCTCTGTAATCGAGTAGCGAATTGAAAATATTTATTCTAAGTGAGAGAAGCCAAATGATTTTAATGGAAATGTGGAGAATAAATCTTTATTTACATTTTTAGCTCACAAACTGGTTGGTAACAGATATATCAAATATTCCTGGGATTCTTTATTGTCGTATCCGCTGGCGGTAAATAAATGCATTTTAATTTTCCTTCCAAAAAAATAACCTTATTTCAGTTATATTTAGAAAATTTTTGCATCTAATTCTCTGAAATGAATTCCGTTTAGCTTTTCATAATTATTATAATTTTTTATAATATAAAAGATAATAACTATAATAATCTTTAATATCTTTAATAATCTTTTTTATCACCACCATCGTTATCATCCTCTTAGTATAAAGATGCAGTATTCGGCTCATGTTAAATAGGTCCGTCATGGCTCTCTCGACTACCACCAACTAGTCAACCAGCTATAATATTGTACCAATGTTTCCTGGGGGTAATGAGAAGCCGTGTATTGTTAGCAATATCATCCCAAAAGAATGGTTGAGAAACTGAAAGGCAAAATTTTTCTCGGGCCACCCCTTAGAATGGAAGGGAGATAGAGAAAAAAAATCTCATTGTTTTTTAATATTAATTTCTTATAAGATAATGAGATTCGTTTTATTAAATACCAACCAACCTCCTTCCGTCCAACCTTTTGAACGACAATAATAAATATTAAAGTGATTAATATAGATCATAATAATGAAGACTGAAATGACAATCAATTTCAACTTAGCCCACCTATAATATGATTTATATGTGAAGAGTTGTCCCTTGGAGTAATAGCATACCCAGACTCCAACAGGGAAAACAGCATAATGAGTTAAAAGAAAAAGGAAAAAATAAAATATTTTAAGAACAGTAACATTAAAAAAAAAAATCTTTCCTATATAAACTATGAAAAATTTAAAAAACAAGAGGAAGAGAAATAAGATAGGAGAGTGTGCCCGAGTGTACCCTCAAGCAAGAGAACTCTTACACAAGAAAGTGGAAGACCACAGTACAGAGGCTATGGCACTACTCAAGATTAGAGAACAATGGTTTGATTTTGGAGTGTCCATCTCCTAGAAGAGCTGCTTACCATAGCTAAAGAGTCTCTTCTACCCTTACCAAGAGGAAAGTGGCCACTGAACAATTACAGTGCAGTAGTTAACCACTTTGGTGAAGAAGAATTGTTTGGTAATCTCAGTGTTGTCCGGTGTATGAGGACAGAGGAGAGTATGTAAAGAATAGGCCAGACTATTCGGTGTGTCTGTAGGCAAAGGGAAAATGAACCGTAACCAGAGAGAAGGATCCAATGTAGTACTGTCTGGAAAGTCAAAGGACCCCATAACTCTCTAGTAGTAATATCTCAAAGGGTGGCTGGTGCCCTGGCCAACCTACTACCTTTATGCAAGAGACTGAGGTAATAGAAAAAAGATATTTATTCTTATAAAGGAGTCATTTGACTTACACATTACATCAGGTAGAGAAGGATTTCTTGCAATAACCCCAAAGCACTGTCCAAAAGAATATATTTTGAGAGAGAGAGAGAGAAAGAGAGAGAGAGAGAGAGAGAGAGAGAGAGAGAGAGAGAGAGAGAGAGAGAGAGTAAAGGAAATTCGATTACACCAATAACTAGTTTAACTTTTTTACAATACATAATGGCTGACAGATAATTTGCCAATAACGCTAAACTAACTGATCATACAACCGCAAATTTTAAAAAGGAACATGAAAGAAGGTCAAGTAATAACCACGCTAACGAAGTATTAGCGAACACAAGAGCGCAGAGAGAGGAAGGCGCTGTTTGTGGAATTAAAACTTTTATGGAATGCGAGAGGTCGGTGAAAAGCTACGAGAGAGTAACTGTAAAAGAGGCAAAAGGAAAGGGAGGGGAATGAAACAAAAAGAATATTTACACGGCAAATAATAAAATAACGAACATGTTTGATATGTAAACACAATCGTAAGGGAAGCAGGGGAACCTTAAAAAACCAACGAGCTCAAATAAAAACCGGAAACTTGTTTCCAAATATTTGATATCAGCCAATTGATGCGGCTGGAATGTAAGAAAAAGGAAGAGAGGCGGGGAAGGGGATGAGGAGTGAGGGGTGAGGGGTGAGGAGTGAGGGGAGAGGGGTGAGGAGTGAGGTGGGGGAGAAAAGCAGAGGGAAGAGACTGGGATGTGTCTTTAAACCCCATGTCATTCGGAAAAAAGAAGTTATGAATCGGAAGTTTTCATAAACTCATAAAGTGACTTAACTTATTTGTTGGCAGAGCAGAAGAGATTCTTCTGAGGAAGATGAACAAAGCTGCTGGTGGGAGAGAGAGAGAGTCAGGTTCGCATTGAAAAATAGGTTATGCCAAGGAAAAAATCCCTCTAAAGTATTTCTTTGTGCTTGTCAAAGCAATATTTTCTCAACCAGCAAGATGTGTCGCCTTGTGTTATTTGAATACTTCCAGGAATATTTTTTTCTATTTAGTCTCTTGCATTACTTCATTTATCTCTCTCTCTCTCTCTCTCTCTCTCTCTCTCTCTCTCTCTCTCTCTCTCTCTCTCTCTCTCTCTCTCTCTGAGATTTTATGCGTCATTAAAATACTGAAACAAGAATCTTGATGAATAATAATCCTTTTCAGCAGAAATATTGTGAGACTCTCGAAAGGCCCTTGGAGACTGTGGTGCAATTCAAGTGTTGCACAGAGATCCACTGTTTCTGGTCATGTACTTCGCATTTTAGTGTTGCCTTTTACCGTGTTAATCATGATGCCCTTTGACAGGAGGGAGTTGATGGGCTATTTCTTTGTATTATCTTATGATTTTTACTAATAGATAAATAAGGGCACTTGATAAGTACCATGATTAAGCACAGGAATGAAATATTTGATGGTTTTCATAGTAGTGTACTTATTAATTCTTTATGATATGGGGTTTGGCGTTAAAAACAGGCTAGTTACCTATACAGATGATACTACTCGTTATGCATAGATCACATACTTCAGTAAAAACCTGTGTTTTCTCGGTTCCTTGATAGAGATTTGCTTAAAATTATTGCATGGTGGCTACAGTTAAACCCAAAACATTGGTAGATTTAGGACACTTGATATTCTCCATCCAAATTTTTTCATCGACAGGGATTTTTTAACTACATGCAGCTCAGTTGAATTTTAATTATTATTATTATTTTTAAATTCATTTACGTTCGGTTTCTCTTCCTCATAAAAAAATTGATATAAAGAGGAAGTCTTCCAAGACTTTTGAAAACCGAAGAATATTTCTAATTCATTTATTGTAAAAAGTTTAGAATATTATCCTCTTAAGGGTTAAAAGGCCGCTCATGAATGGCAAATGCAAGGGACAGTGACACTGCCTTTCAAGCAGGACAATGTCCTAGAGACTGACCATATTATACAGTATACCATATGATCAGCGCCCAAGGCCCCTCTCCATCTAAACTGGAACCAGGGACAACCAGGCAATGGCTGCTGATGAGTCAGCAGCTAGATCTATATGCTCCCCAAACCCCCCAACTTTAGCTCACAAGGATGTTGAGGTTGCAGCGACCAAAGGAAGTAACGAGTTTGAGCGGGACTCGAACCCCAGTCTGGCATTCACCAGTCTGGGACGTTACCACATCGGCCACCACAACCCTTGCCCCGTCTTCAGTAGCTGAATCTCATTATACAATGTTGGACAAAACCTGTGTCTATTGAATTCCTTACTCCTGATCTACGTATTAATATATGGAACAGGTGTTCAATTTGGTCTTTGTGAATTATGTATAAAATTTCTCATAATTCTGACCATCCTTTATATATAGATCATCTCGAGATTATAATGCTCTCCCATGTAGAACTACGTATGTAGTCAATTATAAGTCTTTGAATGTACTCAACACTAGAAATTTTTAAGTGATGTTCCCAATAAAACACCTGAATCGTAGGAACTTCAGGAGTTCAAATTGGGTGCAAATCCTATTTCGTTAAAATGATTGGCGTAAGTTTCATTTTTCTTAGTTTATTTGTTACTTATTAACTTAACTTTGTAAAGTATCTCAATATAAGATTTTTTTGTTTCTTCCAATCTCCGGTTATTTTCCGAGCTGGTGTGCTTTAACTTTCGATGACTTTAGGCTTATAGCAGTCTTCTTTTTTCAACTTCGGTTGCCTTGTAATAATACTTTCATTCATCGTATCCAGCCGACGATACAGAATCCTGCGAACTGTTGAAACAGCCTTGGTGCAATGAAGACCCAGATGCTTCGACGAAAGGAAAAATGCACAAAGTCAAAGAGTGAGAAAAAAGTAATCCGTTTTTCTTTCTCCATCTAATCGTTCATTTGCATATTTTGTTAATGGCAGACGTGTCCTGTCCCTGTATCAGAAACGGAGAAGAGATGGGTTCCACGAAAACGAATAAGTTCGCGCTCTCTGTTAGCCAAAACTTCTGAACTTTCTGCATATATATCAAGAGTTTATCGGGTTTGCGTGCGGGGTTCAGCCAACGGGGGTTAGGGGGGTTGTGGAAATTTGGGGGTGGAGAGGGAGGGAGGGCGGATCAAGGGTGAATTGGGTGGATGAACGGGGCCATCCACTTTTGGCGGATGTCGCCTTCTTAAAGTCTCTTCCGATTAAACCGCTTTTCTGAAAGTCTTCTTCTCGCCTGTATGAGACGGAATTGCTGGCATTGGGCTGAAGCGATCTTGCATAGATGGCTAGAGTTTGTTAGATTCAAAGGAACTATTTCGTGTTAGATGTAGTATTCATACATTCTCTCCTGTATAAAAAAATCCTGTGAGACAGCAACAAAGAGATGGAGCTGGGGGGAGAGTGACTGCTCCCCGCACTCTAGTTTTGGGGTGTTTGAATGTGCGTGGATGTAGTACGATAGAGAGTAAAAGATGTGAGATTAGAAGTATGTTTAGAAGTAGAAGGATGGACGTATTGGCCTTGTGTGAGACAAAGATGAAAGGAAAGGGTGAAGTGATGTTTGGTGAAATGTCTGGTAGAGTGTCTGGGATTGAAAGGGGAAGAGCGAGAGAGGGTGTGGCTTTATTGCTGAGTGAATGGATGACAGGTAAAGTAGTGGAATGGAAGGAGATATCATCTAGGTTAATGTGGGTAAGGGTTAGGTTGGGTAGGGAATGTTGGGCGTTTGTCAGTGCGTATGGGCCAGGTAGTGAGAAGAGTGAAGAAGAGCGGAATGAGTTCTGGAGTGAATTAACTAGGTGTGTAGAAGGACTGGGTAGAAGGAATTATGTAGTTGTTATGGGTGACTTAAATGCTAGAGTGGGCGCTGGAGAGGTAGAAGGTGTCATTGGAAAGTATGGCGTACCAGGTGAAAATGAGAGTGGTGAGAGACTGGTAGATATGTGTGTTGAACAAGAGATGGTAATAAGTGCTAGCTTTTTTAAAAAGAAAGATAAAAATAAGTATACATGGGTGAGAGTGGCAAATGGAAGGGTAGTAGAAAGGGCATTAATGGATTATGTGTTGATAACTAAAAGAATGTTTGGAAGATTGAAAGACGTGCACGTGTTTAGGGGTATGGCTAACGGCATGTCTGATCATTTTTTGGTGGAAGGAAAATTAGTTGTAGCAAAAGAGTGGGGGAATAGAGTAGGTGGATGTAAAAGGGAGCTAGTGAGGGTTGAAGAGCTAATAAAACCGGGGGTAAAAAGTAAATATCAGGAAAGGTTGAAAATGGCATATGACGAGGTGAGAGTAAGAGAAACTGGTAATTTAGAGGAGGAGTGGAAGTTAGCAAAAGAAAATTTTTGTTGGGATTGCAAGTGATGTATGTGGCAAGAAGGTTGTTGGAGGCAGCATGAGGAAGGGCAGTGAATGGTGGAATGAAGGAGTGAAGGTAAAAGTGGAAGAGAAAAAGAGGGCTTTTGAAGAATGGCTGCAGAGTAATAGTATAGAGAAGTATGAAAAATATAGAGAGCAAAAGGTGGAAGTAAAGCGCAAGGTACGTGAGGCAAAGAGGGCAGCTGACCTGAGGTGGGGTCAGGGACTGGGTCAGTCATATGAAGAGAATAAGAAGAAGTTTTGGAAAGAAGTGAAGAGAGTAAGGAAGGCCGGCACAAGAATTGAAGAGACAGTGAAAGATGGAAATGGAAGGTTGTTAAAAGGAGAGGAGGCAAGGAAAAGGTGGGCGGAATATTTTGAAAGTTTGCTGAATGTTGAGGATGATAGGGAGGCAGATATAATTGCTGAATGTTGAGGATGATAGGGAGGCAGATATAATTGCTGTTCCAGGTGTTGAGGTGCCAGTGATGGGACATGAGAATGAGAGAGAGATTACAATAGAGGAAGTGAGGAGAGCACTAGATGAAACGAGAGTAGGAAAAGCATCTGGTATGGATGGTGTGAAAGCTGAGATGTTGAAGGAAGGGGGTGTGACTGTACTTGAATGGTTGGTGAGATTGTTTAATGTGTGTTTTGTGTTGTCAATGGTACCAGTAGATTGGGTCTGTGCATGTATTGTACCACTATATAAGGGTAAGGGAGATGTGCATGAGTGTTGTAATTCAAGAGGTATTAGTTTGTTGAGTGTAGTTGGAAAAGTGTATGGTAGAGTAGTGATTAATAGGATTAAGGATAAAACAGAGAATGCAATCTTGGAAGTACAGGGTGGTTTTAGAAGGGGTAGGGGTTGTATGAATCAGATTTTTACAGTTAGGCAGATATGCGAGAAATATTTAGCAAAAGGTAAGGAGGTGTATGTTGCGTTTATGGATCTGGAGAAAGCATATGATAGAGTTGATAGGGAAGCAATGTGGAATGTGATGAGGTTATATGGAGTTGGTGGAAGGTTGTTGCAAGCGGTGAAAAGTTTCTACAAAGGTAGTAAAGCATGTGTTAGAATAGGAAATGAAGTGAGCGATTGGTTTCCGGTGAGAGTGGGGCTGAGACAGGGATGTGTGATGTCGCCGTGGTTGTTTAACTTGTATGTTGATGGAGTGGTGAGAGAGGTGAATGCTCGAGTGCTTGGACGAGGATTAAAACTGGTAGGCGAGAATGATCATGAATGGGAGGTAAATCAGTTGTTGTTTGCGGATGATACTGTACTGGTAGCAGACACAGAAGAGAAGCTTGACCGACTAGTGACAGAATTTGGAAGGGTGTGTGAGAGAAGGAAGTTGAGAGTTAATGTGGGTAAGAGTAAGGTTATGAGATGTACGAGAAGGGAAGGTGGTGCAAGGTTGAATGTCATGTTGAATGGAGAGTTACTTGAGGAGGTGGATCAGTTTAAGTACTTGGGGTCTGTTGTTGCAGCAAATGGTGGAGTGGAAGCAGATGTACGTCAGAGAGTGAATGAAGGTTGCAAAGTGTTGGGGGCAGTTAAGGGAGTAGTAAAAAATAGAGGGTTGGGCATGAATGTAAAAAGAGTTCTATATGAGAAAGTGATTGTACCAACTGTGATGTATGGATCGGAGTTGTGGGGAATGAAAGTGATGGAGAGACAGAAATTGAATGTGTTTGAGATGAAGTGTCTGAGGAGTATGGCTGGTGTATCTCGAGTAGATAGGGTTAGGAACGAAGTGGTGAGGGTGAGAACGGGTGTAAGAAATGAGTTAGCGGCTAGAGTGGATATGAATGTGTTGAGGTGGTTTGGCCATGTTGAGAGAATGGAAAATGGCTGTCTGCTAAAGAAGGTGGTGAATGCAAGAGTTGATGGGAGAAGTACAAGAGGAAGGCCAAGGTTTGGGTGGATGGATGGTGTGAAGAAAGCTCTGGGTGATAGGAGGATAGATGTGAGAGAGGCAAGAGAGCGTGCTAGAAATAGGAATTAATGGCGAGCGATTGTGACGCAGTTCCGGTAGGCCCTGCTGCTTCCTCCGGTGCCTTAGATGACCGCGGAGGTAGCAGCAGTAGGGGACTCAGCAGTATGAAGCTTCATCTGTGGTGGAAATGTGGGAGGTTGGGCTGTGGCACCCTAGCAGTACCAGCTGAACTCGGCTGAGTTCCTGGTTAGGCTGGAGGAACGTAGAGAGTAGAAGTCCCCTTTTTTGTTTTGTTTCTTGTTGTTGTCGGCTACCCCCCAAAATTGGGGGAAGTGCCTTTGGTATATGTATGTATGTATATAAATATATATATATGTATATATATAAATATATATATATATATATATATATATATATATATATGTATATATATATGTATATATATAAATATATATATATATATATATATATATATATATATGTATATATAAATATATATATAAATACATATTTATATGCATGTGTGTATATATATATATATATATATATATATATATATATGCATGTGTATATATATATATATATATATATATATATATATTATATTATATGCATTATTAATATTATAATTATCATTACTAGCCAAGCTACAATCCCAATTAGAAAAGCAGAATGATACAAGTCCAAAGACTCTAAATTGGAAAGCAGCCGAAAGAAAATAAAGAAGTAACGATAATCTATTCCAGAAAAATAATAAACAATATTAAAAAATGTATTACGATCAATAACAACGTTAAAGTGACCAGCATTACATAAATTATGAAATGTCTTATGTCAATCTATCCACGAGAAAGGCCTGCGCAACAAGTTTGAATTTTTGAAGATCTACAGATCCAACCCCCAAGATTAGGGAGATCATTCCACAATCCGGTCTAACCGGGAATAAAACTTCTAGAATTCTGTGTAGCGCTGTGCCTTATGATGGAGAGTTAGACTGTTAGAATTTAACTGCTTACCTGTTCATTCTGGGATGATCAGAAGGCAAAGGGTGGTCAAAATTATTTAAATCAAATCTTATGTAATATACACAAAGAACTAGTTTAACGACAGCGCCAGATGAGGGATTAGACATTTAAAAGACCACAGGGTTTTTAAAGTTAGCAGCTAAATATCAGATATAAGAACGATACTTAAAACATGACAGAATGAAAGAATAAAAAAATCCCCTTACGATAAATCGATCACCAAAACACTTACAAGATTCTCGCAATAAGCCAATTTTTTGTGCAATTGAAGAAACAACTCGAATATGTTTCTAAAAAGTAAATTTGCAATAAAGAATCCCACCTGGAATTTTCCATATGTTGCATATAGTTTAGGAGATAGTCAATGCAAAGATCTGGATGTTGACTTCCCACTGTCCTTGAAATAAGCTAATTACACACATGTATAAATATTAATATAGATATAAATATAATTATAAATATAAATATATATACATATGTATATATGCATATATACATATCTATGTATGTATGTATGTATGTATGTATCTATATACCTACCTATATATATATATATATATATATATATATATATATATATATATATATACACACACACATTGAAATCAGCACACAAAAATACGTGGAAAGTTACCTAAATAAGATCAAGGAAATCTATTAGAAAAGACCAAAAACCTAATAAAGAAAAGATTGGAAATAAGAGTAAAATCCAAGAGAGATGAAATAAAATTAGCAGAACTATCCAAAACAATAAACAAACTAAAAACCAAAGACATTCGTGAACATAATCAGACCAAAATTCGGGAAAAACTAAAAAAAGAAAGTAGCATCAAATTGATGAAAAGACTTAGAAGAGGTCGACAACAGATGTTTCATGAAAATGGAAATGTTATCAACAAAAGAGAGTGAGTGATGAAAGAAAAAATTGCAGGGGATTTCTATACAATGCTATACAATAGTGATATAAGAAATAACTTTGCAAATAAGAATAACGAAACACCTGAGCCGGTACCAAACATAACGGTAGGAGTAAAGAAAACATTAAAACTCACGAAAAGAGGCAAAGCAGCAGAAGATAGCCTAACAATTGATTTAATAACAAATGGAGATTTCAATAGTAGTTAAACTAGCTGAACTTTGCCAAAAATGTCTACAATAATGCTCTATACCTATACCTTGGAAAAATGTTATTATAATTCAAGAAAAATGAGACAAAAGACCTGGTGTTGGTTAGAATGATAGATATAATGTACAAAAGAACAAGAACAAAAGTAATAACAGCTGTTGGAGAAACAGAAACCTTTTGACTTAGTACTGGATTACACCATTAAGCCTGTTTTTATTTGTCTTGGATATGTTAAGCGAAGAGATCAGAAATGGAGAGTTGTGGGTGTTGCTATATGCAGATGATTTGGTGATTACCGCTGAAAATGGGCAAGACTTACACAGAAGGGTTGTAGAGTGGCGAGAGACCGCGGAAAGGGGTGGTTTAAAAGAATATGTTGATTAGACTGAAGCTATGGTGAGCAGTATGGAAGGTGGGGACAGGAGGACAGGACAGCCATACATGAAAGTAAAGGCTCAGTTATAAAACAGGTAGAAGAATTCAGATACTTGGGATCTACAGTAAATCAGGAGGAAGGGTGTGAGGATGAAATTGAGAATAAGATAAAAGTACGGTAAGTGGAGGGATGTACCAGGATTGGTATATAGTTAGCAAAGTAATAAGACCAGTGTTAATGTATGGATCAGAAAAATTGGCTTTGACAAAAGGAGGAAGCAAAGCTTGAGAGAACAGAGGTTAGAATGCAGAGGTGGATTATGGGAACATCACTGCTTGAAAGATTGGAAAATTATAGAAGAAGAATGGCAGGCATAGTAAAGATTACAGAGGTGATAAGTGTGTCACGACTGAGATGGTGTGGGCACATGTTGAGGATGGATGATAAGGAGGGAGTGAAGAGTGTTTAGGAGGAACCTGTTAGGGAGAGCGAGAATTAGATGGCGAGAAAAGGTGAAGGATGATATCGATAGAAGAGGTTCGGTGAAAGAAGGTAATGGAGAGGGCGCATCAGGCAACCGACCCCTTAATATAGGGATAACAGTGAGAAAGAAGACGACAAGACCTGAAAAACTAACGGCCAATAAGTTTATTCTCAGAAATATATGAAACATCTACAAAGATCATATTGAGCCGATAGAAAGAAAGCTGGACCATAACCAACCAAGAGAGCAGACAGGTTTAGAAACGGGTATTCAACAACTGACCATATCCATATAATAACCCAACAAATGGAAAAATCACACGAGTATAATAAACCACTATTTAAGGCCTTTATAGACTATGGGAAAGCTTTTGATTCGGTCAAAACTTCACCAGTAATGAAAGTCCTTCAAAGACAAAGAATAAATGAGTCTTATGTTAGAACACTTAAACATATTTATATGGAAAGTACAGCCATTTTAAAACTACATAAAGATAGTGAGAAGATTCCAATCTAGATGGGAGTTATACAGGGAAAATCCCTATCTTCGAAAATATTCACAACGTGCCTAGAAATAGGTTTCAAGAATTTAGATTGGGAAAATGTAGGAATTAGCATAAATGGGGAATATCTTAGGATTTGCAGATGACAGTTCTGTTTAGTGGATCAAGGGAGGAATTGCAAAAGATGATAGAGTATTTGAATAGAGAAAGAAGAAATGTAGACTGAAAAATATATGACTAAAACTAAGATATTCAATGAAAATACAGACAAATCAAACAAGAGTCATAAACGAACCTTAGGACTGGCAGTAAAACAGGTGTTTCTTTAGGGCATGATACTGAAATTAAAAGAAGGATAAGCATGAGATGGAGACCTTTTGGTAAACAAAATGAGATGAGCCTTACTAAAGTCTTGGAACATTAGACCTTTTGGTAAACAAAATGAGATGAGCCTTACTAAAGTCTTGGAACATTAGACCTTTTGGTAAACAAAATGAGATGAGCCTTACTAAAGTCTTGGAACATTAGACCTTTTGGTAAACAAAATGAGATGAGCCTTACTAAAGTCTTGGAACATAAGTTAGTTACAACTCAGAGCTATGGAAAGAATAATGATGAGAATAACACTAAGTGACAGAAAAAGAGCAACATGGATACGAGAGCAAATTAAAGTAGAGGATATTCTAATAACATGTAAGAAAAGAAATGGACATGGGCTGGATATACAATAGATGGAAATTAAGAATAAGAGAATGGGTCCATAGAGATTACAAAAGGAGGAGGGTAAGGAAGAGAAGACAATGGATTGACACACTAAGAAAATCAATCTGTGTATATACTAGCATAGAAAGACCATAAACAGACGCGAGGGGAAAAACAAGTGGGCGGCCCTTTCCCTGCACTTGAGTAGTTACGAATTATGATATATATATATATATATATTGATATATATATATATATATATATATATATATATATATATATATATATATATATATATACTGTATATCCAAATAAGCCATATACATTAATGTCTTGATTCTCTTAACGACGTCGGGATCAGAGCCCCAGGTGAAATCACACAAAGACAAGAGCTTGTGACCGGCCGGGAGTCGAACCCTGGTCCGGTAAACTTGTATAGAAAATGACTTACCACTTGGCCAAATGGTAAGTCACTGTCTATACAAGTTTGCCGGACCAGGGTTCAACTCCCAGCCGGTCACAAGCTCTTGTCTTTGTGTTATTTCACCTGGGGCTCTGATCCTGAGGTCGTTAAGAGAATCCACACATTAATGTATCAAAAATATATGGCTTATTTGAATATGAAAAACACGTCTAAATGTGCAAAATTATATATTATATATATATCATATTCATATATATATATATATATATATATATATAATATATATATATATATATAATATATATGTGTGTGTGTGTGTGTGTGAAAGTCGAATTAGAACATAGACTAAACATAGGCTTTCAAAGCACATATTATCTTAGGGCATCGAGGTTGGTGGGATCAAGATAATAAAGATGAAACCAAAAGTGGCGCTGAGAACTGAATACTAGAATCTTTCGTGGGATTAAATTCATTTTAATTCACTTATGAGACAGACGACATCCTTTGGAATATTCATAAGAGGATTGAGGATAATAAAAGACCTCCATTCAGGCTCTGATGAGGATTTAAATGGGAAAGAATGAAAGAGAAAATAACATTA
>NC_090740.1:129222072-129232072 GCF_036898095.1 Palaemon carinicauda | reverse complement strand
CCCGCTCTGTGACGTCACTGGGCAGTGCACTTAATTTCCTGATCTTACTTCTGTTGTTAACATTCAAAGTTTTTTAATAATTCAGTTGTTGTTTTTTTTTTTTATTGTTATTATTATTATTATGTTGTTGTTGTTGTTGTTGTTGTTGTTGTTGTTGTTGTTGTTGTTGTTGTTGTTGTTGTTGTTGTTGTTGTTGTCCAAGTCAAAATCCTGGTTTGGAAAGTAGAATACCACAAGCCCAAGGGTTCCAATAAGGGAAGCAGCCCAGTAAGAAAAGGAAATAAGGGAATAACAAACAAACTATTTATAAAGAGACGAACAAAATGTATGAAACATTTTAAGCTCAGTAACAACGTAAAAAATAGGTCAGTCACATGTGAACTATAAAACAGATAAATCAAGTTGGTAGATTAAAATTTATTTGAACAAATAACCTTACCGAATAATTATGAAAAATAATAATTATGCGCTACGTGGCTGAGGTGGTATTTTCAGTTATTTTACACGATTTGATCGGAGAGATGCCAGATATCACCATTTGACCACGTTTTCAGAAAAAGGTTAAATGGCAGGACAGGATTAGAAATGAAACTATAAGAGATTACTCGAGTGCCATATGTGCATGGGATTATGGTGAGGGGGTAGATGGAGATGGTTAGGGCAGGCTCTTCGCCCTCCCCAAAAGAGATTAGTTCACCAAACGTTCAGCTGGGCTTCACAAGGGACTAGAAGAGTTGGAAAACCCAGGCATACATGGCTGAGTATTATGAATCACGAAGTAGGAGATGAGGAATGGAGAAGTATTGAATTAAAAGCTGAAGATAGAGACGACTGGCGAAACCTAACCGAGGCCCTTAGCGTCAATAGACGTAGGAGGAGATGATGATGATTTGAGAAAAAAAAAAAAAACGAGTGACAAATGCATCGCCCGTCATTGTGCTTCTGTGACGTCACACGGAGTTACCGGAATAATAATAGTAATAATAATAATAATAATAATAATAATAATAATAATAATAATAATAATAATGTGTTCTGTTATTCCATATGTCAGCCGCTAACTAGACGTTCCGATCAGGAGGGAAATTTATTGTGACAATTGATTAATTGCGTATATTAGTCATGTCGACATGGGTACAGTATGTCTTACTATGGATCAAGTGATATGTTATTCCAGTATACAAGATTATTTCAACATTATCGTTGCTATCATAACTCTAGTTGCTGGATTCTTTGCAAAAAAATAAAATAAAATAAAATAAAAATTCCCCCCAAAAATAAAATGTATCAACGTGAAAATTATATGAATGTTATATGAAGCTTTCGTATAAGAACAGAATAAAAACAAAAGTATTTTCACTAACACTTTATGGACAGACAGCAACAAATGTTAAGAGCATCTCTCTCTCTCTCTCTCTCTCTCTCTCTCTCTCTCTCTCTCTCTCTCTCTCTCTCTCTCTCTCTCTCTCTCTCTCACACACACACACACACACACATTCAAATAATCATAAAATGGACCTTCCCCTTTTATTCAGTTCTCCTCCCTCAACCGAGAAATCCGTCCTATGATCTATTTAAAAAATACAGGTAAACAAATGGGGTATATTATTAAAAAACACTGATAGACAAATGAAATATATTAAGAAATACAGGTAAACGACTGGAATATATTTATCCCATCTATGCAAATTTACATACTTTGACTGGAATCCACTCCGCCATGTAGAACGAGGTTCGATAGTACGATCTAATCCGCCATGATCGCATATTCCCAATGGGTAGACTTTTTACCGAACATCTGAAGATATAAATATCATCTGACACAAGTTCATAAAATCAAAAGGAATTTTCATCAGACCGTCTATGTATAACTCTAATTGTAAATGGTCGACTTGTATTAGTATCAAGGAGAAAGGGTTACAGATGACAGTCAGTGAAATGAAAGAAAAGATAAATCACAGATTACGCTGTTAAAAAAAAAAAAAAAAAAAAAAAAAAAAAAAAAAAAAAAAAAAAGTAATTATAATCGGAAATTCTCCTTAAAAATATACTGTTCTCAACCGTAGTTGAGTAAAATACATGCGACCGTAATTTTACCTAACTTTGTCGTTATCTTTTACGGGTTGGTGACCATAATATCACTTCTTTACGATAATATAACCGTTTTTAAAACGGTAAAAATCCTTCAATAAATGTTGCCAGACATTTACCATTATTTTCATGCAAATCTATAACAGTGTATATTTGCAAAAATATCTAAAAGCGACAAGGGGGAGTAATCTAGGAAGCAAAGATTTGCGACTATGAAATGTAAATGAATTTTTGTTGTTGAACGGAAATTTGAAAATCTTGAATCTGTTTAAAAAGACTAATGACAGGTCTACTAGTAGAAAGTCGATTAAAAGTGTTGCTTAAAAAGTTAAACTTCATTGATATGACACTGGTAAAAAGATTCCCATTAATGAAAAGAGTATAGAGACATGATTCGCTTGTGAAAAAAGGAGTATGATTAAGAGGCTTTTGGATGAAGTACGAGAAGTAACCTGAAGTAAAGATTATGTGAGTGGCACAATCATTGTGATAATACATACTTCATTTTTAATTACCACTACTATCATTGTTGTTGTTATTCTTCTTGTTATTAAAAGGGGGGGGGAGTATTACCAGCCCAATGATGCAAGCTACAGACTCTTGTAACAGTTTACAAACCTCCGAGAACAAAGCTATAGTTTTCCTCTATTATTTTTTCATGATTTAAAACAATTTGCCATATGGGAAACAAGATGAAATCATAAAAAACTAAAGAATTATATATATAAGAAAATAGCCTGATTTCCTCACTAAACGACCTGGAACTGATATCGTCAACATTGTCAACCAAACAAAAGTTCGTGATGCTAGCGTACATTTGATATATATACATACACACAAATATTTATATATATATATATATATATATATATATATATATATATATATATATATATATATATATATATATGTGTGTGTGTATGTATGTATGTATGTATGTATATATATATATATATATATATATATATATGTATGTATGTATGTATGTATGTATGTATATATATATATATGTATGCATATATATTTTATATATATATATATATATACACACACATATACATATATATATATACATATATATATATATATATATATATATATATATATAAACTAAATTAAAAATGGAGGAATTACTCAAAAGTGTCAGTATTTGTGAATTGTATATTTTATGGACACTTTTGAGTAATTATTCTATTTTTAATTTAGTATATGTTTTGAATATATATATCAAAAGAAGGCTGGCATCACGAACTTCTGTTTGGTTGACTATGTTGACGATATCAGTTTCAGGTCGTTTAGTGAGGAAACCAGGCTATTTCTTTTTTTTATAATTATATAGTTTTTCTTATAATTTCAAATTGTTTCCCGCGTGGCGAATTGTTTTAAATTATGAAATAGTATAGAAAAACAATAGCTTTGCATAATTTGGCAGTATATGGAGAGCGTGGTCTTGTAAACAAATACCAAATTCAGTATACTTTTTTGGGGATCATTATCATGTCTTCTTTGTCTGCATCTTTTCCCACTTTTATGTGGGGTCGATGTTCACAATCTCCACTGGCTTTGGCTAATTTTTCATGGCCGGATGCCTTTCCTGCCGCCAACCCTTCCCATTTACCCGTGCTTGGGACCAGCACCAAGTTGAGGCTGGCTGGCCCCCCTCAGTGGATGGGTTTTTAGATGATTATCATGTAAAAAACTAAATTAGTTATTTGTAGAGACCTCAATCGTTGGATAGATGACGCACCAAATCATGATGGTTCGATATTTAGGGATTTACTGGAATCATATCAATTTGGTAAATGATGTTGACTGTGTAACTACTTTGACTGGGCATACGTTGGACATAATTAAGTGATGGAATGAATAACATACTATCTGATTTAAATATATAAGAGAAGTGAACTATCTCTCCAAGTGCACAAACTTATTACATTTAGACTACCTCTACAGAAATGCGCAGCAGTGAAGAAAATAAACTTTAGATATAAATCAAACTTCTCTCCTTGTGTATTTATTGAAGAAGTTACAAAGAAAACTAGAGGGGCTCTCAGTAGAGCGCAGACCTCCGCCGCGGCAGCATATTTTTCAACCTTTTGCTCGACCTTGACCTTTGACCTTAACAAGTATTAATTGGCGTGGTTTCCATACATTCAAATATGAACCAAGTTTGAAGTCTCTGTGACAACGATGTCCAACCTTATGGCTGATTATGTGATACGGAAGCATTGCTTATCCGTGACCTTCACCTTTGATCTTCCAAAATTTAATCCTTTGCAGCTCTTTACACAACAGTTACAATCCTTGCAAGTTTCATTATTTTACGATTGAAATTGTGGCGTTATGGTTGATGACCAGAAGTTGACCTTTTGCTTGACATTGACCTTGGACTCGACCTTGACCTTGACATGTATTAATTAGTGTGAATTTTCATAACTCTAATATGAACCAAGTTATAAGTCTCTGTGACAATGATGTCCAAACTTATGGCTGATTACATGCTACGGACGTTTTGCTCGTCCGTGACCTTCACCTTTGACCTACCCAAATTTAATCAATTCCAGCTCTTTGCACAAGTTTAAAATCCCTGCAAGTTTCATTATTTTACGATTAACATAGAGGCCGTATGGTTGATGACCAGAATTTGACTTTTTGCTTGACATTTGGACTCGACCTTGACTATGGACTTTATGATGTATTAATTGACGTAGAATTTCATACACTTGAATACGAACCAAGTTTGAAGTCTCTTTGACAACGAGGTCTAAGATTATGGCTGATTACGTGAATTGGACCTTTTTCTTGACCGTGACCTTGACCTTTGACCTTGACCTTCCAAAATTTAATAATTTCCTAGTTTTTACATAACAGTTAATCCCTCGCAAAGTTTCATTACTCTACGATCAAAATTGCGGTCAGTAAGGTGTTTACTAACAAACACACAAACAGGGGGTAAAACATACCCTCCTTCCAACTTCGTTGACGGAAGTAATGAATGAGGCAATCAGTATTAGCTGCGATCATGAAAACCAACGTTTGTTGGGCTCTTGTGTGTTGACTGCCTTACGACAATATATAATAGGGCGAGTAAAAGTGAATATGATACCATGTGCCCACTGATGGAAAAGACTAATTGTTAAAGACTAATATCCTTGGTTTGATGGGGATATTTTAAAGAAAAAGGTGGAAAAAAAACTAAAAAAATGGAATCAGTTAAAAATTGAAAGTGCGTGGAGAGAATGCAAAAATACGGTGTCAATATAATTACCAACTAGAGGAGGAAAAAACAAAAACTAAGAAAAAGACCCACGCAGCAGCACATCGTCTTCTAAATGGCATAGTGGGAAGTGTAAATGAATAAAAGGCTAGGGGTATAGTGACCAGGAACTAGGGAAAAAATTCTAGTATTCTTTAAAAACAAATTAGAAAATATAATAGGTCATTTACAAATATTTAACAACAGATTAGTGGTACACCAGATACACAGATAAAACTAACGAGATTTAACAACATACCCCAAGAAGATATCACTAGGATTATCAAGAGCTCGAAGAAAACTAACTGTGCGATCGATCCAATGCCAATATCTGAAGTAACTGGAGAAAAACTTTTCTAGTCTAGTTGATATAATCATGAAAATAGCAAATGCAATGAGTGTAAGTTTCCCAAGTCTCAGAAAATGGCTATAGTCACACCGGTTCTGAAAAGGACTACATTATTAAGAATCAAACTCCTATTGACCTAATTCTAATCTATCCTTCTTTGTCTGCATCTTTTCCCACTTCTATGTGGGGTTGTTTCTGGCCAGCTTTCTCCAACTAGCATTAATTTTATTCTGATAATATTCACGGTCCATATTCGTTTTGGCAAATTTATCATGGCCGGATGCCTTTCCTGCCACCAACCCTCCCCATTTACCCTGGCTTGGGACCGGCACCAAGTTGAGGCTGGCTTGCCCCCTTTCAGTGGCTGGGTTAAGATAATCTATCCATTATTTTAAAAGACCTAGAATGCCTAATTCTTGAACAACTAATTAGTCATCAGGAAGAAATAGAAGCTTTGCTAGACAACCAGTCTTCTTTCAGAAAATTACACTCTACGAAGACGGCTATCTGTTCTGTTGCAAATGATATGCTGGACATATAAATGAAAACAAATGTGGCATTTTGATATTGTTCGATCTTAGTGCTGCTTTTGATACAGTTGTGCATGAACTGCTACTAAATGATCTACGGTCCATCGGTATTGAAGATCAAGCTTTTGAATACCTAAAAGACCTACTTGTTTGACAGAAACTACTGTGTGCAAATTGGAAACTCTTGTTAATCATATGAACCATTAAACAGAGAGGTATTCCAGGGGAGTGTACTAGGTCCAATTTTATTATGTATCTATACTATTGGTCTGTCGCAAGTACTGCAAATGCATGGAGTGAAGTTCAAAACATTTCTCCATAAATGATATAGACGACACTACTGATAGTGTTAGGGAATGGATAATAATCAAACTACTAAAATTGAAAAAAAATAAACCTGAGTTAATGGTGGTTGGAAAGAAAAGCAGCGTAAAAAACTTGGGTGATATTCGAAAACATAAATAACAACTCTGCCCCGATATCTAGTAAAGTTCGTGATCTAAGAGTATCTCTTGACTGTAACTTGTCTTTCATAGCCCAAATAAATAATGTAGTAAAAACTGCTGGTTATCATCTTAGAAACATTGCTTTCATAAAGAAGTACCTGGATGAAAATTCTGTAAAGAAACTTGTTATAAACTGTTATTACCAGGATTCACTACTGTAACTTCATCTATTACACTCTACCAAAAGTACAACTTAAGAAATTACAAAACATAATAAACAGAGGACCAAGACTGATAAAAGTTGTCCCAGCCCGAGAAAGGATCACTCCTACGCTAATTGATTTACACCAGTTGCCTATTGAAGCAAGAATTGATTTTAAAATATGTACAATAACCCACCAAGTTATCAGAACCGAACGTCCAAAATATCTAAAAGAATTACTACATATCGTGCAGCCAACAAATTGTATTGACACGAGAATAGTTACAGATGGTTTCAAATTATTGGAACCTAGATATATATCTACTGAAGGATCTAGAGCTTTTAAATAGGCGGCCCCGAGACTATATAATAAGCTCCTACGAAACATTCGAATGATTGAAGACATTATGGCTTTCAAGAGGAAACTGAAGACTTTCTTATTGAAGCAGTCTTACAACAGTAAGCTTCCACTAGACGTAAGAAAGACTGAAGACATTAGTTCTTTCTAGAGGAAACTGAAGACTTTCTTGTTTTCTAAATGCTTCGATTGCGTGGATTTGACAATTAACGCGCAATAAGTAGTGTTAAATAGTGAATGGTTTGAAATGCATATGATAAAAGTACTGTGAATGTCCTGTAGAGAGTAGGGTTCCCTTGCTGTATAGGACCAGAAAAGCAGTCCGTAAAGTAAGGTAAAGTGCTAGTCCGAATAAATTGGGGGGGGGGATATAATATACAGTATATTATAACTGTGATATAAATATATTATATATTATATCTGGGCGATAAAAAAATTAATTAAGAGATATACATCTGTGATAAATATCAATCTAAATTCATCTATCAAAACTATTCTTAAAAAACATTAAAATCTAAAAAACATGAACTCAGAATGTGATACAATGTCAAATGTCAGACAGTTTTCTGACCGAAACATAAATCCATTCCAAAAACCCATAAAATATACTAATTGTGTAACACTCTCTCCACTTGGGAAATATTTCATGAGGTATGCATATTAAAAATCCGTGAGCCAATTTTAAAATATTTCATATTGATTGTTCATTACTTCTCTTGTGGTTAAATGACGTATTTTTCCTCAATGGGTTATTTTCCCTATTGGAGCGCTTGGACTTACAGCATCCTGCTTTTCCAATTAGGGTTGTGACTTAGCTATTATTATTATTATTATTATTATTATTATTATTATTATTATTATTATTATTATTATTATTATTATTATCATTAATAATAATAATAATAATAATAATATGTAATCTGGCTAAAATCCCTCCAGGTCTTTTGTCCTCTTTGTCTGCTGATTCCCATGGAGAAATAATTGGCTTGATTTGTTTCATTTTTCTGTTAGTTTTCCATTTTGTTATTATGAAATACCTTATTCTAAAATACTAAAGATTGCTGTTAATTTAGAATAAGAGAATCGGCGTGTCTATGAACATAAGTACTGCCGGTGAGAGATTATGACATGGTCATCAAAGGGCTGATGCTACGGACTCTTCAAAAGAAGAAATTATTATTAGTATACATACATACATATGTTTGAGTGTATCTATATAATATATAGGACAACCACAAATGCTGTAGTTTCTAATCCACTACAAGACAAAGGCCTCAGACATGTCAATTAATTTCTGGGGTTAGGCTAGTTTTCATCACCACGCTGGCCAAGCCAGATTGGTGATGGTGGAAAACTTTGGTTTGATCGCTCACAGCATACCATCTTCGTATGGGTGCCCTGACTAGTGCAGCTTTGCTGATCATGGCCATGGTAATACACAAACTCTTCTACCACGTTAAGGTATCCTGACTCAGAAAATGTATAGCCTATAATATATACACAAACATTATAGGTAGTAGATTGGCCAGGCCACAAGCCACTCGTTGAGATACTACCGCTAGAGAGTTATTGGGTCCATTAACTGGCCAGACAGTACTACAATGGATCCCTCTCTCTGGTTACGGCTCATTATGTCTTTGCCTACACATAAACCGAATATTCTGGCCTATTCTTTACACATTCTCCTCTGTCCTCCACCACACACCTGATTACACTGGGAATACCAAAAATTTTTTTTTTTTGTACAAGGGGTTAACTACTGCAATGTCATTGTTCAGTGGCTATTTTCCTCTCGGTAAGGGTAGAAGACTCTTGCTATAGTAAGCAGCTCTTCAAGGAGGACACTCCAAAACCAAATCATTGTTCTCAAGTCTTCGGTAGTGTCATAGCCTCTGTACCATGGCCTTCCACTGTCTTGGATTAGAGTTCTCTTGCTTGAGGGTACACTTGGGTAAGCTGTTCTATCTGATTTCTCATCCTCTTGTTTGTTTTGAAGTTTTCATAGTTTATATATATAAAAGATCTAATTTAATGTTAGTGTTCTTAAAATATTTTACTTCCTATTATTTATTACTTCTCTTGTAGCTTATCTATTTCCTTATTTCATTTCCTCACTGGGCTATTTTTCCTTGTTGGAGCCCTTGGGCTTTAAGCATCTTGCTTTTCCAACTAGTGTTGTAGCTTGGCTTTTAATAATAATAATAATAATAATAATAATAATAATAATAACACTGTTTATACATATATATAACATACATACATACATACATACACACATATATATGTACATATATATACATATATATATACATACATATATACATACATATATATACATATATATATATAGGCCTATATATATATATATATATGTGTGTGTGTGTGTGTGTGTGTGTGTGCGTGTGTGTGTAGAATGTAATAACAAATATAAAACAAGAAATGTAAAATTATCGATAGGACTTTTTTGGGCCTTTACAAAAGTTCAATGTAGACTCTAAGACCGTTGGGTACCTCAACTTTGCTGTGCACGTCACCGTCTAAAGCATCCTAAACATACCTCGTTAATAAACGCAAAATCCAATCTCAAAGCCAAGGCCCCATTTAGCATATAGGAATCCTAAGGGCCATGGCTGCTTGCAATTTCTCTTGGTAGCAACTGCGGACGATTCCTACGAATCCTGCACTGCACTGGTGCACGGGCAGTTCATCACTTCAGAGTAGGCTGCTGTTAAAAGCAATTATGTTGAAGCGTTGTTTACTACTGGTGC
>NC_090740.1:129207072-129217072 GCF_036898095.1 Palaemon carinicauda | reverse complement strand
AGCAGTAAAGGACCTTTGTACACTCTTTATTTGTGCAATAATCCTTTTTGGTAGTGTGGGTACCATATCACATTGCAGTACTCGAGTGTACTACATAAAGAAGTTTTGTAAAACATAATCATGTGTTCAGCTCTTCTTGTTTTAAAGTGTCTGAATAGCATTCCCATTTTTGCTTTACATTTAGCCAACAGTGTTGCTATTTGGTCGTTGCATAACATATTCCTGTTTAACATTACAAGAAAGTCTTTAATTGCTTCCTTGTTTGTGATTGTCTCGAAATTAGGTCCCTTGTATGCATATACCATTCCTTCTCTGTTTCCATATTTATTGATTCAAATTTATCGGAGTTAGGTACCATCCTTTACATCTCTGCCCATTCATATATTTTGTTTAGATCTCTTTGTAAGTGTTCCTATCTTCATCACAAGTAATTTCTTTACTTATTCTTGTGTCATCGGCGAAACTTCTCACTACAGAGTCTTTAACATTACAGTCTATGTCTAAGATCATAAAACAGCAGTGCAGCTAATACCGTACCTTGTGGCACACCAGATATTACCTGGGCTTCATCTGATTTCTAGTCATTTGCAACAACTATCTGTTTTCTGTTTTGCAGGAATTCTTTTACCCATTTTCCTATCTTTCCCACAATATTATGCTTCCTCATTTTTTCTCCAATATGTTATGGTCTACCTTGTCAAAGGCTTTTGCAAAATCTAGATAGATCACATCTGTGTCTTTCTCATTTATCATATTTTTGTATATGTTCTCATGGTGTGCTATCAGTTTGGTTTGTGTTCTTTTTCCGGGCACAAAACAGTGTTGACCTATATTCAATAAATTATTTTTAAGCAAATGATTCATTATTTTCTTTTTTATTACCCTTTCATAATATTTGATGCTAGACTAACAGGTCTATAATTGCTTGCCTTTAGTCTTGATCCACTTTTGAAAATGGGGTTATATATGGTAATTTATGTTTAACATATATCTCGCTAATATCTACACTTTGTCTTAGCAGTATTGCAAGCGGCTTCGCGATAGTGTGTGCAGTTTTTTTAACAAAATCGCTGGAACTCCACCTGGCCCGGCCGCCGATCCATTTGTAAATTCGCTTATAGCCTGCACAATATCTGCTTCATTAATATCTATATCCGTTAGATATTCAATATTTTCTTCTCTCATTTTTGTTTCATTATTCTCATTCGCAATTCTTGGCGTGAACTCACTCTTATATTTTTCTGCTAATATGTTGCATATTTCCTTTTTTTTATTCGTTAACCGTCCTTCATTTCTTAGAGGGCCTATTTCTAATCTACCTTCATTCACTTTTTTGCATATGAGTAAAGTATTCTGGGATTTTTCTTGATATTTTGAAGTGTCCTTTCTTCTAAGTACCTTTTTTAATTTTCTTTCGATTGCATAATCTTTTGTTCTGCATTTTCTATCTTACCTTTTATTTCCATCATTTTCCATACATTTTTTTCTTTTGCAAGATTTTTCTTCTACTTTCTAATTTTCTGAAATAAGATCCTTCTTTCTCTGGGTATGCATGTCTGATGTTTATTTTTTTTCCGGTACATATTTTTCAACAATTTTCTCCAGTATTTTGTACAGTATATCCATATTTACCTGTATATTATCACTTAAGAATACATTACTCCAATCTTTGTTCAATTCTTCATTTATTTCTGACCATTTTATATTCTTACTATAAAAATTATATTTTCCATATCCTTCCCAACGTTTTGTGCTTTGTTTATCTCTGCTTTGGAATGGACTATTAATACTATGACATTGTGGCTGAAATTCATGTGTTATACACTTATTTCTTTAACATAATTCACCCTCATTCACAAATACTAAACCTACGATATTGTCCTCTTCTTGTTGGAATGTGGTTTATTTGTTGCATATCAAGTTCTAATAGCATATCTTGAAGCTTTTCAAATTGCCTCTTATCTTCTGCGCTACTATTACTCTCTTTTTTATATGTATATGTACAACCACTTTCTTCTATCCGTACTTTCCAATCCACCACGAAAGTAAAGTTAAAATCTCCGGATAGGAGTATATTCCAGTCTTTAAGGTTTCTACATATATCATCAATTTTTCCTATTATTATGTCAAACCTCCTTAGTATTGGGGGTCTGTAAACTACAATATTCACTAGTTTTTCATATTCAAATTTTACCGTCATCAATTCACATTCTGTGTTGCTGTATTTTCCACAGACTTTTCCTTGATTTATGCCTCTTCCATATATTGCTGTTCCCCCTTGATTCCTATTTGTTCTGTCTGATCTATATGTTTGGAAACCCTTTATCTGGTCATCACTGCCAATTTCTTGGGAATATCTGTTTAACTTATATTTAACATATCTATTTTTTCAATTTGGGTTAGTTCTTCTAAGAACTCTATTTTCCTTTTAGAGTTACTCGTGACTAAACCCTGTGCATTCATCACTATGATGTTTTGTGTTTCATCCCAATTATCTAATATTGGTAATAATATGGATTCTCCCATGCTTCTTCCTGTTCTGATATGATCTCTTTTCTTCATTTCCCGGAATTCTGCCATTAAAAAATCAACTTTTCTATTATATTTGCTCTTTCGCCTTCATATTTATTTTTGTGTGTATACCTGCAATTATCCACATATCTGCACTAACCCCTGGCATTATAGATGCATTCTTTGTAGTTGGGCTCCAATTGTGCATATTTGGGTTGAAAGGCATCATATCTTGTGGCCTTTTGTGCATAGCGCGGGTACTTACTGGGCTTGTTTTTTTTTTTTTTTTTTTTTTTTTGGGGGGGAGGGGGAGAACGAGAGACACTTGATAATTAAAAAACGAAGAGAAACAAATGAAATATGTTTTACTTATATTGCAGATATACAAACAGATAATCGAAAAAAAAACAGAGAGAGAGTGAGAGAGAGAGAGAGAGAGAGAGAGAGAGAGAGGAGAGAGAGAGAGAGAGAGAGAGAGAGAGAGAGAGAGAGAGAGAGAATCTTTCGCTCTCAGTGTCTAACTACAGGACGAAAAGCTTTTCAGATTTTAGTTGTGGTGGACGGTGAAGACAAGAGCTTTCAGCAGGATTGACCTTTGCCTTTTATTTAGCTGTTCTCTGAAGTCTTTTGTTGAATGGCTTCCTGTGCCCAAGTCTTTATCATTGTCCGCTACCAGCAGGAGGAAAACAAAAAGAAACCTTGTTGAATATTTTCGAGCACGTGTATGAATGTGAGAGAGAGAGAGAGAGAGAGAGAGAGAGAGAGAGAGAGAGAGAGAGAGGAAGAGAGGAGAGAGAGAGGAGAGAGAGAGAGAGAGAGGAAGAAAATATATGAGATAGATACAGAGGAGGTGTGAGGAGGACAGAAACCTCCAGCATATATATATATAATATATATAATATTATATATATATACATATATATATACTTGAATGAGAAGAATCCAGCACACATGTTGTAATGGAGAAATAATGATTCCCTCAAAAATATCAAAACAAGCTCGCAAGAGGGTTTGTATATGTTCACCTGTTGATATTCTACAAAAACATTTTCTGTACTACGAACGCAATTTTCAAAGAATCCCTAACAACGCACATGTGGAATTTTTGAATGGAGATATAAGTAAAAAATAGTTTTGTTGTATATTTTTAGATTTCATTAAACTTCTTTTCAGTGCTTCCTTCACTTTTATTACGTTCAAATATTTCCTTTGTGTTTACAAGCTTTGTAGCACATGTCTAATTGACAGGATGATTGGACTGTTTTAACTGAGAGAAAATTGCAGTTATCCAATATGTGTCTAATTTCTCTTCAGTTCGATTCGATTATCTAACAAAGATCTGCATAGGATTTATAGGCAGTTTTACCTCCGCCAATGAAGTTGGAGGGAGGTTATGTTTCCCTCCCTGTGTGTGTGTATGTATGTGTGTGAACAGCTTCCTGGCTATAATTACAATCTATGAAGAAATTAAAGCTGTAATGGAATAAGTATGTCACGAGGTAATAAGGGTTCTTTATCGGTGCTTCTTAAAGAACACGTCAATACTGAAGACTTTATTCAGAGGAAAAATATGTAAAACAAGTTTATTTACAATTAATTATTCTGTGATTTTTCATTATCAAAAAGTGCGCTGGTTGCTATTTGTATATCATCTAATACACTTCCAAAAACTGAAACACAAAATAAAACTAGTGCCAACTTACGTAATCGTTTTAAAGAGATTCCTAATTGTTTAAAGATTTCATTTTTAATGCGGTATTTAAGAAATATAACACAGCGTTACAGGGCAGTGAAAAGTCAACGGTCAAAACGAGGTTATCAGCAACACAAGAACAAAAATGTAATTTCAAATTCTTAAATGATTATCACCTAACTTTCTAGGTCGCGATCTTCTTAGTCATGGCCAAAATGTTTTGAGGAAAAACAAGTATAAACAAGGGGTGGAATAGCCTACATGAGATGCTTCTATTCTTGTCTGCTTTTAAAAAATTAAACTCTTATTCCGCTGTAAACTTAAAATTACCCGGGAGCTTCATTACTATTATTATTCTTGCCACCGTCAACGAAGTTGGAAGATTGTTTTACCCCCTGTTTGTGTGTGTGTTGTTTGTGTTTGTTTGTGAACAGTTTCCCTGGTCACAATTTTAATCGTAAAGTAATGAAACTTCCAGGGATTAATTTTTATGTAAAAAGCTGGAAATTATTAAATTTTGAAAGGTCAAAGTCAAGGTCACGGTCAAACAAAATGTCCAATTCACGTTATAAGCCATAAGTTTGGACATCCTTGTCACAGAGACTTCAAACTTGGTTCACATTTGAGTGCATGAAAATCAACGTCAAAGGTCAAAGTCAAGCAAAAGGTCAAGAAATAACCTGCCGCGGCGGAGGTCTGCGTTCTACTGAGTGTCCCTCTCGTTATTATCATTATTATTATTATTATTATTTATTATCTATGCTACAACCCTAGTTAAGAAAAGCAGGATACTATAAGCCCAAGGCTCCAACAGCGTAAAATAGCCGTGCGAGGAAAAGAAATAAACTACAAGAGAAGTAATGAACAATTAAAATGAACTATTTCAAAAACAGTAATTGTCCATCCATGAATGATGCGTGTTTCCTATGCCTAATAAGCTTCGTCTTTCATGTGATCTTCAAGGCAGCAAAGTCTAGACATTCCGACATAATGGTAAATAGAAGGAAAGTTAGAGAATTACATTATTCGCGTCACAAGCAATCAAGCAAAAATAAAAAATGAAGGCACAAAGCAAGACACTACAATGGACAGACAAAACATTACGTCCTCTTATCTTCCTTCCTTTGCCTTTCCCCTTTTTCCCTCTTCCTTCCTTTGCCTTCCCCAATTCTCTCTATTTTTCTTCTTACTTTTTTCCTCTTTGGCTTAAGTAATATTCCCTGAAACCATTTTCGCTTTTACGGGAAGTTTTGATTTCATATGAATGAGGCTCTCAGAAGCAAAAGAGGACAAGAGGAGGAGGAGGAGGAGGAGGAGGAGGAGGAGGAGGAGGAGGAGGAGGAGGAGGAGGAGGAGGAGGAGGTCGTCTCCTCCCTCAAATTTCTCTGTCTCCCCCTCTATCTCTACTCTCAGAATTAGGATTCACACTGGGTCTCTACTCCTTTATTAAACTTCATGTTTTTCTATCTTTTATTTTTGGCTCTGCCCTTGATTCTTTATAAAAATATTGCTTTTAGAATTATAAAAACAAACCGAATTTGACGTCCCATTCAAATATTTCCTGGAATCTTTACATGGAGAGAGAGAGAGAGAGAGAGAGAGAGAGAGAGAGAGAGAGAGAGAGAGAGAGAGAGAGAGAGAGAGAGAGAGAGAGGAGAATCCTGGCTATTGTACTCGCCAACTCCAAAATGTTATTTCTGATATATTCAGATAACAGACCGGGTCCTATTTTGCCTTAAAAAGCTCTTGTTATTACAGAGAGGATGTTCATTTTTGGACGTTATCTTAAGGAGAACAGAAATGGACTTTTCATGATAAAATGGCCTCAATGATTCTATATTTCGTCTATCTTAAAGCTGTCATACTGTCGTATGCCCTGTTATCGAAAAGCTTATCTTTTAATTCATTAAAATTTGTGAAAACAATGTATGAGGGTTTAAGGAAGAAAATTAAATTTTACACTAATATTCAAGGCTCCAAAAGACACTAAAAGAGTTGGAAGACCCAGGCCTGAAAGACTGAGGGCTATGAAACGCGAAGTAGGAGATGATGAATGGAGAAGTATTGAATTAAAAGCTCAAGATAGAGAAGACTGGCGAAATCTAACCGAGAACCGAGACCCTTTGCATCAATAGTAGGAGATGATGATGATGATGTTGATGTATAAACTATAAAAATACTCGTATATACATATATACTGGCATCTTTATCTATAGAAATGTATGTATAAATATAATACACACACATATAAGACACTTGTGGTGGCTGATGTGGTAACGTCCCTGACTGGTGAACGCCAGATTGATGTTTGAGTCTCGCTCAAACTCGTTAGTTTCCTTGGTCGCTGCAACCTCTACATCCTTGTGAGCTAAAGATGGAGGGTTTAGAGAGCATACAAGTCTATCTGCTAAGACATCAGCAGCCACTGCCTGGACCTCTTAGGTCATAGCTTGGGTGGAGAGGAGGCTTGGGAGCTGATCACGAATATATGGTCAGTCTCTAGTGCATTTTACAGTTTCATAAGGCAATGTCACTATCCCTTGACTCTCCCATTAATGAGCGACCTTTAAACTTGGACATATTAATTTATACTTATAATGAATACGTAATATCTTGGTGGTGTCTAAAAATCGAAAACTGCATCTCTCTGGACAAACTGAACCTCAGTTAGTTTTCAGAATAATGAGAAAACTTTAAATGCAGTTTTCCTTTTCCTGTTATAGAAAACTATCTGGAGCCCAGTTTGTTAAGAGAGATGTTGTTTTCGACTTCTAGACGCCTCACGGGATATTTTCTATTTCTAATGAGTGTAATATATATATATATATATATATATATATATATATATATATATATATATATATATATATATATATATATATATATATATATATGTATGTATATATATACACACACATATATATATATATATATATATATATATATATATATATATATACACACGAGCCCAAAATTAAAAGAAGGATGAGCATGGGACGAAAAGCTTTTATCAAACAAAATAAGATTATGAAAAGAAAATGCCATTATCTCTAAAAAAGAAAATTTTTTATTAATTTTATTCAGATGGTCCTACCAGTATTAACTTTTGCATTAGAAACTTGGAGCCTTCACAAAGCTTTAAAACATAGGCTAGTTACAACTCAAACAGGTATGGCAAGAATAATGTTGGGAATAACACCAAGAGACAGAAAATTAACAACATGGAACCAGAGCAAACTTAAGTAGAGGATATTCTAAAATGTAAGCAGGACATATAATAAGTATGACATATAGCATAATAGGTGGTCAAAAAGAATAACATAATGCGTCCATGGAGGTTCCACATTAAGCAGGGAAAGATAAGAAGACGATGGATTGGCGAGCTAAAAAAATTTGAGGGTATAAACTAGGTTAGAAAGACCATAAACAGACGAGAGTGGAAGGTCATGTTTGAGACTAGCAGTGGACTAGCAACGGCGGATGATAATGATATGCATAAACTACGAGTATTCTTCCTGGCTATCTACCTATCTCCAAATCATAGATATAAAAAACTCAAGTTATCTATCTATACTTACTTGTAAAGTAAATAGATTCCCCATATATTATACAGCGGCTTTTAAACCCTCCTGCTTTTCACTTTGGATGGTTATATTTGAGGATAAAATCAATCTTAATAAAAATGAAATGATTTTGCAAATAGACAGACAGGAAGCAAAAGGGTCAGCTGTGCCTAATATCCGAGACTTATCCTCATTCGTCGCCCGGCATTTCACTTTGCAAAGGCGTCGAAACGAAGAGGATTTGCAACGCCATCTAGAGCCTCGACCAGAAGGAATTAGTCCCGACGTCATGTTATTCTGGTGGCCGCTTCCATTGGAGCCACGCGCTCGCTACAGCCTTTATGAACACCAGAGAGCTTAAATAAACAACATCAGCAGCTGCTCGAGCCGCTTTCTGCTGCTTTACAGCACACCCCGCCCACCTGTTGCACTGGCATTTGCATCCAAGTGCCATAGCTCAAGATGGCACCCTCATTCGAGTGCTGGCGAATAGTTCGGCACGGGGTTAACGAGTCATCACCAGAGTCTGTTGCTATGGGGGGGGGGCGGAGGGGATGGTTTAGAGCCAGGGGGGCATGCGAGTCCCAAGGGGGACGGTGACAGAGGGCTCCTACTCTTCCCGCAGCTGTCCTTTGGTCACTAGGAGAGGGCAGAAGGTCGCTATTGGCTCTATATCAACCAGGGTCTTTGTTTCCTCTGCTGGGAATGTCGTCGAGTGTAAGTAAACTCATCACTTTACCACGGCCAGAGATATTTGGAATGAGTAATCCGTCTTAATTGGAAAGATGTTCCTGCGATGTCCGAGAACGGAGGATGAGACACGATTGTATCGGCTTAGTGAGAGAAGGATTAATAGAGTATTATTAATTTTGAGCGAGAGAATCTCGTATTCAAAATGTGTTTTGTCAGGGAGGAGAATGGCGCTAGAACGAAAACTTAAAGATTCGGTACAGCAAATACCAAATGGTCAAGAATAAATTAATATATATCAATACATTTACTAATATACTTATGCATCTATTCCAGATATTGTGAAGTATATTATCATTACTATAAAATTCAACAATGGCATCAAATTAGCTACATTCTACGAGATAGTTTACTGTTATCATTATCATAATTATTATTTTCATAAATAAAATGCTAAGGCAAAAATTCCTGACGAGATTTTGAAAGCTCACAAACATCTATCCCAAAACGATAAGGATTTTATCAACAAATGACAGCAAACGATGAAGCTTAGTCTTAAATTTAGAAGTTCCCCGAAAGGGGATTCAAATTAGAGACACAATATCAAAAGATGTTTAGTAAAAATAAAAGAAAAAAATACAGCAAATCGTCTATTTCATGAATCACAAAAAAAATTAGTCTAACTAAGGGAAGTACAGTTTGATGTTGATGAATTACAAATGACAGATTCATGAGAGCGAGTAATTGGCCGGCAATATCATGACATGTGGATAACTAATGCGGTGGAGAAATAACAACATATCTAAATTTGACCTTTAAATGACACGGAATGTGATTGCTGTATACGGCGAAATTTAATAAAGATTTTGCATAAAATGAGTAATTTTTATTGTTTTTGTATTATTGTTACTGCTGGTATCATTACATCACTTTTGGTAACCCTCTCTCTATACTTCGTTCTTCCAAAAACTCTCTCTCTCTCTCTCTCTCTCTCTCTCTCTCTCTCTCTCTCTCTCTCTCTCTCTCTCTCTCTCTCTCTCTCAAGCTTGTGATTGCTATACCTTATTCAGAACATATTGCCCTAAAGCTGGGTATGAGTTAGAGGTCATATAAGTAAAAGACGTATAAGGTATAAAACTGAATCACACCGATACATATGTAATTGTCGTAATGAGAATGAACAGTTAATATGATTGAAAAATTGAAAAAACACAATGAAAAAACCATACACACAAACTAGCTGTATATTATATATTTTTTTATCAAAAAAAAAAAAAATAAATAAATCACCAAGGCCATTTATGTCTATTCGTCTTGTTCTGTCAAATCCAATAATGAGCTACAGATAAATTAGGTCGAATTTGAAACACATATTTGACTACAACATTTGAGGATGAATCAATGAAAAATAAATTACTTTTATAACCAGATTTGCTCGTTCAAAACTTGTCACAACATAATATGAAAGAGATTCAAAGTCACTTGAATATTTCAATCACCGAAACAGACAATTGGGAAATGCAAGTAATGGGATTCCCTTCCA
>NC_090740.1:129194572-129197072 GCF_036898095.1 Palaemon carinicauda | reverse complement strand
TCTCTAGTCTCCGACAGTGCCATAATCTCTGCACCATGGTCTTCCACAGTCTTGAGTTAGAGTTCTCTTGCTTGAGGGTACACTCTTGCACAATATTCTACCTTATTTCTCTTCCTCTTGTTTTTTTGTTTTCATAATTCATATATGAAAGATTTATTTTCATGTTGTTACTGTTTCTAAAGTATTTTATTTTAATTGTTCATTACTTCTATCATAATTGATCTATTTCCTTTCCTCACTCGGCTATTTTTCTCTGTTGCAGCCCTTGGGCTTATAGCTTCCTGCTTTTCCAACTAGGGTAGTAGCTTAATAAGTAATTATAATAATTAACAATGTCAGGAGGTTCATCCATTACCCTTATTTGTTTTCTCTTTTGATTTTCATTGAACATTTCCTTAGTTTTACTCATATTCATTTTCAGTTTTACTTTTCTGCTTTCTCTATTCAAATCTTCTATCATCTTTTACATTTCCTCCTATGATTCACTAAAAAGAACTACTGCATGTCATCTGAAAATCTTAAGTTAAGGTATTCCCATTAATATCAATTCCTACATTTTCCCAATTTAAATTCTGAAAAAAAAACTTAATATAGTTATGCTGTGAATAATTTAGGAGAGATTGAGTCTCCTTGTTTAACTCCTTTCTCAATCAGAATTTTCTCACTATCTTTATGTAGTTTTAGGATTGTTGTACTTCCTGTATAGATATCTTCAAGTGTCCTAATATAAGATTCCTCTACTTGTCTTTGAAGTTCTTTCATTACTGCTAAAGTTTTGACTGAATGCCAAAGCTTTCTTAGACTATAAATGCCATATATAGTATAGTAGTTTGTCATACTCTGTTGATATTTCCATTAGCTGGTTAATTACAGTACACACACACACACTCATATATATATATATATATATATATATATATATATATATATATATATATATATATATATGTATGTATATCTATGTATGTATGTATAAGCATAACAATTTGCAGAAGTTATTAGATATACCACTTCAATTCACTTCTAGGGGAGTAAAATTTATATATTTCTATATTTTAATAAAAAAACCAAAGGTATATAAAATAAAAATAAAAATATCGCAATTCATTAAGATCTTCCTCTGCTATTTTCCACATCTCTTTCTTTTCTGTTTCGTACACATTTAGATCCTTCTCTCCTCTGTGCTGGCCAGCACTTTTATCTTAAATCTCGAGCCCTTCCTCCAATGCCTCTGTACCTGCCAATAAAGTATCGAGGTTCCCCATCGCTGGCGGCAATTAATTTGAGGAGAATGAGCGTTGGTGGCAGCTTAAATGTTGGTTCTGGTGGTGTTTACACAAATAGTAGCAGCAGCAATGTTGATACCACGACTGGTTATGGTGACACACTGCCGCCGCTAACTCAAAGCGTGTGGGTAAGAGTGACTCATGTTGCCGAGGGAAGGAATGTTAAAGCACAACACTCCTTGCTTAGTCCTCGAAGGAATAATCAACTCTAGTGGACAATTTTGTTTGCTTCTCGCATGACTTTTTCTTTTATTCATTGCACATTATCTTATTTTATCATCCTCTGGTGCTTCTTGCTTGGGACAGTGAAGTGAGCTGTTGTCTATCTTGTCAACTTATTTCAAGAATTTATATTGAAAACACTTTATTCTTTGGATGGTTTTTTTTTTTTTTCTTTTCTTTAGAGCTGCTTCTCTGTTGAGATTTCCTGCATTCTGGTTGCACTACGCTCAACAAAGGGCCAATCGAAATATGAATCACTGAGAAAGTTTGTAACTAGTTCTCGTTAATCTGAATAAAATTGGCAAATATCAAGCAAATGTTTTATATATAAAAAAAATTCTAAAAGTAAAAAAAAAATTTAAAGTAAAGTTTTTTCTAAAAGTAAAAATATTTCCCTATTAAGTTTATCTATACCAAGTATATTCCTATGAAAATATATCCCATAACAATTCTTTGTATATTTATTGTGGAGCTGCAAGAGAGGTTCATTTAGGCTATGGGGGTGTATCACTACAATTCATTTAGTATCGTGCAGTCGGCCACACGTAGGGTTATTTTTCGTAAAATACTGGCAAGGCAGAGACGAGGGCTCTCATATTTTATACGGATTTGTCTTTTCCTCCTATTTTCAACTTTTTTATCGGCATATTTTAATTTTTTTTTTCTTTTTTTTGTGTGAAGAATTGATTTATAGCTTTTTTAGCTCTAGAACAAAATTCGAAAGTTGCTATATTGTACAGATTATTTGTGCGTACTTTTTTCACCTATAGCCTCTTCTCTTTCCATTTGGCAGGTTAGACACGTAAAGTTTAACATTTCTGATTCTCAATAGTTTTATTGTTTGGATAAAGTTGCACAATATGCAGTTTCTAGTTAGGGAATCCAGGTTCAAATCTCGGGAACAAAAACAGAGCGGTATAGCATGCTCTGTTAAAGACCATTTCCTCTATCGAACAAAGCAGGGGATCAGAGCCTTGTTAACCTAGCTGGCC
>NC_090740.1:129177072-129184572 GCF_036898095.1 Palaemon carinicauda | reverse complement strand
AATAACACTTGGAGGGAGAGAGGGGACTGAGAGGAGTAGTGAAGCATTAGGATAAAAAGGGAATATGAAAACAAGAATGGAGGAGAGAGAGAAAATGAATGAGAAAAATGTGGTAGTGGAAGGTTGGGGACGAGAGGAGAGGCTTAAGAGGAAAATGTGGAACTAAGAGGGAGTAAGTTGAAGTAGAGTAGGGAAGGAAAAGGGGGATAAAAGGAAGAAGTGAATTAGTGTAGAATAGTGCAATGTTAAAAATTTCACATCAGAGCCAGAACCACGTACCTACAGTGAAGGTTACTCATGAATGGCAGAGGCAAGGGAAAGTGACATTGCTCTGTCAAGCAGGACAGTTCCCTAGAGACTGACCATATATATACATATATATGTACATATATATATATATATATATATATATATATATATATATATATATATATATATATAAATATATATATATGATCAGCGCCCAATCCCTCTCTCCACCCAAGCTAAGACTAAAGAGGGCCAGGCAATGGCTGCTGATGACTCAACAGATAGACCTGTAGCTTGGAGGAAAAATATTATTGATCCTCCTAAACCTGTAGGTTCCCCCAAAACCCCCACACTTAGCTCACAAGGATGGTGAGGTTGCAGCGGCCAAAGAAATAACGAGTTTGAGCGGGACTCGAACCCTATTATGACGTTCACCAGTCAGGGACATTACCACATCGACCACCACAACTTTATAAGCCATTAAAGGATTATACATTATGGAAGGCCTATGGTTTCCTCGATTCTCTATTTTTTTTTTTTAATCATGAATGGTAGGGGCAAGGGACAGTGGCAATGCCCTAAAAGAACGGTGTCCTAGTCCCCTCTCCACCCAAGCTAGGACCAGGGAGGGTCAGGTAATGGTAGACCTATAGGATCCCCGAAAAACCAAAACATTAGCTCACTAGGGTGAGGTTGCAGACACCACAAGCAACTACCAAGCTTGAGTGGGTCTTGAACCCCAGTCTAGCTTTTGAAACAACCAATATTTCGAAATTCGTGACACATATCTTCGTTTTTTCCTTTATCTTTCTAGAAAGTGAGTGCGACTGGTCCAACACAGAGGAACACAGACGCAGGCACGAATTCTGCAGCCACATCGAAGGTTATGGCTCTGTCTGTTCGTGCACGGATCCCGCGCCTTTGGATTTTACAACAGAGCCAGTACGTGCTTAATCGAATTATGGATTTATGACTTAAAAATGCTTTTTAACTTTCTTATAAATTCATATCTCTAATAATGGCTGATTCTTGTCAGTAAATACGTTTGCTTTTTTTTTTTTAGTTTTTCAGTCTTTGCCTATCAGGCTCAATCCCCTCTTTTTTTCTTTCTTTTTTTAAGTTTCACAGTCTCTATATATACAGAATCTATATATTTATATATATATATATATATATATATATAGATAGATAGATAGATAGATAGATAGATAGATAGATAGATCTATACACACATATATATAAATATATATATATATATATATGTATATATATATATATATATATATATATATATATACACATATATATATATAATAGATCTATACATATATGTATGCATATATAGATCATATATATATATATATATATATATATATATATATATATATATATATATGTATGTATGTACTGTATATATATATATATATATATATATATATATATATATTTATATGTATATATAGGCATATATATAATATATATACAATACATATATATACAGTATATATATATATATATATATATATATATATATATACATACATATATATGTGTGTGCATGTGTGTGTATTTTCTTCTTTTGTTTCTGCTGATATTTCCTTTATTAATGTAAGATAAGGATATATAATATAAGTGGAAAATATCTACGTGACGAGACCTTCCATATTCCAAAACTAACAGTTGATTTTCCCTTCCTTTCTATTTCAAACTTAGTCTCAATTCTTCCTTTTAATGCACCACTTATCCTCTTCTTTCTGCAGCTCCTGAACAACCAAGTCCATGATGTTCCTGTAACAATTATTGCCAGCAACCGTCCACATTATCTTTACAGGTAAGTGGTCTAAGTACTCCTTTTCTCTGAGAAATTCAGTGACTTTTAATATTAAGAATAAGTATAAAGGAAAAAAATTGGTGGGATTTTTTAATGCTGAACATTTTGGAATAATTCGTAGAGGTCTGTTGATGTGTAAGTACTCCTTTTCTCTGAGAAATTCAGACTTTAATATTAAGCATAAGTATCAAAATTTTTGGGGGGATTTTTTAATGCTGAATATTTTGAAATAATTCATAAAAGTCTGCTGATGTGTAAGTACTCCTTTTCTCTGAGAAATTCAGACTTTAGTATTAAGCATATGTATCAAATCTTCTAGAGGGATTTTTTAATGCTGAACATTTTGAAATAATTCATAAAAGTCTGCTGATGTGTAATTACTCATTTTCTCTGAGAAATTCAAAGGCTTTAGTATTAAGCATAAGTATCAAAAAATTTTTGAAGGATTTTTTAATGCTGTACATTGTAAAATAATTCATAGAAGTCTGCTGATGTCTAAGAACCCATTTTCTATGAAAAATTCAAAGACTTTAATATCAAAATCTTTTGGGGATTTTTGAAGACTGAACTTTGTAAAGTAATTCATAGAAGTCTGCTGATGTCTAAGAACCCATTTTCTATGAAAAATTCAAAGACTTTAATATCAAAATCTTTTGGGGATTTTTGAATGCTGAACTTTGTAAAATAATTCATAGAAGTCTGCTGATGTCTAAGAACCCATTTTCTATGAAAAATTCAAAGACTTTAATATCAAAATCTTTTGGGGATTTTTGAATGCTGAACTTTGTAAAATAATTCATAGAAGTCTGCTGATGTCTAAGTACCCATGTTCTCTGAGTAATTCAGACTTTAATATCAAAATATTTTTGGGATTTCTAAACGCTGAACTTTGCAAGATAATTCATACAAGTTTGCTTAACATCACAAAACATACCACTCGTTGGTTAAGTATCGTAATCTCTCTCTCTCTCTCTCTCTCTCTCTCTCTCTCTCTCTCTAGATCTTTACGCTCTCTACTTGCCGCCCCGGGGGTGAATCCAGAGATGATAACTGTTTTCATCGATGGCTACTACGAGGAGCCACTGGCTGTTACGAAGCTCTTTGGCTTGAGGGGAATACAACACACTCCTTTGGGGGTAAGTCTAACACTTCGTACTACATTTAGGAATTATTAAGAGTAAGCGATGTCAGGCAGGGCAGTCGATCGGGGCTACAGTCTACCCCAAAGCCAAAGCAAAGTCCTTCAGATGAAAGCCACCGTGCTTACCCCATACGAAAAAAAAAAAAAAAGAAAAAAAAGGAAAAAAAACTGTTAATAGGAGAAAGAAGAAGAAGAAGAAGAAGAACAACAACAACAATAACAACACCAAGTAGAAGAAGAAGAAGAAGAAGAAGAAGAAGAAGAAGAAGAAGAGGTGAAAATATAAGAAAGGACAAAGATGCATACTAAGGCTTTCGCAGGAGTCAATGGAGCTACCAACTCTTTTAAGTTATCCAGTTCATGTAGATTAAATAAACTGTCATTTCTTGTCTTTTTCTTTGCTGGAAATTTATAAGAACGAGTCTTATTCTAAACCTAGGGGCATTTAGTTCGCTTATCTATCGACCTTTTATTCTAATTTAATAATAATAATAATAATAATAATAATAATAATAATAATAATAATAATAATAATAATAATAATAATAATAATAATAATAATAATAATAATAATAAAATAGACTGCTCCCATTTACTTCCCTAAGAAGTACTGAAGTGATCTTGATCCTCAACATGACTTGGTTTTGATTTTTGTGAATTCACTGCAATGTCAGTGTCTCTTTTTTTTGCGGGCTCAAATTTAATTGCATAATGAGTTCTAATTTGGTCTCATCTCTACAGAAAGATAAAAAACTTAAACATATTCCAATTTTTACCAGTTTAAATTGCTATTTACTTATTTTTCTGCTGACACTGAGAAAACTAAGTTCTAATTTGATTTCATCTCCACAGAAAGATAAAAACACTAGAACATATTCCAATTTTTACCAGTTTAAATTGCTATTTACTTATTTTTCTGCTGACACTGAGAAAACTAAGTTCTAATTTGGTTTCATCTCCACAGAAAGATAAAAACACTAGAACATATTCCAATTTTTACCAGTTTAAATTGCTATTTACTTATTTCTTTTTTTTTTTTTTGCGGATACGAACGAAAGCTTCACCCATTTACAAATAAAATCTATTTCTGTTTTGAATAGATATATCTTTCTTTCAGGCAAGAAATGCTCGTATAGCCCAGCACTACAAAGCCTCTCTCACTGCAACATTCAACATCTTTCCGTCGTCACATTATGCAATCGTGTTGGAAGAAGATCTAGATGTTTCGCCTGACTTTTTCAGGTAAAATATCCATCATTTATCCTTAAAGTATAAAACGAGTTTAGTCGTTCTGAGACAGGCAGATAAATCCTTTAGTCTTACGAAATTCTTTGACTGACTAATTCAATAGTTATGGAAGTTCTGATGAAATTTAATGAATGACAAGAATCCTTTTTTCCACATTAATTGATGGAGCATTGCAGCTACATCTAAATTAAGATAAAAGGAGAAAATAAAACACAAATCGGATGAATATTTAGATTTACCCACCTTTTAAAGTTTCAGTATAAATTTGGATAATTATCATTCATTTACACAACCCTTTTTCTTACTCTTGACAGTTACATTAGTCAGAAATTATCTAGATGTACCAACCCTTCAAATTTCCAAAAGTAATTGGGATAATCATCATTTATTTACGTAATCGTTTTTTATTCTCATTTTTGACAGTTAAGTCAGTCAAAAATATTCTACATGTACCAACCCTTCAAATTTCCAAAAGTAATTGGGATAATCATAGTTCACGTAATCTCTTTTCTTACTCTTGACAGTTACTTCAGTCAGACCTTACGACTCCTGGAAGAGGATCCCACCGTATACTGCATCAGCGCCTGGAACGACCAGGGTTACGAGCACACGAGTGGCGACCCGGCTCTCCTCTACCGGGTGGAGACGATGCCCGGTCTAGGATGGGTTCTGAAGAGGTCCTTGTATAAAGAGGAACTCGAACCCAAATGGCCCACGCCTGAGAAGGTAACACGGGACTGAGAAGCATTTGGGGACATTGGCTGGGCCTTTAATGTAGGATATCTTCGGGATGCGATAGTTCTTTTGTTTTTCCTTTAGTATGAAAATTCTTAGAGTTAATGTAGCCTACACGGGAGAGAGAAAAAAATTCTTAAATTTTAAATGATACCATTGGCAAAAGTAGAATAAACTATAATTAAAGCCTAATTTTTTTTTTATACCGTCGTCTTTCGAATATTGAATTAAAAGCTGAAGACTCTTTATACACATTGAGACATATTTCCTGCAAATGAATTCATCCACTTTACCATTTGATTGCAGATGTGGGACTGGGATATGTGGATGCGTCTGGACGACATCCGGCGAGGTCGAGAATGCATCGTTCCAGATGTCTCTAGGACTTACCATTTCGGATCGTCTGGATTGAACATGAACTCCTATTTTCAAGATATATATTTCAAGAAACATTCCTTCAACACTCTACCTTACGTCGAATTAAAAGACTTGCATCGGTAAGTTTCTTCATCCTGGGGCTCAATATTACACAGTATTCTAGAAGTTTTATTCCAGCTGTGGCCAAGTTGTGGAATGATCTTCCTAATCGGGTACCTGAATCAGTGGAATTCTAAAGTTCAAACTTGCCGCAAATGTTTTTATGTTAAACAGGCTGACATAAGACTGTTTTTTTAGTTAATATATGAAAGATCTGTTTTAATGTTGTTACTGTTCTTAAAAATGTTCTATTTTAATTGTTCATTAATTATATTGTAGTTTATTTATTTCCTTATTTCATTTCCTTGCTGGGCTATTTTTCCCTGTTGGAGCCCTTGATCATAAACTATAGCATCCTGCTTTTCCAACCAGGCTTGTAGCTTAGCTAGTAATTATAATAGTGATAATACTTCATAGTTATTTTAGTATGTCAATCTGAAATATCTGTCACCTAAGGAACATTAAAAGCATATATTAGACCTTATTTCTTTCCTCACTGGGCTATTTTTCTCTGTTGGAACCCTTAATCTTATAGAATCCTGCTTTTTTAACTAGGCTTATTGCTTAGCTAGAGAAAAAAAAAATAATAATAATAATAATATTTCATAGTTTTTTTCAGTACGTCAATTTGAAATATCTCTCATCTAGGAAACATAAAAAGCATGTATTAGACCTTATTTCTTTCCTCACTGGGCTATTTTTCTCTGTTGGAACCATTAATCTTATAGCATCCTGCTTTTTTAACTAGGCTTATAGCTTAGCTAGAAAAAAAAAATAATAATAATGATAATAAAAATAATAATTATGATAATAATAATAATAATAATAATATTTCATAGTTATCTCAGTACGTCAATTTGAAATATCTCTCATCTTAAGAACATTAAAAGTATGTATTAGAACGTTTTTCTAACTGCATATAAAAATTACCTCGCCTTTGTACATTAGCATCATTATCATTGTATTTTCTTACCATCATCATTATTTGTATAAAGAAAATAATGAACAAAATTCTAGAAAGTATTGACGGCCATATTTCCAGGTTAAAAAGGGAGCCTTACGAGGAGCTTCTTCACGAGCTCCTCAGACGGGGCTCGACGTACACGCAGAATCCTTGCGAGGTGGATTTCCTGCCCGAAACATCCGGTAACACTTACCTCCTGTTCATCTACATGACCCATGGCAAGGACTTCATGACCTGGCTTCAGGTAGCTAGAGTGAGTACAGTGGTGTTAACTTTTGGTCTTGTTTTGTTTACCTTGTTTAAAGGTTTAAAGGCCGCCTATGAATGGCAGAGGCTAGGGACAGTGACATTGCCCTAGCAAGCAGGACAATAACCTAGAGACTGATCATATATATATATATATATATATATATATATATATATATTTATATATATATATATATAATATGTATATACATATATATATATATGTATATATATATATATAAATATATATATATATATATATATATATATATATATAAATATATATACATATTTATACATATATGGATATATATATATATATATATATATATATACATACATATATATATGATATATATACATATATATATATATATATATATATATATATACATATGATCAGCACCCAAACTAGGACCAGGAAGGGCCAGGCAATGACTGCTGATGAATCAGCAGATGGACCTATAGGCTCCCCCAAACCACCCATCCTTGAATCACAAAAGGAATTAACTAGTTTGAGCGGGATTCAAACCCCAGTCTGGTAATCACCAGTCAGTGATGTTTCCAATAGGCCACCACAACCCTTAAATTTGGATTAAATCAAGCGTT
>NC_090740.1:129154572-129169572 GCF_036898095.1 Palaemon carinicauda | reverse complement strand
AACTGCTCATGGTGCCCGAGGTCATAATCGTTTGTCACAGTTGTGGTCGTGGAAGATTGCGTTGCCTTTTTGTCCCTATCAGAAACATCATCTTGATATTCGTAGTAATCGTAATACAAATATTCGTCTCCATTATAAGTGGCGTTATGATTGTGGTTGGCGAGGAACTCTTCAGGTGAGAAGGGAGGGACCATGGCATTCCCGTTCACGGCCTTGTACAGGTCTATAACAGAAGGGGTTTTTTCGTCGATGCGGAAGCGTTTTCCTGGAGGAAGGTCCTTGTTGAGCTCCCGAAGGCCCTGTTCGATGGCGTCCAAGAGCCTAGGTCCTTCCTCCACGTCGAAAAGTTCGATCTCGATGTCATCGTTTTCTACAGAGACTTTTTTCTCCTCTAATCCTGTTAGGAAAAAGATGGTTTCAGGTTAATGGGCATACTTGGCTTTTGGCACTTTAACACTCCTTTATGCAGTTTACAAGACTTTCTTGTTTTCTAAATGCTGTGATAATGTCCATTTGACAATTAACGCAGAATAGGCTGAGATTGTAAACACTGACCTGGACTGTGTTGAACCTGAGCTTGTGGCTCCTCGGAACTAAACATAGATATAAGTTTTATATATATATATATATATATATATATATATATATATATATATATATATATATATATATATATATATATATATATATAATAGTCCTGGTTTGTGTTTAATCTGAGCTTGTGGCTCATCCAATCTAACTATAGATATAATAAAGCTTCTTTGTAAACACTAACCTGGTCTGTGTTGAACCTGAGCTTGTGGTTTCTCGCTTCTCGGATCTAACCCAAAGTATAAGAGAGTTTCTTTGTAAACACTGACCTGGTCTGTGTTGAGCATGAGCTTGTGGTTTCTCGCTTCTCGGATCTAACCCTTAGTATAAGAAAGTTTCTTTGTAAACACTGACCTGGTGTGTGTTGAACCTGAGCTTGTCGTTTCTCGCTTCTCGGATCTAACCCTAAGTTTAAGAAAGTTTCTTCGTAAACACTGACCTGGTGTGTGTTGAACCTGACTTGTCGTTTCTCGCTTCTCGGATCTAACCCTAAGTTTAAGAAAGTTTCTTCGTAAACACTGACCTGGTGTGTGTTGAACCTGAGCTTGTCGTTTCTCGCTTCTCGGATCTAACCCTAAGTATAAGAAAGTTTCTTCGTAAACACTGACCTGGTGTGTGTTGAACCTGAGCTTGTCGTTTCTCGCTTCTCGGATCTAACCCTAAGTTTAAGAAAGTTTCTTCGTAAACACTGACCTGGTGTGTGTTGAACCTGAGCTTGTCGTTTCTCGCTTCTCGGATCTAACCCTAAGTTTAAGAAAGTTTCTTCGTAAACACTGACCTGGTGTGTGTTGAACCTGAGCTTGTCGTTTCTCGCTTCTCGGATCTAACCCTAAGTATAAGAAAGTTTCTTCGTAAACACTGACCTGGTGTGTGTTGAACCTGAGCTTGTCGTTTCTCGCTTCTCGGATCTAACCCTAAGTATAAGAAAGTTTCTTTGTAAACACTGACCTGGTCTGTGTTGAACCTGAGCTTGTGGCTTCTCGGATCTAACCCTAGCCATGAGAGCTTTGTAAATGTCAAGAGGACTTAATTGGCCCGTTAGCGGGATCTCCAACGACACAGCTCCAGTTCGACCGGAAAAACCACCACTGCCTCCATTCCTCCTGAAATGGAAAATATTTTTTGTGAGGTAAAAGCTTAACTAATCAAGTTCAGGTATCCTGTTAAACGAATTAGTTTATCTTCATTAACCTACAAATGAGTTATTGTAGTTGATACATTTATATCATTTTGTATTTTGAAAATAATTGAGTACGTATGTAAAAGATGAATACATCAATATATGATCAATATAATAGCTAGTTTATCAACATACAAGCGAAAACTCTACACTTACCCATTGGTATTAAATTTGGATGGTGTCTTTGAGAACAAATTAAGATGCAAAATGATTTCATGTTTATTTGCGTCGTCTTCTTGTGTAAAGCGTCCATTATTATCATCAAAGTTATAGCGATCTCTTCCATCATTACCTTGGTTGTAAGCATTGTTGCTGCTTCCTTGATGGTCATTATACCCATCATATTGGTTCTGCCCTGTCCCGTACCTGTCATTGTCAAAGGAAATACTGGTCTGGAATGGTTTGGAGCCAGGTGAGCTTGGTGAGACTTCCATAGGATAAACGTCCAGCATAATGTTGAAAGGACGAGATTTGCCAGAACTGGGGCTGTGTGAATTTGATCCTGGGTTTTTATCCGCACCAAAATTGTTACCACCACTGTTGAATGTGTTACCACCGTTGCTGTAACCGTTACCACCACTGTTGTAATTATTGCCACCATTATTGTAATGGCTGCCACCACTATTGTGATTACTCCCACCGTTGTTATAACTGTTACCCCCACTATTGAAATTGTTTTCCCCACTATTATAATTGTTACCTCCATTGCCATAATTGTTTCCACTGTTGAAGTTGTTTCCCCCACTGGTGTAAATGCTGCTGCCTTGATTGGGGTTGTTGTGTAAGTTAACGCTGTTTCCACTATTGCTAGGGTTATTCCCATAATTGTTCCTGTTTCCATTATTAAAATTATTCCCACCATTGTTATAGTTACCACCACTATCAAATGTATCGCCACCATTGTCATACCCAGACACTCCACCACCTCCAAATGTGATATGGGTGTTACCTTGATGTCCGCCTCCACCATAATTGTTTCCACTTCCCGGACTATTGTGTATAGATACTGGGTCATTTCCAAATGAAATAGGACCCTCTGAATTATCATATTCGTTGATTGTGACCCCAAATATATCCTCCCCGATTATGTGATTTTGGTCTCCGATTGTGAAGTCACCATTAGGCCCATAAGTGACTTGGCCATCGATCCCTCCATTTCCATTTTGTTGGATTTTCTCTCGCTCTTTCATGAATTTGATTATGTCCTGGATACTGGTAGAATCTTTCGGGTACTGAAAGTCCTTAGGTGGTTTCGGCATAGGCCTGGGAGGTGGCGGCGGTCGTCTTGGAACAATGGGCATTCCAGGGGGCGGTGGAATGGGTGGTAACCGGTACCTGTATCGAGGAAATGGTCGTGGGAGTGGTCCGGATGATCTCGATTTTGGAAGCAACCGAGGTCGTAGACGTGAGTCATTCTGGGGCAACGGGGGAGGATTTGGAGTGCTCTCACGACGGGCAAGCGGACCAAAGTGGCTTGGAATACCACCGCTGCTCATTCTTCCTGTTGATCCCGAACTGCTGAAAGGCGGTGGAGTCCCCGAACGGCGCTTCAGGATCTCGAATAAAGACGACCAGATCTCGCTGTTAGAGTTACTATTACTTGGAGGGATTCCTGCATTGATTGGCAAATTCATCCTGTTCGGACCATTTGTTGGATTACCTATGCTTAGGCCATTTCCATTCGAAATTCTACTTCCACCTTGGCTATTACCATTATTTGGCATAAATGTGTTTCCATTGCTTGGGATATTATTGGTGAATCTATTAACACCGGTTTGGAAGTTTCCGTTGTTAGGATTGTGTAAAGGATTTGCACCATTGGGATTGTTGTTTCCAAATCCATTATTGAATCCACCATTTAAATTACTATTTCCACTAGCAATGGGAAACCTGTTTAAACTTCCATGGTTTTGATTATGATCGTGACCATTTCCATTTATAAAATGATTTCCACTATTTCCATTTCCTTGGAAAGGGTCCCTATTATTCATTAAACCACCCTGTGAATTGTGTTGGACATTAGGAATATTCATATGCCCTGGAATATTTATATTCCCGGGAATACTGGGATTCGGAACAGGATTAGACAAAGGAGGTAATGGTAGAATGGAACCAGGGAAGCGATTTCTGACGTTATTTTGGTTCATCTGTTGTAACTGTGGATTCGACAAAACTTTAGGAATACTTGGAGGCATCCCTGGGATGTTTCCAACAGGTGGAATAGCTACAGACGGCGCCCTTTGATGTATAGGAGGGATGGAGATACGAGGACCTCCTCTGCTAGGAAGAGGATGATGCAGAAGAGGAGGCATCGGCCGGTTTGGTCCAAGATTGAGCTGTGACATGCGATTGGGATTCATTCCTCCGTTTAGGTTCATTCCACCACCACCAGGCATGATCATGACGGGGACAAAGAAAGGCTTCGTATTAGATGAATGTTTCTCTTCCTTATCATCCTTTTCCTCTTCTTCTTCATCCTCCTCTTCCTCTTCCTCATTGTTCAGTGGAACAGGAATATATGCTATATAAGAACGCCCCTCTGCATCCTTGTCTGTCGTCCCATTGGCTGGAGACAAAATACCAATTTCGCTTTCAGCATCGTAATAACTATATCTCTCGTCGTCATTTTCAACGTATGTTTCGTCGTAGTCTTTTCTTGAGAGTACAAGTTCACCATTTCCAGCTTCAGGTTTATCAGTAACAAGGTCTGCCGACTGAAGTCCTGTTATGTCAACGGTCAAATTTGGGAGTTCAATTTTGATATCTCGGTTTCCATCCTTTGTATCTTGACTGAGAATTTCTTCCTTTTCATATTCAAAATTAAAGATGTCCAAAGGCGTTGACTCTCCTAAGATTGTAGCGATGATCACGTAAAACTGCAAGGGAAATATTTAGTCAGATATCCGTTTAGGAGCTTACATAAGATATGAAAAAATTTATATATCTCACGATTTTTTAGAAGCAATTTCATTTAAGAAAACTTTACATAGCATAAACTGAAAATAAGCAATGCCCTAATATTAAACATATTACAGCAATATTTGCTATTTCTTTTTATTATAGCTTTAAAATAGCGTTTTTATCAATCAGTGATCGTTTTCACTGCAACGCTTACCACTAAAATTAGTCCCATTGCAATGAGGAACCCCGAGACCACTTTGGCAGCTTTGCAAACCCTCTCCTGAAATGTCTTCTCCTTTAGATTAAAGTCATCGCCATCCACGTATGTCTCGCTCCTTTCTACGACTCTTCTTCTGTTTTCCCTATTTTCTTCATCCTCGCTACTTGCCCTGTCTACTATGAGACGGGTGACACTGCTCTCTTCTACATCCCTGAAGAAGAAGAAGATTCACTGTTAAAAAAGACGTAATCTTAATCAGAAATTGTACGTAAAAATATACTGTTCTCAGCCGTATTTCAGTAAAGTACCGGCGACCGTAATTTTCCCTTATTTGTTATTATCTCTTACAGATTGGTGACATAATATCACTCCTTAACTTCAATATTATTATTATTATTATTATTATTATTATTATTATTATTATTATTATTATTATTATTATTATTATTACTTGTCAAACCACAACCCTGTTGGAAAAGCAGGATGCTGCAAGCCCAATGACTCCAACAGGGAAAATAGCCCAGTGAGGAAAGGAAACAAGGAAATAAGAGAAGTAATTAACAATTAAAGTAAGATATTTTAAGAACAGTAACAACATTAAAATAAATATTTCATATACATACTATAAAAACTTTAACAAAATAAGAGGAAGATAAATAATATAGAATAGTGTGCCCAAGTGTACCCTCAAGCAAGAGAACTCTACCCCAAGACAGTGGAAGAACATGGTACAGAGGCTATGGGACTATCCAAGATTAGAGAACGATGGTTTGATTTTAGCGTGTCCTTCTCTTAGAAGAGCTGCTTATCATAGCTAAAGAGTTTCTTCCACCCTCACCAAGAGGAAAGTAGCTACTGAACAATTACAGTGTAGTAGTTAACCCCTTGAGAGAAGAATTGTTTGGTAATCTCAGTATTGTCAGGTGTATGAAGACAGAGGAGAATATGTAAAGAATAGGCCAGACTATTCAGTGTATGTGTAGGCAGAAGGAAAATGAACCGTAACCAATGTAGTACTGTCTGGCCAGTCAAAGGACCCAATAATTATTTAGCGGTAGTATCTCAACGGGAGGCTGATGCCCTGACCATCCTACTAACTACCGTTTTTAAAATGGTAGAAATCCTGGAATAAATGTTGATAGGCATTTACAGTTTCTGTACAGCAAATTTTTAAGTGTGATAAAATCAACAGATAAGGTATTTTCTTCAAATGCAAGCAATGTATCTAAACAAAAATATTATTGTCAGCATTATTTAGAAAATAAAACTTCTTTAAACCCCTAAATTCTGCTGAAAAATTAATAGCACAAATAATCTATGCAGAAAGTAAGGATGAAAATGTTGAAATTTCTATAAGCATTCGTTCCAAGTTAAGTGATAATTATAATGATATATATAGGAATCATATCAAGACGAATTCTACTTGGTAAATTGTTAAAATTATCATTCCAAAGTGTTTGAGGATATGAACTAACATAATATTACTTTACTTAGAGTAAAAACTGCATCAAGAAATACTAGGGAAATGATTATTATAATTAAGCATTCTAATTACAAAGGAAAGATTTAAAATAGATAATACAGCTAACAAATGAACTTAAAAGAAATATATTCTCCATTTTACAGTTAAATTTATGATTGCATAAAGTTTTTTAAGTTTTTAATCCCACAAATCACACTTAGCTATGTCGCTGACCCAAAATTGACTCTATCCCTTTAATAAATTATGTAAAATATTATTCATAAAACCACCGAAAGCTAATTTTGATTATTATTACTTTTCAATAGCAATTGGATCAGAAAAATAATATAATTGAATATTTCAATTAAGGAAATGTTTTATAAAGTTAGAATATCTTGAACATTTGCTACTTTAAAACAAAATTTGTATGCAAAACAAAACAAGTTTGATTAGAACCTTCACTAAAAGAATAATCATTGTTAAAAAGATAGTAAGAGTGGCAATGCAAAATTGACTGGCTTGTCACCTGGGGTCAGTAGATATATATATATATATATATATATATATATATATATATATATATATATATATATATATATATGTGTGTGTGTGTGTGTGTGTGTGTGTGTGTGTGTGTGTGTGTGTGTGTGTGCTGTACATCTTAAATATAAAATAACATAAGATTCTGGCTACAAGTAAAATGTACTAATTCCTTTATCTTGTCGCACCTGCGTTCTTTCTGATTTAAAGATTATTATTATTATTATTATTATTATTATTATTATTATTATTATTATTATTAACCAAGCTACAATCCTGGTTGGAAAATCAGAAAGCTATAAGCCCAAGGGTTCCAACATACCTCAGTAACGAAAGAAATTAAGGAGATCGTAAATAATCTATATATTAACAATAACAAAAAATATAAAACGTTTTAAAATCAGTAACAAAATTAAAATAGATAAGTCATATATAAACTATAAAACGATATTATCCACTGAACCATACCTATGTCTACGGTGAGCATAAGTGGAGGTTGAGTATGTGGCAACAGTGGAGCATGTGGCAAGAGTCGACGAGGCCTGCTGAGGAGGAACTCTCGAAGTCCTGGCAACATGTCTGGAAGGACTTCTACCCCTGTTGTGGCGGCAAGTAGGAGACCTGGCGTGTCTCCTGACGGGGCTATGCGAGTGGTTTCTCCGTCTCTGTCTCCTCTCAGGGGAAGCTTGGGATCTGGACCTTCTATGCGGTGTTCTAGAATGTTGCTTTGGTGCTCTTGAAGTTGGCATTCTGATTACGCTTTGCTATCAATCATCGATAGTCATACTGCAATCAGGAAGAAAATTGTTGTATGATAACCAATAATACAATAGAAATATACGAAACAGTGTATTATGAAATTCTAAATATATAATGCTAGATGTAGGCTATATTGTTTAACACAAAATATTATGTTTTTAGTATTAAATCTGTCTCATGAATAATATTCCTCATCAAAGACGTAACTTAAAAAGATTGCTAGTTCCTCGTTAGTCATCTTATTTACTTTCTTCATACTCGAAAGAAAGTAGGTCTATAAAAGGGAACATAGAACATAGAAGCATCTCTACGGTCTTTTTCCCTGTATATAGTCCTGTTCGTGCTATTACTGTTGTCATATTATCACTTTCCTTTTAAAGATTAATCATTACTTCTCTTCCTTTTTATTCTCTAATGCACTCATTTCTCTATTAGAGCCCTGGCACTCATAGGCCTATCAGTATGCGCCTCCACTTAGGATTGCAGTTTGGCTAATAATAATAATAATAATAATAATAATAATAATAATAATAATAAAGGATGTTTACGTATTTCGGTCTTTCGAGATTATTTTCTTGCAACATTACCTTTTTTTTCATTTTATTTCCAAACCATTGCGCAGTCAAAAATGTAGGTCATCAGCAATGCAAAATATACACTTTCCTTTTGATAATTTCCAAACAATCCATTACCCGATGATGAAGCGCATCACCAAACAAAAAGTATAATGTATAAGTGATCTCAAATGTTCCAGAACAAATGGCAACCGTTTACAAACAATAACGCCGATCCAGAAATACCAACAACATGACAGCTCAGTGATCACGGGATCCAGGTTAATCGTTTTCTCTTGAATTGAATGTTGATGGATCGATCGTGCAGCAATTTATTTGTCATGTTGGAGATTCTAATAATGGGTTATACTCAAAATCCATTACCAATGAAGAAGAGGAAAACACATTAGCCGTGATTCTTTACCGTTCGTTTTGAAGATGGATTTGCAATATGGTGTAATAATCCCCCCCCCCCCCTCTCTCTCTCTCTCTCTCTCTCTCTCTCTCTCTCTCTCTCTCTCTATGACTATGAAATCATTGTTAGATATCAAACTCAACTCTCTAAAGTATTGTCCTTTTAGCTTGCAATGTGAGTCGGTTTGAGTTGGGTCTAGAATTGTATTCGAACTGCCTCTGGTCACCTGACTAACGTGTCTGCTTGAGAAAACCCTTTATCTTTTTGCCATTAATTGTATTTTGCTCTTTTCTTTCGCTTGTTAAATATGAAAGAGGCCCCCCCCTCTCTCTCTCTCTCTCTCTCTCTCTCTCTCTCTCTCTCTCTCTCTCTCTCTCTCTCTCTCTCTCAAACACCAAATTATGAATGTTTTTTTTTTTATTAAGCCTACTTACTAGTCTCCCCATGTCATTTCGATGATGCTTGGTTTAAATTTCAAGACAGTCTTTATTTAATTTTCATCACTTAGCTAATTGCGAAAGGAATTATCTGTTTAATGAATGCTTTTCTTGTTAACGATTCTCTTTATGTTCCACACTTACACTATAATAATAATAATAATAATAATAATAATAATAATAATAATAATAATAATAATAATGTTATAACATTGAATGTAAAAATTCCTAACAAACGTTTTGTATTGTGAGCAGCCAAGAATGATAACATTTGTCGCAAGCAATTGGTTGTTTTCTCAGCCAATCAGCGCACAGGACCATCAACCAATCAGTCAATGTTTACGTCATCAGTCTTCATCCTTCCCGCCGTGTGTGTTGAAACTTGCTACCTACATACATCATAATTTGTGTTTTTATCGCAAGTATAATGCTGAATTAAGACTCTTTAATATAACCGTAATGGAGCTTAAGCATCAGAGGTCTGTTGTTGTCCGTAAGGACGTAAAGAAGTTTACTGTTTAACCACAAAGCAGCGGAGAAAAAAAGTTTGCCTATGTCCAAGGAAGTTGCTCATGACGCCATGCCAATCACGAACTTGGTGGTAATGTTACTATTACTCCTTTGATAGATATAATATGACAACAGCCCTGGCAGTGATGCCATAGGTTTAGTCTCACCACAGACCAACAAAACAAGTGGTCTTACTAAAGAAAGGATTGTAGTATTTTATGGAATGTTCACTGGGATTCGAATAGGTGTTATGGACGCCGGAGAAGGGAATGTCGATTATCCTATTGCTGTGATTTTGAATGAGGATATAGAGTATAGGCCCATGAATGAGGATAAATGGTAGTGAAGGGACGTTTTGAAGGAAATTAGGACGCTTATAGGCAGTATTTCATGGGAAAAACCGATTATTCTATTATGTAAGTTTTGTTAGCAGTGTTTTCGTCACAGACAATATTATTAGTGTTACTACATATAGTGTGGTGGAGGCCGGAGGGAAGGACAGTTGGAGATGATGATGTGATGGAGGAGCGATAGGTTTGTGAATTGTGATGTGAGTACCAGCAGTGTTATGGTGAGAGGGGAGGGAAGGGTGTGGGAATTCATGACTAGTAATAGAGGAAGAAGAAAGGCAAGGAAACAATTCACCTGGGAAAGCTCTGCTGTGAAGAAAACCAATAATTTTGCTGAGGAACATGGCAGGTGCCATAGTAATATGTAGTGTCGAAAAGGGAAATGGAAACCAAGTGCAGTGATGGGTATTGTGATATTGTTGGTAGGGAACGCTGCCGAGCGATTTATCTTATGAGTATGGGGCTCTGGTGGCTATCGCTTGCATACCTCTTAAGTTGCATTGAAAAACAGCGAATCTTTGCAACAACGAAAGGGAAGTTTTTTTTTGTTTATTATGATTATTATACAGTACAGTGTTTAAAGACATAATAAAAATATTCAGTTGTAGGGAACCTTTACAGCCCTGGGTAGTGGAAGAATGATGCATTTAATTATATGGTTATCATTTACTAATTACTAGCCAAGCAACAACCCTAGTTGGTGAAGCAAGATGCTATAAGCCCAAGGGCTCCAATAGGGAAAATAGCCCAGTGAGGAAAGGAAATAAATAAATGATGAGAATAAATTAACAATATATCATTCTAAAAACAGTAACAGTGTCCAAACAGATATGTCCTAAATATGTTGTTTGCTGACATAGATCCTTTTACCATCATTTTCTGCATGGATTTACAGGTCTTACATTCCCCTAGTCTATCTGTGGGGAAGACTTATAAAAAAAAATTACATGTTCACTCATAACTTAAAAAAAAGGGCAAAACCACGTTTTTATGGCCTGATTGATCAGCACTTAGAGGACCAGCAAATATAAACAGCTGCTTCTTATTATACCTCTTGATATTATGAATTCACGTGACCTCTCTAGTGATAAAAACAAGCTCAGTGACATTGAATACCTTACAGGATAATGTATTGGTATGTGATGATGTAATGTGGCTAGGGGATCTGATTGCAAATCAGCATGCAATGTTAATGCCAACCAATGGATTTTTGGAAGAGTATGAAGAGGTCAGGGTCATCCTTAGTTACTCAAATCGTGCCCCCCCCCCTCCCCGATGGCTTAAAGCGAAAAAGGACTATGTATAATGGGTGACTATACAAAACCATAGGTTCTACGCTCTTGCAGGACTTCCCTCATTTTTAAGGTAAATGCAAGGTTTTTTTTGTGTTTTGTTGTTTTTTGTACATCTATATTTCCCATTATTACATACCTCTGTCAACGCAGATGAGAGTGGATTATGTTTTCACTCACGTTTGTCTATTTGCCCGTTTGTCTGTTTGTTTGTGAACAACTTGCTGGCCACAATTTTACTCATGGAGTAGTGAAATTTTCAGGGATTAATTGTTATGTTGAAACGTGGAAGTAATTCAATATTGAAAGTCCTAAGTCAAAGGTCAATGTCAAGGTTCAGCAAAAGGTCAACTGAATTTACTAACCTTATCCCCAAGATCGCACGTGGTTGTCACACTTTACTTCAAATACGCCTACGGTCTTGATGGATTCTGGGAATGGCAAGCTGGTTTCGGGAAATAAGCTGCCGTATTGGAGGTCTGCGTTCTTGGAGTGCTTTTCTAGTTTACTATCATATTAATTGAAAATAAGTATAAAAATATACACTAAAATTATTATGTTACCGATGCAATTGCACACGCTCCATTATCATACATGCGCTAACAAAAAAGTTTTCAGCACATTTCAAAAATGCAATCTTCAAAAACATAATCTTAAAAAGCTAAAACATGACTAAACAACTTGCGCAATATTTATTGGTTCAAGAAAAATAAGAAAAAAAAAACGTAAAAAATAACATTTGCCTATTGCGACTTTTAAAATATGTCAAATTTTAAAAACATGAAGATTTTTTTTTCTTCCAGAATCACCGATTTTATTTTTATAATATTAACGATACTTTTTTTTTATTTTTGAAAAATAATGTTGCTATCGCAAAAAGTAACTCTAAATTAACTCGTAATATCATATTTTGTTTTTATTTTTTTTTCCTCCCAGAAAAGCATAGCCCCATAAATGAGACAGATTTTGCTTCATAGTGCAACAATAATCACGAAAAATATCTTTAAATAGGATTGATATATCGCTGTTGGAAAAGAGTGAACTTTCAAATGCGATTTCTGACGTTATTTGAATTTTCTTTTTTAATTGCAAAAGCCTAACTTACGAAATACTGTAGAAGTTAACGTCCAATTTGTTCGAGTTTCATTTTTTCTAAAATCTAAATAATTGTTGCAATATTGCATCTGTAATGACTCCGATCTCACCAGCAAATATTCTAGGTAGTAGGTTGGCCAGGGCACCAGCCACCTATTGAGATACTACCGCTAGAGAGGTATGGGGTCTTTTGGCTGGCCAGACAGTACTACATTAGATCCTTCTCTCTGGTTACGGTTCATTTTCCCTTTGCCTACATACACACTGAATAATCTGGCCTATTCTTTACATATTCTCCACTGTCCTCATACACCTCACAACACAGATTATCGAACAATTCTTCTTCACTCAAGGGGTTACTGCACTGTAATTGTTCAAAGGCTACTTTCCTCTTGGTAAGGATAGAAGAGACTCTCTTATGGTAAGCAGCTCTTCTAGGAGAAGGACACTCCAAAATGAAACCACTGTTCTCTAGTCTTGGGTAGTGCCATAGCCTCTGTACCATGGCCTTCCACTGTCTTGGGTTAGAGTTCTCTTGCTTGAGGGTACACTCGAGCACACACTCCTATCTTATTTCTCTTTCTCTTGTTTTGTTAAAGATTTTATAGTTTATATAGGAGATATTTATTGTTGTTACTCTTCTTAAAATATTTCATTTTCCTTTTTTCCTCTCCTCACTGAGCTATTTTCCCTGTTGGAGCCCCTGGGTTTATAGCATCCTGCTTTTCCAACCAGGGTTGTAGCTTAGTAAGTAAGTTAGTAATAATAATAATAATGATAATAATAATAATGATAATAATAATAATTTTCCAGACGAAATTTTTTTCCAATCCTTGGTTGCCACCGATATCATTGAAACAATCATTTAGATTTTAGAGAAATAAATGAAACTCGAAAAAAAAAAACTGATTCAAGTAACCTAAATCACTTCAAAGCAAATCCCAAAAGCACAACTGACTATGACTAGAATTGCAAGTATAACTTGTACCCGGATGTAGGTAACAGTAAATCTCTCTCTAAAGTTTTAAGTAACTGTAAAAAGTTATTCTTCTTAGACGGAAGCTAATGTTCCGAAGAGAGATCGAAAATGTTATATTCCTCTGGGAAACTGTGACTTCATCAGCTGTTGGGTGATGGCATCTGTTTGGGGAAAATAATTGTTCATTTCTTTTGGTAGTAGGTTGGCCAGGGCACCAGCCACCCGTTCAGATGCTACCGCTAGAGAGTTTTAGGGTCTTTTGACTAGCCAGAAGGTACTACATTGGATCCTTCTCTCTGGTTATGGTTCATTTTCCCTTTGCCTACACACACACTGAATAGTCTGGCCTCTTCTTTACACATTCTCCTCTGTCCTCATAGCCTACACCTGACAACACAGATTACCAAACAATTCTTCACTCATGGGGTTACTGCACTAATTGTTCAGTGGCCACTTCCCTCTTGGTAAGGGTAGAAGAGACACTTTAGGTATGGTAAGCAGCTCTTCTAGGAGGACACTCCAAAATCAAACCATTGTTCTCTAGTCTTGGATAGTGCCATAGCCTTTGTACTATGGTCTTCCACTATCTTGGGCTAGTGTTCTCTTGCTTGAGGGTACGCTCGAGCACACTATTCTGTTTTATTTCTCTTCCTCTTGTTTTGTTGAAGTTTTTATAGTTTATATCGGAGATATTTATTTTGATGTTACTCTTCTTAAAATAATATATTTTCCTTTTTTCCTTTCCTCACTGGGCTGTTTTCCCGGTTGGAGCCTCGGGGCTTATAGCATCCTGCTTTTCCAACTAGGGTTGTAGCTTAGCAATTAATAATGATAATAATAATAATAATAATAATAATAATAATTAGTTTCCTACTGATTGAATGGAGAGCTTCGGCGAGCAATATGTGCGCATGGTGTGCACACGGCATCTGATGTAGCTCCGACCTATCTGGTTGATTTGACAGTAATGTTTATAGACGAGGGAAAACGTTCTCTCTCTCTCTCTCTCTCTCTCTCTCTCTCTCTCTCTCTCTCTCTCTCTCTCTCTCTCTCTCTCTCGCGGAAAATTACAGTAAACTTGAAGACATTCGATGTACATAGCCTACGGGAAACATCCTTGCCTGGCGACCTGCTGGGCGGGAGTTCGAGGTATACTCAAGTATGATTATTTCTTGTGAAACCTCACCATTTTTATGAGCAAAAGATGGGGGTTTAGGTGAACCCATATGTCTACCTGTTGAGTCATCAGCAGCCATTGCTTCGACCTCCCTGGTCCTAGCTTGGGTGGAGAGGGGTCTTTGGTGCTGGTCATATGTGTGTATGGTTAGTTTCTAGAGTATTGTTACTGTCCCTTCACCTCTGCCATTCATGAGTGACCTTTAAATATTCAATGGCACTCATTTAGAGTTTCACTTAAGCATCACAAATAACGAGAAGAAATAAAATTAACAACGAACAAAACGTAGTAATTGTTATCATTATGATTTGAATAATGAATAATGCAACCGGTAAATAAAAGAGAAAGAAAATATACAGACTCGGTTAATCATATGATAAAATTCAAATTTGAATACAAAACCAAAGAGAAAGATCAAAATGGCTCTCAACTGAGTTAACATTGTAAGATACCATTTCTTTTCCAACTAGGGTTGTAGCTTGGCTAATAATAATAATAATAATAATAATAATAATAATAATAATAATAATAATAGTTC
>NC_090740.1:129147072-129149572 GCF_036898095.1 Palaemon carinicauda | reverse complement strand
AAAGCCACAGGTTAGAAGTTGTAATCAAGTTAGTTCACTCAGTTCAAAGTCTAAACCATCCCATAGTAGTCTCCTAAAGGCAATGTAATATTTTTTTAAAACGTAACGATTACATACACACACACACACACACACACACACACATATATATATATATATATATATATATATATATATATATATATATATATATATGTGTGTGTGTGTGTATGTATATATATATCTATATATATACTTATATATACACTGTGTATATATATGTATATGTATACACTATATATGTATGTATATATACACTGTATATATATACATATATATATATATATATATATATACACACATATACGTACTAGTGTACACGACCCGTCAAAAATAACATCTAGATATTTAGGTATGCAATCACATATACACACTCACAATGTACCTCTTGGTGTACCCCTTCTCAACAGGGTATGACAACTTCCTCAACCTAATAGCCAGGCCTTCTCCATCATGAGGCTCAATACTACACAGTATTCTAGAAGTTTTATTCCTTCTGTGACCAAGTTGTGGAATGATCTTCCTAATCGGGTAGTTGAATCAGTAGAACTTCAAAAGTTCAAAGTTGGAGCAAATGTTTTTATGTTGACCAGGCTGACGTGAGTCTTTTTATAGTTTATATGTGACATATCTGTTTTTGACGTTGTTAATAGTTTATATAGGACATATCTGTTTTGACATTGTTACTGTTTTTAGAATGATTCATTGTTAATTCATTCTCATTTATTTATTTCTTTATTTCCTTTCCTCACTGGGCTATTTTTCCCTGTTGGAGCCCTTGGGCTTATAGCATCTTGCTTTTCCAACTAGGGTTATAGCTTGGCTAATAATAATAATAATAATAATAATAATAATACCCACGGGACGGGGAGTGACGGAGTAGCTATACGTCTGACAATGCTGTTGAGCGTCAACAGAGGCACTATGGGTTTTAAATGAACTAGCTATGTTAGATTTGTCATTAGTTCTTTAAATATAATGATTAAATTCTAAACAATTCTTCAAGGTTTTATAATCGCTTTAGATCTTATTTAAGAGAGAGAGAGAGAGAGAGAGAGAGAGAGAGAGAGAGAGAGAGAGAGAGAGAGCCGTCTGTATAGATCATCTTTTCTATAGGATTAGAAGCTGTTTGCATGTAATAGTACCATCGAACACAAACATACTTACAAAATAACAAAGGAAACGAAAGAATGAACAGATATCGAGATATACACTATATATATATATATATATATATATATATATATATATATATATATATATATATATATATATCAAATAAGCCATATATATCAATATATTAAAGTCTGGATTCCCTTAACGACCTCGGGATCAGAGCCCTAGGCGAAATCACTCAAAGACTATAGTATCTGACCGGCCGGGTTTCGAACACTGGTTCAGGATACCTGTATGACACTGACCATACCACTCAGCCACGAAGAAAGATTTATCATATATATATATATATATATATATATATATATATATATATATATATATATATATATATATATATAGTGTGTGTTTATCATTTAGTGTTTGAGGACTGAGTGTATTTGGTCAAACCTAAATACAGTAGTGTACATTATCTGCCTTTGTGTATACGCGTAAACCATATACTTTAAAAACTGCGACTAGAAAGACATCGTTGTCTTGAGAATAAATAAGATTTTCCTTTCGATATGAACATGCAAGCTGATCTTTCTGTTCATCTGGAAAAAAAAAAGCTAGGGAAGTAAGCCGTAGTAGAGTATGATGAACATTATTACTTACTATCTTGAACTCGTGCAAGCTTGTGGAAAAATGTTAATCATTTAACATTCCCAAATTGCATAGTAGATCTCACGATTTGTGCTTTTGCTTTTAATAGTAAATGAAGAACAGTAATTATTAATCATTAATGAAAAAATAAATAGATATTTACATTTAATCATATTACATCGTTAACCGAGTGAAATTAATGACACTATTCTGCACACAGGCATGACCTAAATAAACAAAAGCTTAGGGTGTTTGGTAATAGGAAATTGTGGACATCACAGGTTGATTCATTAATGAATATCTAAAATGTCTCCGTAGAAAATCTTATCACAATCAAAGAGTAATCCATGAAAACGGGAAAGGTGTGAATGCGTCGGAAAGGTGTTGCCATATTGTGTGCTGCAGTAACGGCAGCTCAGGCCGTTCACGATACCTCTTGTAATAGCCAAGCCATCTGTTGGCGCGCCGGAGAGGTGTAGAGCCCTAGACCGTGTGGAGAGGTGTAGAGAGCGCTGTTTTAAAAGCACCGTTATGCTCTCGCTAACGGCATTTCGAAAGCTAGCCATCGTCCTCTCCACCGCCGACACATTGGCGATAGAATGATCATGAAAGCGTTTTCCGTGAAGTAGGTGAGGAAGAGTAATGAGTATAAGACTGCTAGGGAGAATGAGATAATAACTTTGATCTTTAGAAGAATATG
>NC_090740.1:129129572-129134572 GCF_036898095.1 Palaemon carinicauda | reverse complement strand
CAACAGGAAAAATAGCCCAGTTAGGAAAGGATACAAGGAAAAATAAAATATTTTAGGAACAGAACATTAAAATAAATATTTCTTATATAAACCATAAAAATTTTAACAAAACCAGAGTAAGATAAATTAGATAAAAACGTGTACCCTCAAGCAAGAGAACTCTAACCCAAGACAGTGGAAGACCATGCTACAGAGTATATGGCACTACCCAAGACTAGAGAACAATGCTTTGATTTTGGAGTGTCCTTCTAGAAGAGTTACTTACCATATCTAAAGAGTCTCTCTTACCCTTACCAAGAGGAAAACAGCCACTGAAAAATTACAATCCAGTAGTTAACCCCTTGGGTGAAGAAGAATTGTTGGTAATCTCAGTGTTGTCCGGTGTATGAGTACAGAGGAGAATCTGTAAAGAATAGGCCAGAATATTCGGTGTATGTGTAGGCAAAGGGAAAGTGAACCGTAACCAGAGAGAAGGATCCAATGTAGTACTGTCTTGCCAGTCAAAGGACCCTATAACTCTATAGCGGTAGTATCTCAACGGGTGGCTGGTGCCCTGGCCAACCTACTACCTACCGAAAGGAATGAAATTCCATAAATAAAGCCTAAAGCATAGGCCTACTGAGAACAGCACTTTGCTGTTAAAAAATATTTGTATATGATAGATCCTTGAGATTTTTTGATAGACTGTGAAAATAATCTAGTGACGTGATACGATCCTTCATTTCTTTTATAAAAAAAAAAATATATATATATTTACAAATCTTATGATTTATATGACATGATACTATTATTAATTTCGTTTATTAAAAAATATACATTTACAAGTCGTATAATTTATATGACGTGATACGATTATTCATTTCGTTTATTAAGAAATATACATTTACAAGTATTACAATTTATATTGTATATACATCATAATATATTTACATGAATGAATTTTGTCATTAACATATAAATATTCACAATTACACATTTTAATATTCATCTATATAAGTTTTTAGATTACAAACATATAGACTCGCAAATACTTTTGGAACAGAGTACTATACACGCGGGGCATTGCCTGGGGCATCAAGTAAACATCCGTGTACAGTTATGAAGACCTTAACCTCTCCATTTGCCCGGAAGTCACCTCTGACGAATTTCGAACGCCGAGTAGAAAATTGGAACGTGAGAAACAAAACTGTGCATTTATGAGTGAAAAATACATTTGTGTTTTAGATGAGTTACCAGGATTTCTCAAAAGAGTACCTGATGACTCATCTTCGTAAGATAACATCGAAGACTGAAATCTCTCTCTCTCTCTCTCTCTCTCTCTCTCTCTCTCTCTCTCTGGAAGATGCAAAATACACCGGAAGATGCATTAGCAACTCTCTGGTGGATATACGAGGTGCCTCACACTGAGGGACCTGGGGGAACCCAAACAAAAAATAAGGCAATAAGGTAAGGTAAGGCTCTCTCTCTCTCTCTCTCTCTCTCTCTCTCTCTCTCTCTCTCTCTCTCTCTCTCTCTCTCTCTGTACTTTTTCCCAGTTATTGTTTTCTACGAAGATACGAGATGCTCTCGATTATTCTGTATCAATGGAAAAGTAAAGGGAAGTATCAGCTGTGAGGATGTCCATATTTCTTTCTCTCTTTCTCTCTCTCTCTCTCTCTCTCTCTCTCTCTCTCTCTCTCTCTCTCTCTCTCTCTGTACTTTTTCCCATTTATTGACTTCTATGAAGATACGAGATGCTCTTTATTATTCTGTATCAATGGAAAAGTAAAGGGAAGTATCAGCTGCGAGGAAGTCCATAATTCTCTCTCTCTCTCTTTCTCTCTCTCTCTCTCTCTCTCTCTCTCTCTCTCTCTCTCTCTCTCTCTCTCTCTCTCTCTCTCTCTCTCATAATCAACGCAGTGGAAAGGAGTCAATGTTTTTTAAGAGCTGATATTTGGGAAATGCAAGAATTACCGGATGACTAGTTGATGTGTCAATACTTTGAATATTTTCTTTATTAGCTGTAAAATTTTTTTGCCTCAATCGCAAAGTAAAATAAAAAAAACACACACACGCATGTACATATAAGTATATGTTTCTACACAGACAGACATACATGCATACATACATACATATACACACACACAGATATATATATATATATATATATATATATATATATATATATATATATATATATATATATAGTCATGCACATATATATATAGTATATATACACATGAGAGAGAGAGAGAGAGAGAGAGAGAGAGAGAGAGAGAGAGAGAGAGAGAGAGAGAGAGAGAGAGAGAGCGCACACACGTGTTGTATTACCTACAAGGATGCATCTTCGGGGTTTTTTTTTTTTCCACAGGTAATCCTTCACATCTTGTGTGTATCAAAATGTTGACATTAAAGTTGGCGTCAATGACCTTCGAAGTCAGAATGCCAGAGAACTTCAAATTATTCATTCATTCATTGATATTAAAAAAAAAAAAAAAGAAATTGGCAGATGATGTATAAAGTGAACTTTTTAATGGGAATCCTTACGATATGTTTGTTATTTACATACCATAATTAACATACAAAATTTAAAAGTTAAGAAAAAAAAAAAACTCATCAGTAACAACAACTTTAATTTTTTCTTGTAAATTCCAACAATTAGTGCTAAAAAATATTAATCATAAATTTATTGACAAAACTAAATACTGTGCTTATCCAATGAAGGCAAAAACCGTAACACTTATACAGAATTTTTTTTTTACTATTACGTTTGAAATAAAATAATGATATCGCAATCTATTACTGAATGCTTATGACTATCCTAAATAGCCAAATAATGTAGTCTAATCTTATTTGAAGATGAAGGGAAATCAATTTGGAAGAATCTAACAACCAAAAAGAGCGTTCAGGCAAAAGCATGGACGATAGACAGTGCAACCGGCATAGATGTGAACTGAATTTCCAATTACTTTCCTTTGCATGATACAAAGACCCACATATGCCTATCATTCTCTTAAAGGAAGGAATTTTTACCATAGGATTGGTCTGTTTATTTTAAAAGAGAAATATCTCCATAAAGTACGTTGATTTACACTGGCTGCCGATTAAAGCGAAAATTGAATTTAAAGGTAGATGGAGAACGCTGGCCAGAAACATCGACCCCACATAAAAGTGGGAAAAGATGCACACAAAGAAGAAGAAGAAGTACTTTGTAATAGATGAAACTTAACTTATATTTTGAAAGGAAAAATATTCAATGTAATTCTGAATCTTGGATAAAATGTATAAATTACTGATGAGTAATTCGATATTTGCATATTAGCGAAAAAATTGAAGATTAGATCTTTGAGAAAATAGAAACTAAAATTAAACTGTAAACACTCCAGCATCGCCTTAATCGAAATGAGAATTTTGAATGTCATTTACGCAAACAAAAAAGGGCAGTTTAACTTTCAAAAGGAAAGGCGGTCTTCTTTAAGGGTCGGAAGCTTTAGAAAGCAGCCTCCATTATTGGAAAATTATATATATATATATATATATATATATATATATACATATATATATATATATATATATATATATATATATATATAATTTTACATTTTAGTTTTGGAGATTCTTCCTCTCAAACATCTCTAAAACAAAATTTCCTCATGAGTAAAATTAAATACAATCTCTGTCTTGTAAGAAGGACTTAGAAATGTTTCTATAGTAAAAAACTTGTGTGTGTATATATATATATATATATATATATATATATATATATAATATATGTATATATATAAATATATTATATATATATATTTATATATTTATATATATATATATATATATATATATATATATATAAGTTTTTTACTATAGAAATATTTCTAAGTCCTTCTTACAAGACAGAGATTGTATTTAATTTTACTCATGAGGAAATTTTGTTTAAGAGATATTTGAGGGTAAGAATCTCCCCCACGCCCTCCCCCCCCCAAAAAAAAATCAGTTAATTGAATCAGAAAAATTACATTTGAAAAATAGAAATAAACATTACAAAACATTAAGGTCTATTTACAAAATATAATATGACTTAAGAAATAAGAACAAATGGAAGCTATTCATTTGAGCTATATGGCCCAACGCTTAGGTCTGGGAGGCTATTCATTGCTTAGATGCGTTCGGGAGAAGTCCAAAAAGTGAGTGCTGCAAAGACCTTTAAGCAACGCTTACACTCCAAGGCGGGTGGAATACCGATGTCACTATCCCTCTACGAGGTGAGCATCTTAAAAGGATTCAACTAAGACAGCTGTCTGTTGATCCTCTTCTGAAGAAGATGGTTCCGGTACTTACGTCATTACTTTTGATGCCTTTATGGCATTGCAAGTCATCAACTAGAAATTCTTCACGTCACTTCTTTAGATTTACTTATTTCTTACAGCGTGGTCATTTAAATGTACTTCATGTCTTACAGCGTGGTCATTTAAATGTACTTCATGTCTTACAGCGTGGTCATTTAAATGTACTTCATGTCTTACAGCGTGGTCATTTAAATGTACTTCATGTCTTACAGCGTGGTCATTTAAATGTACTTCATGTCTTACAGCGTGGTCATTTAAATGTACTTCATGTCTTACAGCGTGGTCATTTAAATGTACTTCTTATTTCTTATAGCATGGTCATTTAAATTTACTTCTTATTTCTTGCAGCGTGGTCATTTAAATGTACTTCTTATTTCTTACAGCGTGGTCATTTAAATGTACTTCCTATTTCTTACAATATGGTCATTTAAATGTACTTCTTATTTTTTACAGCGTTGTCATTCCGAGCTTTTCTCTTCTTTAATTATAAGCAGGTTTAACTCTTAACTTCCTTTGATAAGAAGCCTCACTTATCTATTTTCTTTTCCTTTTCTTAATTATTTTCTTTTTATCACCTTTTGTTCTACACGCTTGTTTAGTGGCAATTCTTATCCGAGTCTTCTTTATTAACTATTTTATTAGAAGAAAAGTAAAATACCCTTGGAAAGATCACACTCT
>NC_090740.1:129124572-129127072 GCF_036898095.1 Palaemon carinicauda | reverse complement strand
AACGTCTGGATTTCCCTATTCTACCCTTTACAACGAAGTTGGAAGGAGGTTATGTTTTACACCTTGTTTGTGTGTGTTTGTTTATGAACAGCTTCCTGGCCACAATTTTGATCGTTGAGTAATGAAACTTGCAGGAATTAACTTTTATGTAAAAAGCTGGAAATGATTAAATTTTGGAAGGTCAAGGTCAAGGTCAAGGTCTAACAAAATGTCCAATTCAAGTAATCAGCCAAAAGTTGGACATCGTTGTCACGGAAACTTCAAACTTGGTTCATATTTGAGTGTATGAAAATCCATGGCAATTCATATATGTTAAGGTTGAAGGTCAATGTCGAGTCCATGGTCAAGGTCAACAAAGGGGCAAATTCCAGCCATCAACCAAACGGCTACAATTTTAATCATAAAGTAATGTAACTTGCAAGGATTTTAATCTGTTATATACAGAGCTTAATTAAATTTTGGGAGGTCAAATGTCAAGGTCACGTACGAGCAAAACGTCCATATCATGTAATCACCCATAAGTTTGGATATCGTTGTCACATAACTTCAAACCTGGTTCATATTTGAGTGTATGAAAATCCACGCCAATTAATACATGTTAAGGTCAATGTGAAGGTCGAGCAAGAGGTCGAAAAATAAGCTGCCCTGGCGAAGGTCAGCGTTCTACTGAGTGCCCTTCTAGTTACTGATGCTTTGAACAATCCTTTGTCAATGTCCACAGTGCTCTTTTGTTTTACGTTAGCAGTTATTGAGAAAACCAGGAAATGAAAATGTTTTTAGAGGCAAGCAAAAAACGAAAAGAATAAAATATACTTTCTTTAATACAAATGACAAGCGTGAAAATAAAAAAGTAAAAAAGATATATAAAGATAAAGGAAAGAACGGATCCTGCAGGACATCACAAGAAATAATTATTGAAATGATCAACCATACCAGGAATGAAGTCACTTGAATTTCCATCTCGATGTTTTTCATAACCTACTGAAATTATCAAGGCTACATCTCTGTTAGTTACACAGAGTCCATAGGTCCACGTCAGACCTATCGCTCCATAATACTTTGGCAGACTCGCCGGTTTAAATCTAGAACAACTTCTAGCCAACAAGGTCAGCACCATAAGTTTTATTATTATTATTATTATTATTATTATTATTATTATTGCTGTTGTTGTTGTTGTTATTATTATTATTACTATTACCATTATTATTATTATTATTGTTATTATTACTATTATTATTATTATTATTGTTATTATTATTATTATTATTATTATTACTAGCCAAGCTACAACCCCAGTTCGAAAAGCAAGATGCTATAAGCCCAAGGGATCCAATAGGGAAAAATAGCCTAGCGAGGAAAGGAAATAAGGAAATAAATAAATGATGAGAACAAGTTGACAATAAATCATTCTAAAACAGTAACAACGTCAAAACAGATATGTTATTATTATTATCTAAGCTACAACCCTAGTTGGAAAAGCAGGATGCCATAAACCCAGGGGCTCCAACAGGGAAAATAGCCCAGTGATGAAAGGAAAATAGGAAAAATGAAATATTTTAAGAAGAATAACAAAATTAGAATAAATATGTAAATGTGTAAATTTAACTTATGTGCTAAATAAAAAAATGGTAATTGACTCATTTACACTGTTTAATTTGTGGATGTGAATTAAAGAAAACGGGAAATAATTTCACTTACTCCAGAGTTCAGAGTAATGCGAACAACATCATTACTTGGCGTCTATGACTTGACCTACTGATCATCCCGTCTTGGATTCCCTCGAATGAAAATCACATTGCTTGGCACCATTTCAACTTTCGGCTTTAACAAATATAAAAAGTTGTTGTCCTGCGAAGTAAGATCCACTGTCAATTTCGACTGAAGAAGAACAAGTTTATATCCACACTAAATAACTTGTAAGAAAACTACACGAATAAGACAGGCTCCCGCTCACGACTTTTCCAGCTCCAGAGCTCCTCAACACGTATCGTCTATTACGACGTTGAGAACCAACTAAGCGGGCGATACATTCCCCGCTTCGAAACTCCGTTGAGCCGTTCATGGCTTCTTCATCTTCTTCGTTTTCTTCTTGCCTGCCGGGCCAAAGGACCGCTACCTTCTGGTTCATCAGATCAACAAAGCAATATAGAATAAGATTCCTGAGGCACACTCCGAGCTTAGTTCTCGCAATCATACTACGCAAATTTGAAAACGTGTGTAACTTCGTCATGCAATCTTCGTATATATTTTCTTTTTTATTTCTATGAATAGCGTATATCATATAACACGACACCAGGGGTCATGCACGATACCTTTGATATATGTGTAGGTAGTAGACACCCTTTGAGATACTGTTGCTAGAGTTATTTGATCCTTTGACTGGCCAGATAGTGCTACATAGGATCCCTCTATGGTTATGGCTCATTTTTCCATTTGCCTACACATACTGTACAGTACACCGAATAGTCTGGCGTGTTCTTTACACATTCTCCTCTCTCCT
>NC_090740.1:129114648-129124072 GCF_036898095.1 Palaemon carinicauda | reverse complement strand
GGAAAGTAGTCCATTGAGGAAAGGAATAAGGAAATGAATAAACTACAAGAGAAAAATGAACAATTAAAATATTCTAAAAACTATAACATTAGAATAAATCTTTCATATATAAACTATGAACAAATAAAAAAACAAGAGGAAGATAAATAAGATAGAATAGTGTGCCCGATTGAACTCCCAAGCAAGAGAACTCTACCCAAAGACAGTGGAAAACCATGTACAGAGACTATGGCACTACCCAAGACTAGAGAACAATGGTTTGATTTTGGAGTGTCCTTCTCCTAGAAGAGCTGCTCACCATAGCTAAAGAGTCACTTCTGCTCTTACCAAGAAGAAAATAGGTAACCCATTGAATGAAGAAGTGTGGTTTGGTAATCTCAGTGTTATCAGATGTATGAGGACTTGAGATGTAGAAGAATATGTCAGACTATACAGTGTATGTGTAGGCAAAGGAAAAATGAACCGTAACCAGAGAGAGGGATCCAATGTAGTACTATCTGGCCGGTCAAAGGACCCAATAATTCTCGAGAGGTAGCTAAGGAGAAGAGAGAGAGAGAGAGAGAGAGAGAGAGAGAGAGAGAGAGAGGAGAGAGAGAGAGAGAGAGATCAGGTCCAAGGGGGAGAAAATCACTTGATTTTTATAAAGTGTGAAGATGACTCTGTTTATAACTATGGTACCATTGTTGAAATTATCTGTTCAGGTGGACAAGAACCGTCAATTCAAATCTTAAGACAGAATAAAGACGTTGCTTCTCAAACATGTCATCCTTACCTCACTTCAATAAATTCATGTATGACATGAATGTGAAAAAGCAATAGCGAACCTTACTGGGCCTCACATTGAAAACGTTCCTCGCAACCATATTAAATGATCGTCTGATTCATCCTTTAATATTTGCCGTTTAAAAATCAAATGTTCATCATGCAGATCGTCTGGTTCATCCTTTCATTTTTGCCGTCCAAAACCCAGTGTTCATCTCGCAACACGTAAATCAAACAGTTGAGAACCTGCCGCCCACTGCGCTAAACTCCAATCGATTCGCTTTGCATTGGAGCGGCACGTTAATTGAAGACGAGATCGTAACCTCTTGAGTAAAGCATGATATACTTTGTATTATACATACGCACACCGTGTGAAAGGATCATCATTTGCAAAGATTAATCACGGTCTTTAATCTTTACATGGTAATTAACCTAGTTAAAATTATCTTGATGTTATGGATGGGTGGATATAGCTCTACCATTAAATAGTAAGAATTATTCATTTGAGTCATGAAACAGTGCCGCCACTTTCAGAAGGCCTACGGGGTTAAATCATTTGTCCAAATCGATCATTCTGTATAAACGGAGTCTTGTTGCATAGATACTACTTACCAATTCAAGCATACGCAAACTGGTATTTTAGTTTTTTAGCAATTTTTATAATAGATATACCCTATTTGGTATTTATACTTATTACCTTATCCACACAGAGTCTACGAATAGTTTTGACAAAATAAGAATCAACAACGTCATATCTAATCATGTTCATTTTATCGTTTGATAAAAACTCATACTGGTATTTACTTCGATATTAATATTCAGCTTTTAAATTTTTTAAACTTGCTACAATGTACACCCAGCAACAAAACCGGTGTCGGCTGGCCAGACCTGACTTGGAAAGATCATGCCCATCTTGCCCTGAAAGGTGGCCGACGTTAAACAATCGAGACATCGTTAGGATGGTTTGAATATGAGGAGGAGGAAAATTACCGATATCACTTAAAGAAATGCGATGAAGAGAGAGAACTTTTTAATCCTTTTAAAAATTGTAGTCTAATATTATTTCGAAACTAATTCATCTAAATATTTTATCATAACTTTTTATTTGAATTTTCTTATCCTATTTCTATATAAAATTTTCCTGAATAATATTTGAACTGACTATCATATTAATATTCATAACACGGAAATACCCTTCGTTTGCATTTTCTTAAGCAATTGCTCTCTCTCTCTCTCTCTCTCTCTCTCTCTCTCTCTCTCTCTCTCTCTCTCTCTCTCTCTCTCTCTCCACATACATACACACTGTAGCCTACGTATCATTTGTAGGGGCTAAAAATGTATCGTTTCAAATAGCACCTATTGGGTCACCAATCATTAATAAGTGGCCTTTGTTCAAAATTTCGAAGGTAATGAGGTTTAAAGGTTTAGTTGTTGATTTCATTGTTTTCCTTTGATTTCGATTATGAGCCACGTAGCTCGGTGTGGTTGGGGTCAACTTTTGTCACGGGCTACTTGGCTCCGGCCTCTTAGAGAAAAATAGTATTATTTGCTATATGAATTGTATTAGTTTAAGGTTGGAGATTTAAAATGCATCATCAGGTAACATAATCTATATTGTTCCAGAAGCGATTGGTTAAAATGAAATAAGTGAAATGACATGCAATGAAAGTTCATTGGTGCATTATTATAGTGATGATATGGTATATAGGATGTAGGGTATAAAAGATTAAACTATCAACACATTGTTTACTCAAATTATCTGGTTCGGTGTCAATAACCTTAGATGTCAAGAGGACAAAAAACTCCTAATCAATCAATCAATCAATCAATCAAATTATCTGGGCAAATCTCTCACTTCCAAACGAACCCCTTTCCCTGGTGACAATTGCTCAATGCTCAAAGGTCCGAGTCTAGGTGGCTTCACCCTTCCCAAGGCAAAAGGAAATATTTCCTTAGCATTGAGTATTCGTATTATTACGGTTTTATTTGTCGTTTCGTGGCCTGATGTCCAACACCTCAAAAGTGTTCCCCCGGTAAGCTCTTCAAGAAATCCATTACTGTTGATATTTGTTCAATCAGACTTTCGCATATTTACTTCGTTTTTTATAGTTTTGATAAAATTTTCAACACCTGGAAAGCAAACTGTATGAAATGTTGTCATCTTAGTATTTTGTTTTTCATTGACTAAAAAACTTCCACCAGAAAGATCTCATCATAACTGTGAGACCTTTAAACCCCAAACATGTGGCGATAGGGGTAGAGGGATATAACCAGGTGGGAGTTAAAGATGATGGTGGAGAGGTGGCAATTGGGTGATCTTAATGTATGGCTTGACGAGGTTTGCATATTAACATTTATGAAGTGGTGATGATGATGGTATTACCCGTATTGATAACCTTTGATATCAATGATTCCAACTCACAATGAAAACGGGCATATATCGTTCTAACGTTGTTTTTAGGTGGTCATTGAACATCTTTGGAACATGGGATCTTTACCCGAAAGTAATACAATTCGAACACCAACTTGCAAAGCAGTTAACGGTCTTTTTTGATCCTTTGGAACATCCAAATAATATAGAATATTGGATACAGGTTATATATATATATATATATATATATATATATATATATATATATATATATATATATATATATATGTGTGTGTGTGTGTGTGTGTGTGAGTGTGTATGTATATACATATATATTTATACATATATATACATACATATATATATACATATATATATATTTGAGAGAGAGAGAGAGAGAGAGAGAGAGAGAGAGAGAGAGAGAGAGAGAGAGAGAGAGAGAGAGAGAGAGAGAGTTACAAGGATTTTGGATGTCTCAAAGACTTTTTAGTCCATTCGCAAAGACTCCATTTACTCTTTGGTAGAGCAATTTAGTTTAAGCATTTGGAGAGTTCTTATGATCTTATCTAACTTATTTTAGAACTCGAGAGAGAGAGAGAGAGAGAGAGAGAGAGAGAGAGAGAGAGAGAGAGAGAGAGAGAGAGCAGCTGCTAGAATAATGCAAACAGAAGATATATCATTCCGACGTATATTAATTGGAATAGTCAGTTTCCACAATATTCAAGGGTGTTCCATATAAAAATGTAATAAGGAATTCAAATATATCGGTGTGATTATATTTTTCGATAACTATTCTCGAAAACATTGCATTTCTTAAAATAATAAGAGATAAGACCTCTCTATCTCTTTCATATATATATAAATATATATTCATATATACATATATTATATATATATATATATATATATATTTATATATATATATATATATATATATATATATATATATATATATATATATATATATATATATTATATATATATATTATATATTATATATTATATATATATATATATATATATATATATACATATATATATATATATATATATATATATATATATATATATATATATATATATATATCGTTTATTACAAGTCTACCGTACATATTCCTGTCGAATTCAGGAATCTGTTCTTAGACTTAAAAGCAACCCTTCACTATGATAGCTGATTAGTGAGTTTGCAACACGTGGTTATTTATAATGAATATATATCATTAATAACGTGTTGAAAACTCACTAATCAGCTATCATAGTGGAGATGAGTTTATTTCAAATATAAGAACAGATTCCTGAATTCGACAGGAATATGTACGGTAGACTTGTAATAAACTTCTATTTGTCTTAATAGCATGGTTGGTTACAGTCTCTGCATGCATGGTTTCGGGTAAATGTCATAGGTTCGAATTTCTGCCCAGCCAGAAGCTGTTATCATTAATGAATTTCTGGTGGATATTCATTCCCAAAGATAGAATTCGACATTAAATTCCATTGTGGCTGATATTTACGTTAATTAAAATCAAGAGTGTTAGACATGTATATATATATATATATATATATATATATATATATATATATATATCTATATATATATATATATATATATAGAGAGAGAGAGAGAGAGAGAGAGAGAGAGAGAGAGAGAGAGAGAGAGAGAGAGAGAGAGAGAGAGAGAGAGAGAGAGAGGGGGGATATATATATATATATATATATATATATATATATATATATATATATATATATATGTATATATATACATATATGTACATATATGTCTGTATATATATATGTATATATGTGTATATATATATATATATATATATATATATATATATATATATATATATATTCTTTTTTTTTTACTTGCCAAGTTACAACCCTATTTGCGTCCGATTTATCGGAGTCCAGACATGGATGGCTATACATGAAAGGTCTGGAACTCACTGATGGGTGTTAAGTACCAGGATCCTGCATGGTGAGGAGCAGGTATGCTGGCTGTTTAGTTCGCCACTCAGCTGGCTGAAGCGGGGTCATTTCATTCATAAAAAATACCTCTGTGGCCCACATTACCTCTAGCATCTGGGGCTTTTTGATCTCTTATTTTGATGTGCCTTAATCCTAGCATTTGAGGTTCTTTGACCTCTATTTTGAGATGCCTTATCTCTAGCATTAGGGTCTTTTTTTACCTTTATTTTAGGTGTTTTAATTTCAGCTTTATGACCTCTATGTTTTTAGGTGCCTTATCTCTAGCATTAAGGTTTCTTTTACCTCTATTTTTAGGTGCCTTAACTTTAGCTTTATGGGCTTTGGGACTCTATTTTTAGGTGCCTTAACTCTAGCATCAGGGGCTTTTCTACCTCTATTTTTAGATGCCTTATCTCTAGCACTAGGGGATTTTTGGCCTCTACTTTGAGGAGCCTTATCTCTATCATTAGGCTTTTTTACCTCTATTTTTAAGTACCTTAACTTTAGCTTTAGGGGCTTTATGACCTCTATTTCGAGGTACCTTATCTCTAGCATTAGGGGCTTTTTGACCTCCCATTTTAAGGTGCTTTATCTCTAGCTTTGGGAGTTTTTTACCTCTTATTTTGAGGGGCCTTAACTCTAGCATTAGGTCCTTTTTGACCTCTTATTTTGAGGTGCCTTATCTCTAGCATTAGGAGCTTTTTTACTTGCATTTTTAGGAGCCTAATCTATAGCATTAGGGGCTTATAGTCCTCTGATTTTGTGGTGCCTTATCTCTAGCATTAGGGGATTTTTTACCTTTATGTTGAGGTGCCTTATCTCTATCATTAGGAGCTTTTGGACCTCTATTTTTAGGTGCCTTAACTTTAGATTTAGGGGCTTTCTGACCTCCATTTTTAGGTGCCTTACCTCTAGCATTAGGGGCTTTTTTACTTGCATTTTTAGGAGCCTAATCTATAGCATTAGGGGCTTATAGTCCTCTGATTTTGTGGTGCCTTATCTCTAGCATTAGGGGATTTTTTACCTTTATGTTGAGGTGCCTTATCTCTATCATTAGGAGCTTTTGGACCTCTATTTTTAGGTGCCTTAACTTTAGATTTAGGGGCTTTCTGACCTCCATTTTTAGGTGCCTTACCTCTAGCATTAGGGGCTTTTTTACCTCTATTTTTAGGCGCCTTATCTCTATTATTAGGGGCTTTTTTACCTCTGTTTTGAGGTTCCGTATCTCTAGCATTAGGGGTTTTTTACATCTGATTTTGAGGTGCCAGGTGCCTTACTCTAGTATTAGGGGATTTTTTTACTTATATTTTAAGGTGCCTTATCTCTACCATTAGGATCTTTTTTACCTCTGTTTTTAGGTGCCTTAACTTTAAAATTAGGGGCTTTATGACCTTCGATCAAAGGGATTAACCGGTGATGAATTGTGGGGCAGAGGTAGATGGAGAACGCTGGCCAGAAATATCGACCCCACATAAAAGTGGGAAAAGATGCAGACAAAGAAGAAGATGACCTCTATTTTTAGGTACCTTATCTCTAGCATTAGGGGGTTTTTGGCCTCTGATTTTGAGGTGCCTTGTCTCTAGCCTCTAGCATTAGGGGCTTTTTGACATTATTTTGAGGTGCCTTATCTCTTGCATTAGGGGCATTTTGACCTATATTTTGAAGTGCCTTGTTTCTAACATTAGGAACTTTTTTACCTCTATTTTTAGGTGCCTTATCTCTAGCATTAGGGGGTTTTTTACCACTGTTTTGAGGTGTCTTATTTCTAACACTAAGGGCTTTTTACCTCTATTTTGAGGTGCCTTATCTCTAGCATTAGAGGGTTTTTTTACCTGTATTTCAAGGTGTTTTATCTCTAGCATTAGAGTCTTTTTTACCTATATTTTGAGGTGCATTATCTCTAGCATTTGGGGCTTTTTGATCTCCATTTTGAAGTGTCTTATCTCTACCATTAGGGATTTTTTTACCTCGATTTTGAGGTGCTTTACTTAATGCATTAGAGGCTCTTTGACCTCTATTTTTAGGAGTCTTATATATAGCATTAGGGGCTTTTTGACCTCGATTTTGAAGTGCATTACTTCTAGCATTAGAGGCTCTTTTACCTCTATTTTTAGGTGCTTATTTATAGCATTAGGGGCTGTTTTACCTCTATTTTAGGAGCCTTATATATAGCCTTAGGGTCTTGTTGACCTCTATTTTGAGGTGCATTACTTCTAGCATTAGAGGCTCTTTGACCTCTATATTTAGGTACCTTATTTATAGCATTAGATGCTTTTTTACCTCGATTTTGAGGTGCTTTACTTCAAGCATTAGAGGCTCTTTTACCTTTATTTTTATATTCTTATTTATAGCCTTAGGGGCTTTTTGACCTCAATTTTGAGGTGCATTAATTGTAGCATTAGAGGCTCTTTGACCTCTATTTTTAGGTGCCTTATTTATAGCATTAGAGGCTCTTTGACCTCTATTTTTAGGTGCCTTATTTATAGCATTAGGGGCTCTTTGACCTCTATTTTTAGGTGCCTTATTTATAGCATTAGAGGCTCTTTGACCTCTATTTTTTGGAGCCTTATATATAGCGTTAGGGGCTTTTCGGACTCGATTTTGAGTTGCATTACTTGTAGCATTAGAGGTTCTTTTACCTCTATTTTTAGGTGCCTTATTTATAGCATTAGAGGCTCTTTGACCTCTATTTTTTGGAGCCTTATATATAGCGTTAGGGGCTTTTCGGACTCGATTTTGAGTTGCATTACTTGTAGCATTAGAGGTTCTTTTACCTCTATTTTTAGGTGCCTTATTTATAGAATTAGGGCCTTTTTTTACCTCTATTCTTATGTGCCTTATTTTTAGCATTAAGGTTTTTCAATCTCTATTTTGAGGTGCCTTATTTCTAGCATTAAGGGATATTTTACCTCTATTTTGAGGTGCCTTATTTCTCGTATTAGGGGCTTTTTTTTACCTCTATTTCAAAGTGACTTACCTCTTGCATTAAAGGCTATTTTACGTCCTCGTTTAAAGGCTCTTCGTTGCTCTTCTCTTCTGTCTGTTCTAGTTTTTCAAGTTCTTTAGTTTTTCGCTTTCTTTTGATATTTCATCTTCCAGTTTCCTTAGTTCGTCCATTTCCTTCGAGATTTCATCGTATTCTTTCCTAGTTCGTCAGTTTCCCTCTAGATTTCAAGAGAGATTTTAGTGCCATGTGTTCTCAGTTCGTCCGATTCCTCAGAGAAATCGATGGCATCCATGTCTTTGTCCATAAGGGCGATGGGTAAAGACAGGAATGCAATAAATTTTCTCCGCATACGTCATCACGTTAAAGTAAACGACGAGTAACAATATATTTACCAATACGATCTAGATATGTACTTTCTTTTGGGAATATCCTGTTGAAGAACCACACGTCGCTCACCATTCTGTCTCCCTCCTTATTTCTTAAGTTCCAATAGTCTCCAATGATAGGACATCGTTGCAAAAGCCCAAGCAAAGAATCATTCAAGGCGCGTACATTCTTCTTCTTCATTTTTGTCTACATCTTTTCCCGGAAAGCTTTGAAGAACATTCCTCATTCAAGGCGCGTACATTATGTTCTTCAAAGCTCGACAACTTCTGCAGCAACCACCAAAACTAGCTGTAGATGAAGATGTTCCGAAGAGCCTCCTGTTGATCCTGTAGTTGTAATACACAATTCTCACAGTCAGCTCCCCGTTCCAAAAATAGCCATTAACAATTTTCACTGCGTTGCATGCTTAGTTTGAAAAAAAAAATCAAGTCTTCAGAAGTTACTTGAAGCTCGGGGCCGAGCCGTTCAGAACAGCTCCGGGAAGATTCTGTTCTGGAGTCATTCAGAACTCCATGCTAAGTATACGGCTATGTCTTCTGAAGCCTTTTGAAAATCCCTGAAAATTTTCTTCAGGTGCCGTTCAGGGAGCTCCAGGAAGAATCTGTTCTGGAGTCATTCAGAACTCCATGCGAAGTCTACGGCTGTTTCTTCTGAAGGCATTTGGAAATCCGGGAAAGTTTTCTTCCGAAACCGTTGAAATATTCTGTTCTAGGGTCAAAACTCCATGCTAAGTCTATGGCCAGTTCTTCTGAAGCTATTCAGAGATCCATGAATATTTTCTTCCGAAGCCGTTTAGGACTCGCGAAAAAACTCTTCTTTCGTTTCAATAAACGCTAGTAACTCATCATCATCATCATCATCATCATCATCATCATAATAATAAAAATAATAATAATAATAATAATAATAATAATAATAATAATAATAATAATAAGAATATTAATGATAAAAATAATGATGATAATGATAATAATAATAGTAATAATAAT
>NC_090740.1:128964648-129109648 GCF_036898095.1 Palaemon carinicauda | reverse complement strand
CCTCATAAGGCTCAACACTACACAGTATCCTAGAAGTTTTATTCCAGCTGTGACAGGTTGTGTAATGATCTTCCTAATCGAGCTGATGAATCGGCGGAACTTGAATAGTCCAAACTTGCAGGAAATGTTTTTTTTTTTTTTTTTTTTTTTGTTGAATAGGTTTACATAAGTCTCTCTCTCTCTCTCTCTCTCTCTCTCTCTCTCTCTCTCTCTCTCTCTCTCTCTCTCTCTCTCCATAGTTTAAATATGACATATCTATTTCAACGTTTTTATTGATATTAAGATATTTTGTATTTCTTTATGTTTTAATCATTACTTCTCATATAAAGTTTATTCATTTTTATATTTCCTTTCCTCACTGGTGGTATTTTTCCTGTTGAAATCCTATGGCTTGTAGCACCTCCTTTTTCAACTAGAGTTATAGCTTAGTTAATAATGATAATAATAATGATAATAATAATAATAATAATAATAATAACATTATCAGGTGATCGTGCAAAATTTTTTAAATTTCCGATCTCCTAATTTAGCCTTGATGGATGTCTATATATGAAATGATAAACGGTAACTATCTATATTTAAGATGACAAACAGTGATTATATATCCACACTTGAGATAAACATTGATTTTATGCTTAAGATAATGTTGTAATCCCCAGTGCTGTTGGGTTAAGAACAATTGGATAATCCAGTTACAGATTGGCGAAGTCCAATCTACGAAATAGGAATCAAAGCATAGCTAACTATTGCCTTGTAATGAAGCCTTTAGATCACGTTCAGTTCTTAGGATGAAAATTATTACAGATATCATTATAAATTACTTAAAATTTCTGTTCTTTTTTTTTCAATTCATGATAACCGTTCTCAGAGTGGAATAAAATTCTCCGTAGCTCGACGATAAGACATTTCAGTTGGTTGGCAATGATCAGAAGTCTACATTCGATTTTTTATCCCCCAGGTTGTTGTAGCCTGATTGGTAACGTCTCTGCCTGGTGTTTGCCAGACGGGGGTTCGGGTCCCGTTCAGTCTCGTTAATGCCATTAGTGTCTGCAACCTTACCATCCTTGTGAGCTAAGGTTAGGGGGTTTGGGGGAGCCTATAGGTCTACCTGTTAAGTAATCAGCAGCCATTGCCTGGCCCTCCCTGGTCCTAGCTTGGGTGGAAAGAGGGCTTGGTCGCTGATCATGTGATATATGGTCAGTCTCTAGGGCATTGTCCTGATTGATAGAGCAATGTCACTGTCCCTTACCTCTGCCATTCATGAGCGGCTTTTAAACCTTTAATGCCCAAATACACTGTTAAACACGATTGTACAATATCCGTCCTTGTGTAAGCATATCCTTTGCGAGTTTAAAGGTTAAAATGCCAACTCATGAATGGCAGAGACAAGGGACAGTGACATTGCACTAGCAAGCAGGATAATACCCCAGAGACTGACCATATATACATATGATCAGCGCCCAAGCCCCCTCTCCACCCAAGCTAGAACCAAGGAAGGCCAGGCAATGGCTGCTGATGACTCAGCAGATAGACCTATAGGCTCCCCCAAACCCCTCATCCTTAGCTCACAAAGATGGAGAGGTTGCAGCGATCAATGAAGCTAACGAGTTTGAGCGGGACTCGAACCACAGTCTAGCGTTCACTAGTCAGGGACGTTACCACATCAACCAACAAAATTGGGTGTATTTCAAACACTCAATCACACCCACTCTCAAAGGATATGCTTGCACAAGCACGTATATTGCACAATCATGATTGTCAGTTTATATGGACTCTTAAATACTTTATCAAATTTGAGGCATATGTTCCTGTAGGGCTACAAACCATCTTATTCTACTGTAAAGTAAACAAACTGCAACGGCCACATAAACATTTTTATCAAGTTTTACACACATTTTTATAACGTTTTGATCATTATAATTTGCATCAATGTTGACTTCTGCAATCATTAAAGACCGTGTTGAAGTATACAATAGACAATGAGCGAGAGTAGATATCTTTTCCCCAATTGACAATTTTCGTGTCTTGACAACAAAACTTAACTCAGGAATATTGTAATTTTGATATTGTTTTTATTAGAATTTTTATTTTGGAGAGCTATGTCTTGAGTTTCCATTTTCCATAAAAGTGTCACAAAAACTAATATACGGCAATTCGCAATTTTAGCATTTAGCAAAAATGATGTTGCTGCAAACTTTCCAGATGCTCTACATTTAGTTCATTTACCCCACCATAGATGAATTTCGCCATATTGCTAATGCAAATCCCAGCCATATGTACCATTTGCCAGTTGAGATAATGACATGGATAAGTATGGCTGAGATTTGCATAACTCCAAAAAACTATTAGACCGAATCTCAAGAAATTTGGTAGGTTGATTGGCTATGATCCAATGACAATTTGATTTGATTTTAGGAATGATTGTGTCAAAAGTCAAGGCCAATGTCACGAAAAGGAAAAAAAAAATCTTTTTGCCATATCGTGGCCAATTTTTATCCGATTTGCATGAAACTAGTGCTAAAATGTGCATAATTCAATTGCTGATTTTGTAGTTGCAACATGATACAGGCGCAGGTATGCCCTCTATCGATATCCCAGAGGAAAGATCTGACAGTAATTTTAATTTTCTGGAAGCAAAGATCTGGCAGTAATTTTACTCATCCGGAAGCGTTCTAGTTTATTTATGTTTGTATGTTTGTTTGTTTGTGATTTACCACTTGAGGTAATGACATAGATGTCATCTATGGTAATGATCTGCTCACAGGTAAGGTGGTAATTGAAAGCTGCGGGGTAATCAGGTGACCACAAACAGGTGATTTTGCCTACCATCTCGGTGGCCACGCTCCCACACTTCCGACTGGCTCCTACTTATGAGACCACACCTTGAAAATAGAGAATTGATTATGAAAACTCTACTACGTTTTCTAATTAGAAGAGGAGGGAAACATATTTGAATATCGGAAAATCATTTACAAACTTTGGAAAGTCAGAAAAGAAATGTTAGACAAGCTCTAAACTAAAGTAAAGTAAAGTGAGATAAAGTATAGAATAAAGAAAAAAATAAACCACAGGGCCGCCGCTACAAAGGCTATGACCCAACCTTATACTGGATTGGACTGGCTAAAGGGAAAAGGTACAAAGGCTATGACCCAACTATATACTGGACGGGACTGGTTAAAGGAAAACTATACAAAGGCTATGACCTAACTATATACTGGACTGGACTAGCTAGAGGAAAAAAGGTACAAAGGCTATGACCCAACTAAATTATATACTGGACTGGACTGGCTAAAGGGAAAAGGTACAAAGGCTATGACCCAACCATTTTCTGGACTGGACTGGGTCAAGTATAGTACTCTAAGTGAAGTACAAAAAAATATCTGTTCATAAATGAACGACACCTCGCTGTCTTTTCAGATTAGGTCTGCAGAAGAGGAAGAAAGAAAAGTTCTTTCTCGTTGGATAGGAAATATGATATTAACGTGATAGGCTGTCCCAAAGCGTCAGATACGAATGATTAAAGGAAGCGTATTATTATTATTATTATTATTATTATTATTATTATTATTATTATTATTATTATTATTATTATTATTGTTATTATTATTATTATTATTACTTGCTAAACTACAACCCTAGTTGGAAAAGCAAGGTGCTATAAGCCCAGGGGCCCCAACAGGGAACCCCAACAGGGAAAATCGCCCAGTGAGGAAAGGAAACAAGGAAAAATAAAATAGTTTAAGAACAATAACTACATTAAAACATATATTTCCTATATAAACTATAAAAAGTTTAACAAAACAAGGGAAAGAGAAATTAGATAGAATAGTGTGCCCGTGTGTACCCTCAAGCAAGAGAACTCTAACCCAAGACTAGAGAACGATGGTTTGATTTTGGAGTGTCCTTCTAGTATTATAACTATTAAGCAACCGCAGCTTTATGACTTGCGTAAAAGAGGCATTTTTTTACGTGTCCGTCCGCAAGTTCGTCTCGTGGAAGATAATTACTGGAGCTTAGTGAAATGTGAATTCATCCTGATAAGAGGATTATGTTCTTATCGATGAAGAGTGGGTGACGTCTCACTGTTAAAGCACCGCGATAAAACATCATCTTTAAGAAAACATCATTCAAAGTTATTTGCCCACTTTCGATATATTTTGATAAACCAAAAGCAGAAGATAACAACGATGAAACCAAGTTATATTAAGATTATCACAGTTATTATTATCATTACTAGTGTATGCGACCTGTCAGAAAATTACGGATAGTATTTAGATATACACACCCCCTATCACCAGGGTATGACTACGCCTCCCCCCCATCCAAGGGACGGGGAGAGACCAAGTAATTATACGTCTGGGTCTGGCAATGCAACTGAGCATGACCGGATATGTATATATATATATATATATATATATATATATATATATATATATATATATATATATATATATATATATATATATATATATATACATATATATATATATATATATATATATGAATTTTACACATTTAGATGTGTTTTTCATATTCAAATGAGCCATATATTTTTGATACATTAATGTCTGGATTCTCTTAACGACCTCGGGATCAGAGCCCCAGGCGAAATCACCCAAAGACAATAGCTTCTGACCGGCCGGGAGTCGAACCCTGGACCAGGAAACTTGTATGTACAGTGACATACCACTTGGTCAGGAAGAAAGATAAAAGTCAATGACAATTCTTCTGTACTTATACCTGTCGAATTCAGATTTGTTTAACTTAGAATTGAAATCAACGTATCTTCACCATCGTAGCTAATTGGTATGTTTGTGACTTGGCATTCGATTTATGATAAATTTCGCACATTTAGACGTGTAATTTCGCCTGGGGCTCTGATCCCGAGGTCGTTAAGAGAATCCAGACATCAATGTATCACAAATATATGGCTTATTTGAAAATGAAGAACACGTCTAAATATGCAAAATTTATCATTAATCAAATGCCAAGTCACAAACATACCAATTAGCTACGATGGTGAAGATAGGTTGATTTCAATTCTAAGTTAAAAAAATACTGAATTCGACAGGTATAAGTACAGAAGAATTGTCATTGACTTCTATCTTTCTTAGTGGCCAAGTGGTATGTCACTGTACATACAAGTTTCCTGGTCCAGGGTTCGACCCCCGGCCGGTCAGAAGCTCTTGTCTTTGTGTGATTTCGCCTGGGGCTCTGATTCCAAGGTCGTTAAGAGAATCCAGACATTAATGACTCAAAAATATATGGCCTATTTGAATATATATATATATATATATATATATATATATATATATATATATATATATATATATATATATATATATATACAGACATTTGATCTTTATCATATAGAGAATATTATTGTTGTTGTTGTTATTATATAAGGCAAACACCTTTTTGGCTCCCATTTATCTCCTGTATCTTTATTGTACTCTCATTCATATCAACTTAACTGCAGATTTAATAAAAGCGAATCTTATACCAGTAAAAATAATTTCATCTACCTGAACGCTATTATGACCTCGAATAAAGTTTAATTTTTTTTATTCATTGTCTATCTTCCATGTAACTAATAAGTATTCTTCTGATCGTAACTTTTTTTTTATAATTCCTTATATCGTATGAAAAATTCTCCTTGATGTTAATCTTACACATTAAAGTAAGTTCTATTTTAATAAAGTTTCACATTTCTTTTATGAGATGACCGTTGCTTTATGGAGTATATTTTGGAATATTATTAGTATTATTACTTGCTAAGCTACAACCCTAGTTGGAAAAGCAGGATGCTATAAGCCCAAGGGTCCCAACAGCTGATATAGCCCAGTGAGGAAAGGAAACAAGGAAAAATAAAATATTTCAATTACAGTAACAACGTTAAAATAAATATTTCCCATATAAACTATAAAAACATTAACAAAACAGGAGGAAGAGAAATCAGATAGAATAGTGTGCCCGAGTGCACTCTCAAGCAAGAGAACTCTAACCCAAGACAGTGGAAGACCATGGTACAGAGGCTATGGCACTAACCAAGACTAGAGAACAGTAGTTTGATTTTGGAGTGTCCTTCTCCTAGAAGAGCTGCTTACCATAGCTAAAGAGTCTATTCTACCCTTACCAAGAGGAAAATAGCCACTGAACAAATAGAGTGAAGTAGTTAACCCCTTGGGTGAAGAAGAATTGTTTGGTAATCTCAGTGTTATCATGTGTATAAGGATAGAGGAGAATCTGTGAAGAATAGGCCAGGCTATTCGGTGTAGCTTGTGTAGGCAACGGGAAAGTGAATCGTAACCAGAGAGAAGGATCCAATGTAGTACTGTCGGGAAAAAGAACTAAGCTTGTTGCTTTTTTATCAAAAAATGTTCTTAACACGTGAAGCAATTATGGTTTTTAGAGGTGAATTGATTCGTGTTTCTATTGACAACGGGTACTTTTAGTATCATATCCTGAATTATATCACAAATCAGTAACTGAATTAATGTGGCTCCAAATACTATCTCTTAAAAAGCTAAAACTATATAGAATAGCAAACTTCCAACCATACATGCATAGATTACTTACTAACATGAAATCATACGAGTGCATTGATATTATTACCTCCGCCAACGAAGTTGGGAGGAGGTTATGTTTTCGCCCCTGTTTGTGTTTATTATTATTATTATTATTATTATTATTATTATTATTAGCTAAGCTACAACCCTAGCTGGAAAAGCAAGATGCTGTAAGCCCAATGGCTCCAACAGGAAAAAAATAGCCCAATGAGGTAAGGAAATAGATAAACGATATAAGAAGTAATGAACAATCAAAATAAATATTTTAAAAACATTAACAACATCAAAACATATATTTGATATATGAGCTATAAAAGGACTTATGTCAGCTTGTTCAACATTTAAACATGTACTGCAAGTTTGGACTTTTGAAGTTCTACCGATTCAACTACCCGATTAGGAAGATCATTCCACAACTTGGTCACAGCTGGAATAAAACTTCTAGGATACTGTGTAGTATTGAGCCTCATGATGGAAAATGCCTGGTTAAGAGTGTATGCATTTGAAAAAAAAAAAAAAAAAAAAAAAAAAAAAATTTCCAAACAAAGAAGTCACAGCTATCATTTCCGTGACTTACCTGTGAAGTACTCTTCAAAACCTCAGGCACAAGTGCCAGAGGACACACCATCAGCTGACCCCTGGTGGGAAGAACAGTAGTGGCTGCGTGTTAGCGAACTTCGCTACAGAGAATAGAAGGGAAGGACTGGGGACTACTAAATAAATAAGGATTTTAGGGTTTTCTTGATATTGAAATCTCTCTCTCTCTCTCTCTCTCTCTCTCTCTCTCTCTCTCTCTCTCTCTCTCTCTCTACTGTATTTAAACCATTAGGTTGACAAGTTCTAGATTCATCATGATTAGAAGAATGAGTCTTCAATTAGATAGTTTTTCTTGTGAGGATCTTTGTCTATTAATTACAAGGATGTTCGTTATAATTATATGACGTTTAGTACAAATCGAAAGGCGTATACTACAGACCATGCAAAACACAATATGAATTTAGCCTCGCGGTGATTTCGTACTTTAACAGAAACTTCGCCAATGTGAGATAAGCATTTATAGAAATAATCAACCTCTAATCATATTCCCTTTCTCATATTCATGGTCCTCAGCTCTCGTTCCTGGTGGATATCAATGCTATAGCGTAGTTTTAATTATTTTTCTTTCATTATCTCTTTGATTATCATTTACTGAACAAAGGTTTAAAGGCCACTCATAGATGGCAGAGGCAAGGGACAGTGACATGCCCTATCAAGCAAGACAATGCCCTAGAGACTGACCATAAATACTGTGCATATGATCAGCGCCCAAGCCCCCTCTCCATCCAAGCTAGGACCATGGAGGGCCAGGCAATGGCTGCTTATGAATCAGCAGATAGACCTATAAGCTACCCCCAAACCACCCTCTTTAGCTCACAACGATGGCAAGGTTGTAGCAACCAAAGGAACTAACGAGTTTGAGCGCGACTCGAACCACAGTCTGGCGTTCACCAATCAGGGACGGCCACCACAACCCTAACACTAGGTATTTTTATTGGGAATTAAATAAGTTGAAGATACAACGTTATTTCTAAAAGAAATCTTTGACAAAGATAACTTTATGCAGCATTGAAAACAAAGGCAAGATACCTTTCATGACGACCAAAAGGAGTTTTAAAGTGAGGTCAAGGACACTCGAAGTAACCGGGCACAACTGAACACTTAATACAAAACCTACAGAGAATATTCTGTAGGTCTAGGCCTAATAACATCTATAGTCCATTTCTTTTAGCGAGGCGTATTTGTACCGACTCGCAGCGGTGCCCCTTTAGCTCGGAAAAGTTTCCTGATCGCTGATTGGTTGGACAAGATAATTCTAACCAATCAGCGATCAGGAAACTTTTCCGAGCTAAAAGGGCACCGTTGCGAGTCGGTGCAAATCTGCCTCGCTAAAAGAAATGGACTATAGGATGAGCGACAGTCTTAGAACTGGAGCTAGCCTGACTTTGCAAATTTGGTGATTGTGTAAAGTATTTTAGAAAATAGTGCCGTGATACCTGACGGTAATTCTCTTGTAATATCACTCGCAGAAATATTATACAGTAGGAAGCAGCCGAAGGGAACTTCCATCAGGACGACATTGCTATCTCGCCCAAAAATAAATTTTGCCTACGTCAAAATCCCTTATAAAAAATAGTGTTGTTTTGTCGTGCATAAATGGCAGAGGGAAGGGACACTAACAATGCCCTGGCAAGACAATGTCCTTGGAAGAAAATGTCCTAGAGACTGGCCATATGTTATTATTATTATTATTATTATTATTATTATTATTATTATTATTATTATTATTATTATTATTACTTGCTAAGCTACAACCGTAGTTGGATAAGCAGAATGTTATAAGCCCAATAGCTCCAACAAGGAAAATAGCCCAGGGAGGGAAGGAAATGAATAAACTACAAGAGAATTAATTAACAATTAAATATCAGTGATAAAATAAATTCATATATAAACTATAAAAACTTTAAAGAAAATAGAGGAAAAGAAATAAGATAGAATAGTGTGCCCTAGTGTACCCTTAAGCATATGATCAGCATCCAAGGTCCGTCTTCATCAAGCTAGGACCAGAGAGGACCCAGGAATGGCTACTGATGACTCAACAGGTAGACACCAAACACCCTCCCCCACCTGCCCATCCTTTGCTCACAAATGATATAGAAATTTTTGACTCTACGGGAAACTATCAAGTTAAAACGGGTCTTGAACTCCCGTCCAGCAGATTTTCCAGCCAGAGATGTTTCTAACAGGCTACCGGATTCAATATTCGATATAAAAAGATTGGTGGTCTCATGTTCTTGATACAGTAGGCCTGCTATATAAAGATACTAGGAGAACGACACCGCCCCCCCGCAATTTCCCAGGTTGAAAAGGCATGCTATATTAATAAAAACACTTCCTTCTATCAGCTTGTTCAACCTGTTCTTAATTTTTATATAATCATGCAACTTCTCGGTTTTCTGCACTTGCACTCAGTCCCAAACACGATAAGTCAGTCAATCAAAGTATCACTCCTTTTATTGTAAAACTATTTGTGCTTTATTTAGTATCTAGTATTTTTCTACATTACCTATGTTCAGTCCTTTGTAGCTATTATATTTACATTCATCATTAATACATGTATGTATTCCATACAGAATGGATGGTATTCCGTAAGATATTGAGGTACGGTATATATAGAGTAACCTACATCGTGCATCGAAGTCTTGCATTTTAAAATCCTGGCTGATTTAATTTGGAAGGTGGCAGATTCGGTTCCTAAAATCTGATGCTGTCTGTGTCCTGTCTGCGGAAGAACCTTTCAGACGTCCTTCACGAACAAGTAGTTTTGTCTCACCTTATCCTCAAGGTCTCAAGACCTTGCTTTTACATTTAGGATCTAATTTCTTAGTGCAAGTACATAACTATTGAATGTAATAATCTAGAAAATAGAAAATTGATAAAGAATAATAATTGTACTTTTAATATAGTAAGACAAAATTTCTGCAGCGACTGCAATTGGACAAGGACCTCGATTATATTTATCATGAACAATTGTCATAAATTAAAGGATTGAAAAAGATGTGGTTAGTTCTGTAACGATATTCTATGATGTGCGTGGGAAGTGTATAAAACAGTTGCATACATATGTTAGATAAGTCGTAGTCATTTTGTACCAAATTTCGGTTGTAGGATATCTAATATTATCGTAAAGTATATTTGGTCCTCAAGTCTCGCACAGGCGCCTGCTGGTAGACTTAGCTTAGGACGTCACCCTCTTGAAATGACTGAGCCCATATACTCACAGCTTCAGTATCATCACTACAGAACTTACCACAAAGGCTGGAATATATAGCATAGTTGAAGAAATGTGACGTGCATTTGTTCGTTATTATGATATTAAAAATATTAAATAACAAAGTTTTAAAGCATATATGTATAAAATTTATCGATAACTCATACCTATTTTGCTCTTTAAGCTACTAATCATCGTACTCTTGGCAAGCCCAACATTATAGTAGTGGACGCTGTGACCTTGGATCAGCTGATCGTCAAAACAAACATGTCTCGTGGTGCCAAAATGATGATGAAGAGTGTACGACCCTTTTTAACGCTTTCTGGGGCAAAGAATTTACGAAATAGTGAGTAGATGTAATATATATTACCTGGGTAATATAGATGCATGGAAAAAGGATAGGCCAAGTCACAACCAAGCTTAAACTAGACCCTTTTGTAAATAACAATGCGCTAGTTCCTGGCTATATTGCCCAAGTCTAATCGTATCCTTAGGCTACTGTTAGACAATCGAATGGAATTTTATTCAATTTCATTTTGGTTTTTATTCTTTAAAATTATTATATCTTGTTCGATAGAGTATGAGTTTTTTTCATAGCCTTTGCTATTTGTTAGGGTAGATCATAGGTTTAAGCTAAGGGTAGCCTAGCCTGGAAATGAGGGTAAAATTATAGAACAGTGCAGTAAACGGTTTGTAGAAAACCATACTGATTTCTAATGTATTTTGGGATCTTTTGAACGATTTTGATAATGATTCCTGGCTAAAATCCATAGTTCTTGAGTTACTGCTTTGCGCTAGGTATCATTATTAAATCCGTTAGAAACACCTTTAAGTATAACTTGTACCAGTCTATTGTGTGATGTTTAAATTAACTATTACAAACGTTGTTGTGTTCACTAGTCATTATCATAAAAACCAGTCATCGTAACAAAAAACGGTTACTGTTATTGAAACCGAGTAACAGTTAAAACACTAGAACTTTTATTTGCCAGATCTTCTGTTTGCATAGAAAACAGGATTTTCCATCCCATTTTCTAGGGGGTTCGTAGCAGTGTATATCGTATTACAAATATTTCCTTACGTAATTGAGCAAATGTTTTATTGGTTTTTGCCCTACGGTATGTTTTTGCAGCAGAACATGTTTTGCGATGCCCATTAAACCTGTGGGCTAGTATTTCAGCCTAGCATTATTAACATGACTAGTAAAATAAGAGCTATAATTGCACAGTATTGTATATTCTAATATTGAATTCAAGTAACTAATGACAGAAGTACCACCTGTCGGTGTTTTTTGAACTACCAGGTGGAAGGAGGTTAATGGAATTTTTTCCTAAAATTTTTAACTTCGTTAATAGAGGTTTCTGCCAGTACCACATGGGATTCAAAGTACTGTAGTGCATTTGTAAAGATCTGTTCAGTTATGCGAGTTCCAATGTCATGACTAGTAATATATTTACCGGTACACCAGGACTGCAGTGCTGGTGGTTAATGTGGTATCTTCACATCCCCCCCCCCAACCCTGAGTGTAGTCAGTGAAACTCTCCCCGTTTGCTGTAGGCATTACTTGAAGGTCTTTGAGTATCCTTTTGGCCCCAAACTGAACTCTATTTAGACATATTATGGCTCCATTCCAGCTCCCTTTCTTGCTGTCCAATCTCATCTAATATTTCCTTTGTAGTGCAACTATGGATTTTCTCCCAGTTACGTGAATGGCCTCCCAGTCCCCAGTGCTGGGCCATTTGGCCAAAATTATTCAATCCACAGTAATTCCCTTAAGCTACCCTGGAGTGTATCCCTGTTGGGTACTAGTGTGATCAGTATACCCGCAGTGAAGGGTCTGCAACTTCCTTCGACCCCCTAGCTGTACAGTATGCAGCAAATTGAATTTCAATTAGGCCAAATTGAAATTTATATGATGTATAGTTCTGTTTTAAATTAATTTCAAGTGAAGTAGAATTCACTTTTGATTTGGTCCCTTATGAAAGTCAGGTCTTGTTATACCTCCCTAAGAATTACCATTAATTTTCATGTTTAACCGTGATTACAATGAATATACAGTATGTAAAAAGAAAGGAGTTTTACGAAAGACCTGTGCATAAGGGCAATTGACTTTTATAGGGTATATTATATACTTTGATGACAAATGCTTTTGGAACTTTGTCTTTTATGTTAATTTCAGATGTATTGCTACTTAGACGCCACTTATGTCAGTCTGCCAGTCAGATAGGAGAGCAGAAAGAAGAGTCAGCAGGTACTTCTTCGATAAAACAAATGGCACCACCAGTTCGGTCAGGTCAGCCAACTCCTCACACACATTCTCATCTTGTGCGACCTGGAGAAGTAAGAAAATAATTGATGGTTAAAGACAGTGGAGCACTTGTTACTAGCAATTATTATGTACTTTCCAGCATATATTTTGCGTATCTTTCTAAAGTATCAATTGGATTATAATGGTATTCTGAATGCTAGTATTAAGAATTTCATGATTTAATTAACACCAATAATATTGTAACTAATATTTTTCCTGTAACTGGAATATAAACCAACGCTATTCATAGGGGTATTACTTTCAACGAAGCTGAAAGGACGAGCCATTAGAATATAGTGAGGGTTAACTACCCATCCAGCTAGTTAGCGGGGGTGTGGGGGTTGGTTAGCCAGCTACCCCTCTCACTCACACACCTGTGAATGTGCTTCCCTTTGCTTTTGGCTTGGATGGAGAACGGTTGCTGCCGTTCTTCCTCTTCTGCATTGTTTTGAACTGCCATTAATCTGTACTGGTATTTGTATTTTTCTTTTTTCACCGTGTGTGTGTGTGTGCTGAGTTTTTTCTACCGGCCATGTGTACCTGCCCTGGTTTGGAGGGTCCCACCTGTGGTACCTTCATGTCCGTGGTGGAATCCGATCCTCACTGCCTTTGTCCTGTCTGCAAAGGTCAACGTTGCTTTGAATATAATAAATGTGATGAATGCCGGGAGTAGTCTGCCTCCCAGTAGGAAAGGTATAGGCGTTGGTGGAAGAAGAAGGCTAAGCGGGACTGTTCTTCGAAAGTCTCTTCGAAGCAGAAGAAATCCAAGGCTTCATCCACTTCCCAACCTTCCTCCTAAGCTCCTACTCGAGTCAACCTCAGTCCTTGAGAAACGGTACTGGCTCCCCTAGTGAGGTGGCCTTGGCTCTCCCCCCGAGGGAAGCCGTGTGTCTTTCTCCCTTGTTACAGTTTTGGCCTTCATATGGTTTGCCTGGTTCTTCCTCCAAGGAAGCTCTGCTGCAGTTACTTCACCGGGGTGGTGAGCTGCAGTGATCGTCAGCGTCAGATGTCAACCCTTTGACCTTAGTCGACGTGGTGGTTTTGGAGGTCTCGTCAGCTGCCCTGCCAGCAGACCCTGTTACTTCTTCCTCCACCGCCAAGGACTGCGCTTCTCCCCCTGACGAACATCCTTCAGGGGGAGAGCAAAGTCCAAGGCATGTCTTTCCTGCGAGTGTTCCCCTGTCTCGTGAAGGGGCACTCATAGAGACTCCTCTTCGGAGGCCTGCTGTCAATCAGCTTGCTGATCCACCGGTTGCTGTGGGATGTCGTCAACGTGGCAGGAGATCTAGCCGTGCTTGTCCTCCTTTGGGGTGCCCCTTCACCTTCGGTGAAAGGACGTCTCTTCATATCTTCATCTCCACAGCTTTCCTCTTCTGGTTCCCGACCCTCGCTTGTTTCTACGGACGTGTCTTCTCTCAAACGAACTTCGGTTCATTCTTCGCCTGCCAAGGATTGTTCCCGACCTCCTCCTGAGAATGTGCTTCCTTCCAAGGGTCACATTTCTCTGTCTGAGCATCCAGCAGCTGTTCGCCGACCGGCTGCGCTTCGTTCGCCAGCTCGCCAAGCTCATGTGCAGCGTTCTCCGTCTTGTCAAGCTCCTGCTCAGCATTCACCTGCTTGTCAGGTTCGTCGTCCAGACGCCCGCCAACCTGCAGCTCATGAATCGCCTATCCAGTTGACAGCTCGTGAATTGCCTGCCCAGCTGACAGCTCATGAATCGCCTGCTCAGCTGTCGACTTGTAAATCGCCTGCTTAGCTGTTGACTTGTAAATCGCCTGCTCAGTCGTCGACTCTTGAATCACCTGCTAGCCAGCATTGGGACCATCCATCTGTTCATTGATTGCCTGTTCGACAGCGTTCTCCCATGTGTCAAACGCCTGCTCAGCATTCGCCTACTCGTTAGGCCTCTTAGCTTAGGCATGCACCTTGTCAAACGCCGACTTGCCGTATAGCACACTAATTTCTTCCGCCTGTTGACCAGAGCGTTTTTCTGACTTCTCATAAGCCCCAATCGCCCTCGTGTCACTCCCCGATGATTCGCAAATCGCCACCTCGTCACTCGTCGGCCCACCACCCATCCTCTCGTTGGACGGTTGCGGTTGATCCCGCAATTTCGCGGCAACGCTCGTCAACACATCAACTGTCGCCTACTCATCTGCAGCCATCAGCGACACATCAGCGACCAGCCTTTCGACAGCGATCACTGAACTCTCCAACCCACCAGCACCCAGCAATTCTTCAGCATTCGCCAACGGATCAGCGGCCATCAACCAATCAGCGTATGACCGCAACGGTGTGTAACCATCCTCAGCTAAGAGAGGATTGCCAGCCAACGTCAGAAAGCAGAAAGGTAGACCCTTTCCAGGTCGCCTCCACCAAAAGCCTCGGTTCTTGCTTGTAGAAAGGGCAAGGTTCCCTCTGACCGTTCACCGTCGCCCTATTCCCCTCCCCACAAACGCATAACAGCTCAACTGGCGACAAAGGAGAAAGAGGACAAGTTTCATGTTTTTAGGATCCTGAAACTACCAGCACCGAGAAAGAAACCTGTATCATCGCTTCCTAAGTTTTCTTCATCTGGGATGAAGACTCCTAGAAAAGATCGTTCGACTTCGTTCCCTTCAGGGGATCTTTCAGACAGTGCATACATTAGCAAACAGTCTTGGTCAGGGCAGTAACCCAGGCCTACGGGCCTAGTATTATTCCTTCTCGCCCTGCGGAAGCTTCCGAAGTTTCCTGGGGGGATTCCACCATCTCGTCTGACTCAAGACTACAGCTGCGTCTCCCCTGAAGAGGAAGAGAGGAGCACCTGACGAATTACCATCATCCAGGGTCAAACTGATGCTGGTCAGAGCTTTAAGATTAGAGGTCATCCCTGAGAAGCTATCTCTGCCTCTACTTATTGATGCCTCATCTTCCTACCTGGGAGGCACTCACAGGGAGGAGTCATTATCGGATTCTCCCCAACCGTCCCTGATGGGAGAAGCTCTTGAGAGGACTCCATCTCGGCTGCGGATCCTGTGGAGGTTCCTAGTCCTCTCCCCGCCAAGAATGTCATTCCATCTCGACCTTTGGTTTTGGAAACCAAACTCCTCCCACCTTCGGGTGTCCACTAGAGGAGGTACTACGAGGTTCTAGACGATCCTTGCTCGACCTTACTTCTCCACCACTCTCTTGAAAATCTGACGAAGGGAGTCTCTATAGAGACGCCCTCCTCTCGTCAGGTTGTGACTTCATAGCTGGATCTTTGGTTGGGATATGTGGGAATCCTTGTACGGACCGAAGATTTTTCTAAGAAAAGTACTATGAAGGCTATGGAAACTCTCCTTCTCTCAGACACCCGCTTCATTGAGTTTCTGGCCCACCAGGTATGGAACATGTGGGCCAATATTGTCTTGAAACAATGGGATGCAGTGGCTGAGAGATTCCACTCATAGGTCCCTAATGCCGAGATCGCTAGGCTCCAGAACTCTTCTCTATAGGGTTCCTTGCTTTTCGAGCCTAAGGATGTCGAGCAGGCTGCAGAGAGTTAGGAGGCAATCCAACCAGGACTCCCCTTGGGCCTTGATATTTCGGCCCTACAGGCCACCAGCTCCTCCGAAACCCAGCCAATCCAAACCGTCGACCTGTAAAGTGGCAGCGAAAGACAAAGTGGTGTCTAAGAAGCCCTTTCCCGTCAAGGACCGTAAAGGCACCAGGTCCACCTGTGGAGGGAAACATTAGAGAGATGGCGGCAGAAGTGTCAAACACTAGGGTAGGAGGTCCCCCTGCTTGTTCACATGTGGGCGGGTGCCTACAAAGCTTCTGGTTCAGGTGGATGCAGCTTGGGGCAGAACCCTGGTTGGTATTGGTTATTCGTTGAGGGTTTTGCATCCTGTTCATTTCATCTCTCCCTCCACTGACCAAGAATCCAATGTTAATGAACTCCTTTGCAATGGGATTATCAAAGGGGCTGGCCCTTCATGCCGAAGTCCTGACCATGTAGGTCCCCTGGCTTCTTTAGTCGACTTTCTTGTGAAAAAGGTGTCTGGAGGCTGGAGACCAGTCATCGACCGCGCGACTTTTAACAAGTTTGTCGAATAGAATTCCTTCAGCATGGAGACGGCAGACACGGTCAGACAAACGGTAAGACCACAGGACTTCTCGTGTATACTGGATCTAAAGAACGCATACTTCTAGATCCCAGGCCATCCGTCTTTAAGGAAGTATCTAAGATTCAACATCAACAACAAAATATACCAGTTCAAGGTCCTGTGCTTCAGTCTTTCCACAGCACCTCAGGTCTTCCCAAGAGTGTTCTCCCTTGTGTCATCTTGGGCCCACAGGATTGGCATCCGTCTCCTTCGTTATCTGGATGACTGGCTGATCCTAGCAGTCTCAGTGGTAACCCTTCTTCAGCACAGAGACAAACTTCTGAGGCTTTGCCAAGATCTGGGGATCATGGTAATTCTTGTGAAGTCATCCCTGCTTTCCACTCAAAGACTGGTATACCTGAGCATGATTCTAAATACCAAACTGCACAAAGACTTCCCATCAGACGACAGGGGAGTGAAGCTGAGGAAGGTCGGGAGACCATTTCTCAAATGAGAAGAACTCCCAGACCAGAAGTGGCATGTCTCCTTGTGATGACTGAAGTCCAATTGGAATCAGGCCTTTGATTCTCCGGACACTCTGATCCCCATGGGACCAGAGGAAAGGAAGGACCTCGGATGGGGGCTGGGAGATGAGAATCTGCGGAAGGGTGTCGATCTTCTCGTCATTCCACACAATTTGATGCAGTTATCGAACACATCAGGAAAAGGGTGGGGGGGCCTCTTGTTGCACCACACGGCATCAGGCCTTTGGTCAGAGTCTGGAAAGTACCTTCACATAAATCTCCCAGAGATGAAGGCCATATATCTGGCCCTTCAAGAGATTCATCATTTCCTGGCTGGTCACTCAGTGGTAGTGATGAGCAACAACACCACTGAAGGGGCTTCCATAAAAAAGCAAGGAGGTACTTTTTTCCAGCCCCTATCCCATCTAGCAGTAGAGATACTGAGATGTGCAGAAGTCCACTTGGTCTCATGTGCAGAAGTCCACTTGGTCTCACTATCAGCTCTCTTCATTCCTGGCAAGAGGAATGTGCTCCCCGACAATCTGAGCAGAGCATCGCAGATTGTTGGTTCCAAACGGTCTTTGGCTCATTTAGTAGCTGACAAAGTCCGGACTTTGTGGCGTTCGCCGACTGTGAACCTGTTTGCAACGTCCCTGAACTTTAAGCTCTCGCTGTACAGCTCCCCAAACCCAGACCCCAAGGCTCTCTGGCAAGATGCGTTCCAACAACGGTGGGACAACATCGATGTTTATGTACATTCACACTGTTCTGTCTGAGAAGAGTACTCAACAAGGCCAGAACATCGTTCAATCTTTCAGTGACCCCCATAGCTCTGTTATGGCATCACACAATGTTTCCTGGATCCTCTGCAGCCTCCGAGAGAACTTCCTCCATGACACGATTTATGCAGACAACCACACACCAACATTTTCCACCAGAGAGTAGCTTTGCTACATCTTCACACCTGGAGACTATCCAGCATCTCCCCACTCAGAGAAGATTTTTGTAACATGTTGGGAAGAGGATGTCTGGATATCTGCAGAAGTCATCAGCTTCAATCTACCAGGCGAAGTGGAACGTCATCTGTGGTTGATGTCGTGGAAAGGGTACAGTATCTCTCCACTTAATGCCACTGTTCCAGCAATAGAGGAGTTCCTCGTGTATTTGCGGGAAAAAATGCACCTTTTGGTTTCAGCAGTTAATGGCTATTGCTCAGCCTTTGAGTCTCGCCTTTAATCTGAAGGGAATGTACATTTCCTCATTGTTAGAACTTTCCTCCTCATATGGAGTTACGAACTTACCTGTCCTCAGTCAGAAGTGAGACCTCCCCCTTGGAACGTGGTTCGGGTTCTTCAGTCCCTTAAAGGGCCCTGCCTACAAACCATTATGCCAGGCAACAGATCACTTAACTGGGAAGACGGTGTTCCTTCTCGCCTTGGTTTTGGCCAATCGAGTTAGCGAACTTCATGGCTCTCATATGATGTTGCCAATTCAAAGGGATGGGAGAAGTAAGCTTCAGCTTCGTCCTTCAGCTTGTTGCCAAGACTCAGAATCCTGGGGTTTCGGGTCCTGGATTTGACTCCTTCCGGATAACGAGTCTCCGCTCTGTAACCGAGGACCCAGATCATCTGCTACTATGCCCTATAAGATGTTGGAGGTGCTACCTCGATAGAACAGCAGCAGCTCGGCCCAGAGTGCGCTCACTGTTTGTCAGCACGGGCAGAAACAAGAGGAGGATCACGAAAAACACCATCTCTGTGTGGATTCGCAGGGTCATTAACCATGCTCTGAATCCTGATCCTCCTCCAACACGTCAACACAGAGCTCATGATGTTAGGGGCATAGCTACATCCCTGGCCTTCAAAAGAAACTACTCTTTGACGCAGGTGTTGCAAGCAGGTGTGTGGAAACGTCAGACAACTTTAACCGCCCACTATCTGCAAGACGTGACCCACAGTAACCTCAATACATTTTCTATCGGACCTGTGGTGTCTGCACAACAGCTGGTATAGTACCTCAAGCTCCTTATTGGACAAGTAGCAAATGGTTGAGGGCATAGGTTACCCTGTTTTAGTCTGAATAAATTAAACGGAATGTCTGGCTCTTTTCCTTTCTTCATCCTCTCCTCCCTTGGGGAAATCAGCATCTTGGGTCCTCTGCACAAGCTGACATCAAACTTCTGCAGTTAAACCATTGCTTTCAAGTGTAACCTAGTACAGTATTGTTCCAATACTGTTGTGTCCCCTTACACTGTCGAGGTGGTATTTGGAATGTCTTGGTCAACTTGGCTATTTCCTACAAGACCCAAAATAACTTAAACCTTGAGTCACATTTCTAATACCTCAACACACAACTTGTGTATGCCACAGACCATACTTAGCAGATTTAGCGAGTTGTTAGGGTCTCTTTATTTGTGCACTAACTTGCACAATATGGAGAATCCCGGGTAAGGCCAAAAGCCAGATTGGCAGGGACATCCACCCTCCTATTAGGTGAGTCAACCCTAAAAATAGCGTTGGTTTGTATTCCAGTTACGGAACAAATGACAAATTTGTATTTTTCTTAACGATACAAACCTTTAGCTATTTATACGTACTGTACTTGCTCGCCAACCCTATCCCGTGTCAAAGTCTTACCTCCAAGCAAAGTAAAGCAGTCACAAGTGGGATGGGTAGTTAACCCTTGCTAAATTCTAATGGCTCGTCCTTTCAGCTTCGCCAAAAGTACCCCTTTAAATAGCTAAAGGTTTTTAATCATTGGGAAAAATACAAATTACTTCCAAATTTGTCATATTGCATAGTGCAGTTGATAGGCACTAAAAGTGGCCACAAAAATGTAAGCTCTATTGTCATTATAGTGTTTATGGTCCACTACTTTGTATATCATAAACTGTGATATTTATAGTTACTGTATTGTAGTCCAATACTAATATTAAAGAATGACAAGTTTGTAGTGGAACCAGAAGTCACACTGAAACAAACCTAGATTAACTGAAACTTATTCATAGCCATGGGGTGACCTGACCGTGCTTTGCTTGTAACTTGTATATAATTCCATAAAAGCAGTATATATGGCAGGAAAACATTATGATGTAACATAGTGTTTATTTTACTGTTTGTAAATATTTTGACCTCATTAGAGGTACTGTAATTTAATGCTCTTTTGCATATTCTATGATTTTCTTAATTATTTTAACAGATTACATTTGGTGTATCTCGTGAAGAATATGCCAAGAGACGAAATGGATTAATGGAACGGCTTGGGAAAAAGGAAGGCAAACATCATATCGTTATATTTCCTGCAACACCAAGAAGATATATGATAGATAAGATTCCTTATCTTTATAGACAAGTAAGTTTTGGCTTTTGCACTTTTTAAATATTGCTTCTCATTCACAAAGATCATACTTTTAAGATAGGACATTCTAAAATAACAGAGAATAACAGTACAGTATTTGATATATTTCTAGCCTGTGGGTAAAGTGAAATCATCATTGAATTCAGTCACAGCTTTATGAAATCCTCTATTATTCATTGTTTATTAAGGAATTTTGAAGGTTTACACCCTCATATGTATTACATTATACATTACTAAGAATATAGCACAATGAAGGCTGGTGAAGTCTTGCTGCAGCATTGGTTTTTTTGCAAGATTCGCCCAAAAGTTTTTTTTTTTTTTTTAACAAATAGATGTACTGTATATATTTTTTCAAAGAGCTTGTGAAGGGGCATTGTATGTACTTAGCAAAATTAAATGACTGTCTGTTTGATAACCTAGACTAGTGTAATCTTACAAATATGTAGATTGCACAATATACAGGATTTACTGTACTGTATAATGAAATATGATATAAGAAACCAAATCTGAATGGTTACACGATATGTGAGCATATACTGTATGATAAAATTGTACACAAAATAATAGTTTCAAAAGTCCCAGTGCTCTCAACCTCATGCTAAGCTTATGAAACTGTATGAGACTGAGGCCTGTGATAGTAACAGTGGGGTTTAGCTGAATTAATATTTGTTCCGTAACCGAAATACAAACCACGCTATTTCCATTGGGGTTACCTTTTAGCGTAGCTGAAATGACGAGCCAATAGTTTTTAACGAGGGTTAATTACCCCCGCGCTAGTTAGTGGGGGTAGGGGAAGGGAGAGCTTGCTACCCCTCCCCCCCCCACACACACACCGGTGATTTGCTTCACTTCACTTTTGGCTCCGGCGATGAACAGACGTGTCTGTCCATCGTCCTCGTTGACAGCCTTTAATCTTTTTCTGCTTTCTCTTTCAGTTTGTGTGTGTGTGTTAGAAGTTGACCACCTTTATGATTACTATGCGTACGTGCCCTGGAATTGCCGGCCGCCCTTGTGGTACTTTTATGTCGGACGTGGACACGGATCCTCACACCCTTTGCCCACAGTGTCGAGGCCGACGGTGTGATCAGGAAAATAAGTGCAGGGAGTGGTCTGCCTCCCAGTGGGAGAGGTTTGGCCGCCGGCGTAAGAAGAAGTCCAAGAGAGACCGTTCTCCTTCCGGGTTTGCCTTGAAGGAGGAAGGTTCTCGGGACTCTTCTTCCACCGCCCAAACCTCCTCCGAAGCTCCCCCTCGTTCGGCTCCTAAGGAGAGTCGGCCGAGTGGGAGCGCAGGCCCTAGTTCTGTTTCCCGACCTTGGGTTGGGGTAGAGGGCGTCGCGCCGTCGCCCAGAGGATCTGGAAGGACATGGGTCGCCCTCTGTTAGCTCGCCCTCGCGCGGGCGAACCAACGCGCCATCGCTCGCCTGCGCGCCAGCGTTCGCCAGCGCACCACCGATCGCCTGCTCGCAATCACTCTCCTACGCGCTACAGGTCTCCTGACCAATGTTGCCAGCGATCTTCGGAGCATTCTCGCTCGCCCGCGCGACAACGCGTTCCCTCGCCGACGCGCCAACGCATTCGTTCACCGGCTCGCCCACGCGCTCGTTCGCCTATACGCCCTCTAGCCCACTCGCCTGCACGCCCGCGCGACCACCGTTCGCGCCGAATTTCTCAGCCAGTGACAGCAGCAGGAACGCTTGTCACCAGACCGCGCTCAGAATCGCCTCCACCAAAGCGCAGGACCATTGTGCAGGACAGGGAAGACACTTCAGAGAGGTCAGTGCGTCTTTCTTCCCCCTTTCCTTTTCAGGCAGGTCCAGTGGTGTCCACTCCGAAGGATCGCCCGATCCCTTTCCCTCCAGCGAGGATTTCGGACTCTGTGTCCGTGGAGCGACAGACTTGGTTTGGTCCTCTGATGCGGGCGTTAGTGAGGGTTATGAAGCCAGCACTCGCCGATCAGGGAAACAAACCAACGGCTGCCTCACTTACGCTGAAGAGAAAGAGAGGAGTGGACTTCGTGGTGACTTCCTCCAGGGAGAAGTTGGTTCCTAAGAGGTTTGTCGGGAAGGCCCCATCCCCTTCGCAGGCGTTTTCTCTTTCTCCCATGGATGAGGCTTTTCCGTCCTCGGGTGAGTCCAATGAGGCGATAGTCTCCCCCTCGGCACCAAGGAGGGGGAGCCTTCTCTTCATGGAGGAGAATCGTCTCGCGCGGAAGGGGCTCTCCGAACCTCTTTGTTGGGATCCTGTATCCCTCCTAGGAGGGAACCCAAGGACTCCAAGACCATCCCGAAATCGTCTTCAAGGATTCTCCAGGAACCCGCTGCTCCCAGGGGGAACGTCCACGCTTCACCCCAGGAAGAGATTCCGGGGACAGGAGACTTAGCTGCCAGCCCGCAAGGAGGAGACCAGCAGGAATCTGAACATGCCTTCTGGCAGGTCCTGAGCCTGATGAGGTAACTCAATGGGTTCATGGACCCTGTGATCGCCCCCCCGAGAAGGCAAGGACACGGTCCTGGACCAAGTGTTCGATGTTCAGAAGGCCCCCAAGACCAGTGCGGCTCTGCCCTGGTCTCGGGGATTGAAGAGTGCCAGAGCCAGAGCCAACGCCCAGTTCGCGATTCTTGCCTCCTCCAGTCGTTCCTCTGCCGGGAATAAACTCATCCCTCCTCCTCGTCTCCAGCAGAGGAGGTATTTTGAGATCTTGGGTGAGTCTAGTCTCGCTCTTCCTCTTCATCACTCCGTTGAAGAGCTGGCTAAGGGAGTTCCCCTCGAGAAGCTCTCTGCCCGGCAGGTGTCCTTCTCGGTGTCGGAGATCCTGAGCCATGAGAAGGTCGCGAAGTGCGCCATGCAGGCCACTTCGTGGCTTGATATATGGCTAGGAACTCTGGGCATCCTATTGCGCTCTGAGGACTTGTCTAAGGAGACCAATAGGAAGGACCTGGAGACCTTCTTACTTTTGGGCACCCGCTCCATCGAGTTCCTGGCGCACCAGGTTACCACCCTGTGGGCCAACTCGGTGTTGAAGCGGCGCGATGCAGTGACCGAGAGGTTCCACCTGAAGGTCCCCGCCGTGGATGTGTGTAGGCTCAGACATGCTTCCCTCCTTGGGGAGAATCTGTTCGAGCCACAGGATATGGAGCGAACGGCTGAGAGGTGGAGGAAATCTAGCACGGACTCCCTCCTCCATAGGGCCCTTACAGCTCGGCCCTATAAGCCTCCAGCTCCGCAGCAACAGCAGCAGCAGCTTTGTAAGGTACCGAAGCAGGCACCGGCAGCTAAGAAAGTGGTGTCTAAGCCCCAGCCCTTTCCAGCCAAGGTCAAGAGGGGCGTTAAGTCCTCCAGGGGAGGCAAGACTCCTAGAGGGAGCGGCCGCGGCCGCAAACCCTAGGAGTGGCAGTCCCCCCGCGTGTCCACCTGTGGGGGGATGCCTTCAACATTGCGTGCACAGGTGGCAGCAACACGGGGCCAATGCTTGGATGGTTTCAGTGATCGGCCAAGGCTATCACGTCCCGTTCATAACATCTCAACCTCCCCTGACAGCGAATCCAGTGTCGTTGAGCTCCTATGCCACGGGATCGGCAAAGGGGCTGGCCCTTCGGGCGGAAGTCGAGACCATGCTCAAGAAGGGTGCTCTCCAGGAGGTCGTCGACGGCTCCCCAGGCTTCTTCAGTCGACTCTTTCTTGAAAAGAAGGCGTCTAGAGGCTGGAGACCTGTCATCGACCTCTCAGCTCTGAACGGGTTTGTCAAGCAAACTCGGTTCAGCATGGAGACAGCGGACATGGTCAGACTTGCAGTGAGACCTCTAGACTTCATGTGCACACTGGATCTAAAGGACGCGTACTTCCAGATCCCAATCTATCCGTCTTCCAGGAAGTACTTGATATTCTGCCTAGAAGACAAGATCTACCAGTTCAAGGTGCTGTGTTTCGGTCTCTCCACAGCTCCTCAGGTGTTCACCAGAGTGTTCACCCTGATTTCATCTTGGGCGCACAGGAACGACATTCGTCTCCTTCGCTATCTGGACGACTGGCTGATCCTAGCAGACTCGGAGCCGACCATTTTTCGGCACCGAGACAGGCTTCTAGGTCTTTGCCAGTATCTGGGGATCGTGGTAAACCTCGAGAAGTCCTCTCTACAGTCGTCCCAACGACTGGTTTATCTAGGCATGCTGATAGACACCAATCTCCACAAAGCCTTACCATCAGACGACAGGATAGCAAGGCTGAGGAGGGTAGCGGAACCCTTCCTCAGGCGAGAGGAGCTTCCCGCCCAATCGTGGTTGCGTCTCTTAGGTCACCTGTCCTCCCTGGCTCCTCTGGTTCCAAACAGCCGCCTCAGGATGAGATCCCTGCAGTGGCGGCTCAAGTCTCGGTGGAATCAAGGATCCGATTCCCCGGACGTTGAGATCCCGATAGGATCTTTGGAACGGACGGACTTGCGGTGGTGGCTGGCCGACGAGAACCTGCGGAAGGGAGTGAGTCTTCTCGTCCTCCCCCGGAATTGACACTGTTTTCGGACGCATCAAAAGAAGGGTGGGGGCGCACGTTCTGAACCAGAGGACCTCAGGCCTTTGGTCAGAATCAGAAAAGTGCCTGCACATCAACCTGCTAGAGTTGAAGGCCGTCTTTCTGGCTCTTCAACAGTTCCAACGGACCCTGGCGGGTCATTCCGTGGTGGTGATGAGCGACAACACCACGGTAGTGGCTTATATCAACAAGCAGGGAGGCACTTTTTCGCAGCAACTATCCCATCTTGCAGTAGAGATTCTGAGGTGGACCGAAGTCCACTCGATAACACTATCAGTTCGCTTCATTCCTGGCAAGAGGAATGTGCTCGCCGACAGTCTGAGCAGGGCCTCGCATATAGTGAGTACCGAGTGGTCTTTGGATCCTCAGATAGTAAACAAAGTCCTGACTTTGTGGGGTTCCCCAACCGTGGACCTGTTCGCGACAGCGTTGAATTTCAAGCTGCTTCTATACTGCTCCCCAGTCCCGGACCCCAAGGCTCTCTAGCAAGATGCTTTCCAGCAACAGTGGGACAACATCGACGTGTACGCCTTCCCACCGTTCTGTCTGATGAGAAGGGTGCTCAACAGGACCAGACTATCGGTCAACTGTTCCATGACTCTGGTAGCTCCGCTATGGCATCACGCGGAATGGTTCCTAGACCTTCTGCAGCTCCTGACGGAGCTCCCGAGGGAACTTCCTCCACAACACGAGCTTCTCAGGCAACCCCACTCCAACGTCCCTCACAAGGCCGTGGCCTCGCTTCGGCTTCACGCCTGGAGACTATCCAGCGTCTCCTCGCAGAGAGAGGCTTTTCGCAACAGGTTGCGGAGAGGATGTCTCGGCACCTGCGAAGGTCCTCTGAGGGAGTCTACCAGGCAAAGTGGAGTGTCTTTTGTGGTTGGTGTCGTGGAAGGGGTATCTCTCCACTCGATGCCACTATTCCAGAAATAGCGAACTTCCTCGTATATCTGCGGGAGGAAATGCGCCTTTCTGTCTCGGCGGTGAAAGGCTATCGCTCAGCCTTAAGCTTGGCCTTCAGGCTGAAAGGCGTGGACATTTCTTCCTCGCTAGAACTCTCTCTACTCATACATAGCTATGAGCTTACCTGCCCCCAGTCGGAAGTGAGACCTCCTCCTTGGAATGTGGTTCGGGTCCTCAGAGCTCTTAAGAGACCTCCCTTCGAACCATTACGCCAGGCCTCTGATCGCCACCTGTCTTGGAAGACGGCTTTCCTGCTCGCTTTGGCCTCTGCCAAACGAGTTAGCGAACTTCATGGTTTCTCGTACGACGTCGCCCATTCAATGGGATGGGGGGAGGTAACGTTCAGGTTCGTCCCTGAGTTTGTTGCCTAGACTCAAAACCCTGGAGTGCCGGACCCACGGTTCGACTCTTTCAGGGTCACGAGTCTCCGTTCTGTAACAAGCGACCCAGACCAGCTGCTATTATATCCAGTGAGGAGTCTGAGGTGTTGCTTGAAGAGAACAGCTGCAGTTCATCCTCAGGTGCAAGCATTGTTTGTTAGCACAGGCAGGACGAAGAGGAGGGTCACCAAGAACACCATCTTGGCTTGGATTCGAAGGGTTATCCATCACGCCTTGAATTCGGACCCTCCTCCGTCACGTCGCCCTAGGGCACACGACGTCAGGGGCATCGCTACGCCCCTGGCCTTTAAGAGAAACTTCTCTGTGACGCAGGTGCTTCAAGCTGGGGTCTGGAAGCGTCAGACGACCTTTACAGCCCACTACCTGCAGGACGTTACCGACAGGAGCCTTGATACGTTTTCTATCGGCCCTGTGGTGGCTGCACAACAGCTGGTCTAACCTCAGGCTCCTTTATGGACAAGTACCAGTAGGTTGAGGGCGTTGTTACCCGGTTTTAGTCTGCGTGAATGAAAGAGTATGTCTGACCCTTGCTTCTTTCTTCTTTCTCCCCTCTCTTGGGGAAGCAGCATCCTGGTCCTCGCATAGCTGACCTCGACCTCTGCAGGTAACCCATGCTTCCTTGTGCTGCTAGTATTAAGCTTAATACTGTTGCGTCCCCCATACCCTGACGAGGTGGTATTGGGAACGTCCTATCCTAGATTCCTATCTAAAGGTCTCAAGGTCAACTTCATTGGACTAGTCACACTTTCCTCCACACACAACTTATGTAGGCCACTCATTCCTGGCGAAGCAAGGAACTTGTGAGGTGCAGGGGCTCCTTCTCTCAAGTGCTACTCACTGAGGGATGGAGTCCCCGGGCAAAGCCGAAGTCAGTAAGGCTGTGGACTTTCCACCCTTCCTAAGGGGTAAGTCACCCAATGTAAATAGCGTGGTTTGTATTTCGGTTACGGAACAAATGACAAATTCGGAGATAATTTGTATTTTTCCTAACCATACAAACCTTAGCTATTTACACATATTTGCCCGCCAACCCTGGCCCCCAAGTCAAGTCCTACCTCTAAGTGAAGTGAAGCAAATCACCGTTGTGTGGGGGGGAGGGGTAGCAAGCTATCCCTTCACCTACCCCCGCTAACTAGCGTGGGGGTAATTAACCCTCGTTAAAAACTATTGGCTTGTCATTTCAGCTACGCTAAAAGATAAACCCAATGTAAATAGCTAAGGTTTGTATGGTTAGGAAAAATACAAATTATCTCCGAATTTGTCACATTGTGTACTAGTTAGTGCAAACTTGAATGCACATGACATGCTGGATGTATTATGAAATCTTACATCAAACAAAAATTGAAGGATCACGATATGTGTGATTACTTTTTAAGTGAGCATATATATAAGAAAAGTTTCCTGGTTATTCTAATGGTCCTCCATGAACATTATCCTTATGGCTGCTATGTCTAGTAATGGGTTGCTCTAGTTGGTCAGTTTTGTGTGTAGCAAGTTATGAGCAAGTTTATATAAAGGGCACTAGTGTCAATATGAGGTATGCTACAATATTTCTATAAATGATTACAAAATCATTGTGTTTATGTTACAGTGAACCCTCGTTTATCGCGGTAGATAGGTTCCAGACGCGGCCGCGATAGGTGAAAATCCGCGAAGTAGTGACACCATATTTACCTATTTATTTAACATGTATATTCAGACTTTTAAAACCTTCCCTTGTACGTAGTACTGTTAACAAACTACCCTTTAATGTACAGAACACTTAATGCATGTACTAACGTAACCTAAACTAAAACAGGCACAAATATTAAGGGCGACTTTATATCATGCATTTCCTAAACACGCCAAAAAGCACGATAAAAAATGGCAACCAATGTTTTGTTTATGTTTATCTCTGATTATAATGAAGAAACAAACGCATTTACACATCTGTGTATAGGTTAGTTTCTGCATCGATTATATTGATTATTCAGTACAGTATGTTGATTTGGTTATTACTAATGTTTTACTTAATTTTTCTTAGGACTTCCAAATGAAATGTTTTTCTTTATGACGCTGCCTGAAACGACGGCGTCATAAAGTACGCTCAGTAAACAAACTAAGGAATTTAACGCGCATGATGAAAGTGATAAATAATGATATTACAGTAAAAGCTTTAATAAAATATGTTATTAAAAATATTATTTACCGCATCTATATAAAATTATACATACGTAGCAAAGCAGGAAAACAATCTACGAGAGAGAGAGAGAGAGAGAGAGAGAGAGAGAGAGAGAGAGAGAGAGTTGTTTTACATACGTAAATGTAAATTTTAAACAAAAAAAAAATAGCCCCATTTCATATAAAATAGATTACAAATATTTTACTTTATCATATTACAGTAGTCTGTATAATACTGTAAAGTTCAGTACAGTATGCTGTTGTTAAAGTCGTGGTGATGAAATTCTCACGAAACAAAAACACACCATTTGAGTACAACAGCTGATCTCTCTCTCTCTCTCTCTCTCTCTCTCTCTCTCTCTCTCTCTCTCTCTCTCTCTCTCTCTCTCTCTTCCCCGTGTTATGCAATACTTACATTTAGATGAAGAAACTAAAATTAGTTTTCTTAGTGTCAATTAAATATGAAACGAAATAATTAGGCCGAGTCTACATCCATTTCAATCATAGCTAAAAATACGGCATCCGATTTCATCAGCAAACCACTATTTTTTGGGAAATATCATTTTATTCTAGAAAATTGCCACTCTTTAAATAGTTAATTGCACATTAAGAAAGCGTGTACTTTTGTTTTTAAATTTCGGGTTTGTTTTAAAAATCGAGTATTGTTGACTTCTTTTTTTTTTTACTTTTGGCTGTGATTAGATCAGCTGTCATCTAGCTGCCGCTCTTGAGTGTGTACGAATACACTAACAAAGTATCATTTATACCATTTCTTAACTTATTCAAACCGTCTACAGTATACAGTTGATATTACATAAGGTTACAACCTATCAATTTTTTTTGTTTATTACATTTAAACCCCCCCCCTCTCTCTCTCTCTCTCTCTCTCTCTCTCTCTCTCTCTCTCTCTCTCTCTCTCTCTCTCTCTCTCTCTCTCTCTCTCTGTGGGCTACTTTTCACTACCTCCCATTCCTTACCTCTCTCTAACAAATGATATCTTTGTTGCTCCTCAAAGTTTCATTTATATTGAAAATCCATCACGATTCAATTTTCCTTACTTTCTCCAATTCGCACCATCGGTCACATCGCGGTATTTTCGATATTTCTGGAAAATCCGCGATATATGTATATACATGGGTTATGAAAAAAATCCGCGAAGTGGTGAATCCGCGATGGTCGAACCGCGAAGTAGCGAGGGTTCACTGTATACTTATAGTATTTTTGCATTGTAAATACAATAGTACTGCATGCATTTGTTCGTAAATAAGTGAATATGAGGTGTACTACAATATTTCTATAAATTACAAAATCATTGTATTTATCTTTGTTGCGAAACTAAATAAAAACCCTTTCGGTCTCTGTTAGGGATATACTTTCGGCTAAGCTGGAAGAGTAGCCATAAGACTTAGCGAGGTGTAATTACTTCACCGCTAGTTAGCGTGGGGGTAGCCGACTTTCCTGCTCACACACATACCTGCGTGGTCTCGTCGCTTTTTCTTTTTTCCTGGCTGAGAGCGGATGTTCGTCTCGCTCCACCTTCCAACTTGGCTGCTACTGTATATCGACTAACCATTTCTTGTTCTGTTTCTTTTCAGGTGTGAGTGTGACTTCTTCTGGTCATCATGCTGACCTGTGCAGGACCTGAGGGGCGCAAATGCGGAACCTTCACGTCCGCGGTCGAGACCAACCCCCATATGTTGTGTCCAACCTGTAGAGGATGACCTTGTACGCAGGACAACACTTGTGAGTAGTATGTGGAGTGGTCTTCCTCCCAGTTGGAGAGATTTGGATGGCAGCGCAAAGAAGTCTAGGAGAGATTCTTCTCCATCGGGGTCATCCTCATTATCTCCGCAAAGCTCCTTGTTAAGTCTCTCCAGGGGATCGATTGACCAAGAGTGTTGACCGTTTAACCCCAGGGTAACCCTTAAGTTCGAAGGACGTTGCTGCTTCCCTTAGCGAGGCGGCGCCGCCTTTCTCCGTAGGGCAGTCTTTTTCTATGAATAATTTATTACAGATTTGGCCTTCTGGGTGTTGCTGGTCCCCCATCGAAGGAAGGTCTTGTCAGTCGAGTTGCTGCAGTTGGGAGCAGAGAGGAAGTGAAAACCGGCTTCCCCTCGAGGTTGAGTTGGATCCTCCTCCGAAGGATTCTTGCCGGAGTTCCTTGCTACCGCTGCCAGTGCTGTGTTGGTGGTCCCAGTGTTGCCACCTTCACCTGCCGCAGATCTTGTCACCAACGACTGAGCTTCACTCAGCCTGCGGAGGGGAGTCGAAGTCTGAGGCATGCTCCTGTTCCTCTGGGGGGGGGGGGGTCACCTCTCCTGTTTCTGGTTTATGTCCTCCCAGGAATTGTCTCCACTACGAGTTTCTTCCAGAAAATGCCCTGCTTCTTCTCCACCTTTCTCCAGCTCGTCATAGCATGGTTCAATTTTGGAGCATTGCTCACTCCCGGTGAGTTCGTCACCCGTCTTCACCTAAACCTGTTCCAGAGTCTAGGAGTGCTCGCCGTTCCCCTAAGGGAAACCAGACCATCGCTTCTTCCTCCTCGGAGCACAGAGCTCATCCCGCTCTCCTGTGCTCCTTTCCAGTCAACGCAGACAGGATCTCCCGAGATGACTCTCACAATCATCGACCATCCCCTTGCCGCAGCTCATCAGTGCGTGGCCCAGACCCAGCACGTCATCTCATCAGCAGGGGAGTAGTCTCTTGCTCGTCAGCGCGTTCCCAGGCAATGTGGGACCCTGCAGTTCGTTATAAGCCTCCATGAGACTATCCTGCTATTCTTAAGTATTCGCTAGCGAGTAACCACTCACCTTCCGATCGCTATGCACCTTTTGATTTTTCTAGAACTAGTCTTCCTGAGCATTGGTGGCGGTACTCTCCCAATCGCCATCCTATGAGCACATGTGACGCCCACTTGCTCAGCCCAGCAGTAGCAGCTCGTGATTCAGACCCTGCTTGCCTTTCCTTATTAGCTCATAAGTGTCAGGTAGCTCGTGCGGACGTAGCTGCTCGCCATCCTTCCTCTTCTCGCAACCAGCCAACGGACCGTAAGCGTAAAGTCCTACGAGTCAGCTCTGCAGCTACGGGTCGACCAGTTCCTTTCCCAGCATGCGTTCCAGAGACTTCTATCTGGCATTCTCCAACTCACTATTCCAAGCCAGAACGAGAGATCAAGCCAGTTCCATTATGTCCAGGTAAGTGCATCCATCCTCTCTTTCCTTTCCAGGTGCCAAGACTCGATCTCACAGGAAGCTGCCCTCCCCCAGTATCCTTCCCAGGGAGAAACCTTCTGCTATACCAGGCTTCGTGAAGGATGTCCCACGGTTTGATGCGTTGGTGAAAATGGTGAGTTTAGTAGTTTCTGGTGCCGCTACTTAGAAGCAGTTGTCTTCTGCAGCCTTGAGCAGCACAGAATTCTTGTGGAGAAGGCAATCTCTTCAAGGACATCGTCCCAGGTATATGACCCGAGACGCCAGTCCATGTTTCCAGAGGCAGCGAAGAACCAACCACAGATGTTCATCTCTGATTTGTTCCAGCTACCATGCCCCCACTGGCACCACAGAGGTAGTCCAACAAGATTTTTCTCGGTTCCAGATGACGCCGGTCATGCCCATAAAGAAGAGGAAGAGACAGAAGAACTTGACTTTTCTTCCGGGATACACCCTTCACTCCCGAACAAGCTGGGGTTCGCTGTCTCCAAGGGAGATCTCTCTTACTTCTTCGTACCGCTTCTCCCCAATAGAGGTTGTTCCACATGAGCAGCAGCCCATCTCTATGCCTTCACACCAGCCAGAGTCGGCTTCCTCTCCAAAGAAGATTCCGCTGTCCAGCAGGTGCAGGGAGGAGCCAAGACCTTCCCTGCTTAAGGAGTCCCTTCTTTCCTGACGGGAGAGCAAGGACTCCAAAATGGTTCCTAAGAACAGCATGACCAAGTCTTTCCAACCGACCCTGGAGAGGACGCATGATGTGGGGACTTCGACGGCAGTGACGTCAACAAGAGACAATCCAACGTCTTTTAGGTATGTTTCTGACTACGATCCACCCTGGGCTCCTATGGGTGAGAGCTCTTAGGTGGATGATCATCAGGATTCCGGCAACGATGACAATCTCCTGAGGGCGTCGAGTCCCAAGTACTCCAAAGCCGAGGAGAGAATCTGATAATGACTTTTGGCAAGTCTTAGATTGTATGAGGGATATTAATGGCCTCGATGATCCAGTGGTTGCCCTGGTCCATGGGGTTAAAGGAGGCCAGGAAGAAGGCTTTTGCCCAGATAGGTATGACAAGCTTTCTTCATGCAGGCACCTCCTCGAAACTTCTTTCACCTCCTTTTGTACAGCAGAGGAGGTACTACGAGGTACATTATTTGATGAGTCACCCTTGGCTTTACCTCTAGATCCTGCCATCAAGGCCCTGACAAGAGGGGTCTCTTGCAATAAGCTTCCCGTCTTTCTAGTCACCTTTTTAGCTGCAGATACTCTCAACAATAATAGAGAAATTCCATCGTCAGGTTCCTAGGACAGACGTCATCAGACTATAGAATGCTATGCTGGAAGGACCCTCCCTGTTCAATATGGGTGATGTCGAACGAGTGACGGACCAATGGAGGAAATTCAACCAAAATTCTCTTTTGCAGAGGGCCATGACGTTGAGGTCCTATGGGACAGCTCCTCCTCAAACGTTCAGGCCGCAATCCAGCAAGAACACAAGCTCTTCCAAAAGCTCGTTAAAGAAGCCCTTTCCTGCCAAAGACTAGGAGAGCAACCACTCGAGTTGAGGAGGCACAGGAGGTAGAGGTAGTGTCGAGGCGGCTCCCGTTAGAGGAGGCAATCCTCCCACGTGTCCACTAGTGGAGGGATACCTGCAACACTGGTGGCAGAGTTGGTTGCAGAATCAGGCCAAATCTTGGACAATCTCCATGATTTATTCGGGGAATCGTGTCCCATTCATGCAATCTCTCCCTCGGTTAACTCAGAGGCTAGTTCGATCGAGCTCCTACACGAGGGGATCTATGAAGGAGTTGGCCCTCTGGGGTGAAGTCCAGACCATGTTTGAGAAGGGCGCTTTCTATGAGCTCCTCAACGGGTTCCAAGGTTTCTTGAGTCGACTCTATCTTGTAAAGAAGGCGTCTGGAGGCTGGAGACCCGTCATAGAACTCTCAGCTCTGAACAAGTTTGTCTGCCAAACTTTGTTCTGGATGGAAATGGCAGACACGGTCAGACAAGCAGTAAGACCACAGGACTTCATGTGTAAAGTGGAACCTCTACATACGAATGTCCTAACATACGAATTTTCCAACATCCTAAGTAAAATTCGACTAAATTTCTGTCTCGACACCCGAAGTGTTGCTCCAACATACGAAGTAAATAATACGCGTACACGTGGAATTTTCTCGAAATCGTCTACCATAGTTTCTTGTTGACGCCTCTAGACGGCAGCGGCAGCACATCGGAGGGACGCCAATCGAGTGTCGCCTTGATCAGTCCTCTTATCTCGTGCACATTGTGTGGTTGTTCTCTATTCGCTCATTTATTAACAGTGCTTTTTATCTTCCTTTTTCACGTTTTGTTTTTGTGTTTCGTTATCATGGGTCCTAAAAAGCTTAGTTTCGGTTCAGGAAGTAGTAGTAGGGGTGAGAAAAGGAAGAAGTCAATGCTTTCATTAGAACTAAAGCAAGAAATAATAGAAAAGCATAAGCGACGTGTGCGTGTTAGCGATCTGGCTAAACAATATGGCCGGAATATGTCTACAATCTCGACGATCCTAAAACAGAAGGCAGCCATTAAAGCAGTGAAACCTTCAAAGGGGATCACGATTATTTCCAAACGTCGTAGCCCTACCCTTGAAGAGATGGAACACCCTTTGTTAATATGGATCAAGGACAAGGAGATTGTTGGCGATACGATCACTGAAACGATCATTTGTGAGAAGGCCAGCGCTATCTACAGTGACTTGAAGGCGGCGGGCTCTGGGGGTGACGCGGGAGAAAGTTCAACTGATCCTACGACGGAGGAATTCAAGGCGTCTCGAGGTTGGTTCGAGAAATTTAGGAAACGGACCGGGATTCATTCAGTTGTTTGGCATGGAGAAGCTTCAAGTTCGGACACCAAGGCTGCTAAAGACTTTGTTAAAAAGTTCGTAAGCATCGTGGAGGAGGAAGGTTACGTAGAGCCGCAGGTATTCAACTGTGATGAAACCAGTCTGTTTTGGAAAAAGATGCCTAGTCGAACATACATTACCGCCGAAGAGAAGAAAATGCCTGGATATAAGCCAATGAAGGATCGGTTGGCTCTTGCTCTTTGTGCCAACGCCAGCGGGGACTCCAAAATTAAGCCTTTATTAATTTACCATTCCGAAAACCCTAGGGCATTTAAAGCACATAGAATTAATAAATACCTGCTACATGTCTATGGCGTTCTAATTCTAAGGCTTGGGTTACCAGGCATATCTTTGTGGAATGGATAAACGTAGTTTTCGGCCCTGCTGTCAGGAAGTACAGTACCTTCAGGAAAGGAATTTGCCTTTAAAGTGCTTGCTTTGTTTGGACAATGCACCCGCTCACCCCCCAGGACTCGAAGATGATATCATCGACGAATACAAATTTATAAAAGTGTTGTATCTTCCACCGAATACCACCCCTATCCTCCAGCCCATGGACCAGCAAGTCATCTCTAATTTTAAGAAGCTGTACACCAAGCACTTATTTAAGCAGTGCTTTATAATGTCACGCAAAGCACCAACTTAACTTTGCGTGTATTTTGGAGGAGCCACTTTAATATCGTGCACTGCTTAAAGATCATAGATCAGGCTTGGGAGGGAGTAACTCGTCAGACCCTGAATTCAGCTTGGAAGAAGCTTTGGCTTGATGCTGTTGCTCCCAGAGATTTCAAAGGTTTTGGCCCCGAGAATGAACCTGTGGTTGCCGCCGAGGAAGACGTCGAAGAGATTGTATCCCTTGGCAAGTCCATGGGTCTGGAGGTGGATGAAGATGACATCACCGAACTCGTCGATGAGCATCATGAAGAGCTCACCACTGAGGAACTCAAGGAGCTGCAAGCCATGCAGCATGATGAGTTCCAAGGGCAGTTGAGTGAGTCGAGGAGATCGAGAAGGTAGGCCAAATCTTAGGTACGGCGGAAATAAAGCAGATGTTGGCATATCATCAACACGTTGTTGATTTCATCGACAAGCATCACCCACAGAAACTTCAGGTTTGCTGTGTTGTTGCACAGTTCGATGATGTTTGCTTAACGCATTTTAGAAAAATCCTCAAAGGCGGTACCAAGCAACTTTCACTCGATAGTTTCTTTAAAAAATCTTTAAAACGGTCTAGTGATCATGATGAAAAGAAAGAAAGTGAAGCAAAAAAATGGAAGACCGAATCGAGTGAAATTGATGAAAATTAAAAATAAGAAAAGAAAAATTTAAAGAAAAATATGAAATTATAAAAATTAAAAAAAAAATAAGCTAAGTTAAGTTAAAGTTCACGTAGTAGTGTAAGTTATCGTACATGTTATCGTACAAAGTCACGGTCCCTACCTCCTCGCTGATCTTCCGTCTCCTCCTGCCTAGCAGTCCCTACACCTGCGCTGGCCTGTCGCTAAGGTAAGGTGTTACATTAAAACCCCTTTTTTACTTATCATTTCATTATTATTATTCTTTTTTTTTGGTTTGTAATATGTATTTATTATACAAGTCTTGTATTAATGTAATGTGTAATTATGTGTAGCCATTTATTAAGGATTTATTATGGGTTTTTAGGCTGAGAAACGAATTAAATAAACTACCATGTATTCTTATGGGAATATTTGCTCCAACATACGATCGTTTTAACATACGAAGCAGTTTCTGGAACGAATTAAGATCGTATGTAGAGGTATCACTGTATTAGTTCTTTCTTATTTGATGTCAGGATGCCAGAAAACTTAAAATCATTTATATTCTCTCTCTCTCTCTCTCTCTCTCTCTCTCTCTCTCTCTCTCTCTCTCTCTCTCTCTCTCTCTCTCTCTCTCTCTCTCTCTCTCTCTCTCTCTCTCTCTCTCTAATAAATGAAATCACTGTTTCTTTGCTAAGTCTCTATTGAGGCTTTATAATCAAGCACCACAAAACTAAAAACTATAAAATATCGTGCATTGGCAACATGAATAAAACTCCGGTTAACATTATGTAATTGAACTCGGTACAGTACAAGTAAATAAAATAGGAGAGAAGCATTTCAAATAGAATTATTGGAATTAGTATGCTAATTGGAAAAAGATAGATCAAGTAATAATTGTTTCTTTCAGTAAATATGAAATATCCTTCAGTAGCATGCCTTGATTATAAGGGAGTTATTTGATCCGAAAATTGAGATTGACGATGGACTAAGCAGGGTTGATCAGCTGATATGAATGCAAAAATGCATAACATAATAATTTGCTATGTATTTAATTTGAATACGATACTAAAATGTGAATATTACATGCATTATTATCGGATACAGTTAAGTGAAACACCGGGGAGATGCAGAAACAATATGACAAAGAGATGAGACAAAGGGGAGGCAGTAGCATGCATTCAGGTTGCCTGGGCCTTGCAGTAGCCAAGTCCTTCTCCTTGCACATTTACTGCCAAATCTACGCTAATTCAAATAAATTAGCTAAATCAATGACTGGGAAATGCGAGAAGTAATGAAAAATAGGAATGGTAATACGTGGAATGAGGGATAAGAAAGGATTTTAAAATGATTAATAAGATGAAAATGACGAATGAATGCTAGAAAAGAGAAGATGAATGAAATCGCTAAAAATAAAGAAGTCAAAAGAGTTGGAAAGATACGTTGTAGGTGTGTGTAGGAGAGCAAAGTAAATGTATGAAAGGGATTTGGGAAAAGGATTAAGGATATAATAGTAGTACAGTAAGTGTAGGACGATAATAATGTGAAGGAGATATACTAATATGCATGATAGGTTATATCAGTGAGGTAATTCTGTGAAAGTGAATGATCATTTCAGTGGAATAATATCGTGAAAATGAATGTAGGTTGACGACGGACTATGCAGATTTGATCAGCTGATTTGAATGTAAACAATGCATGAGATTATAATTTGCTATGTTTTTAATTATAAATACGATACTAAGATGTTAATATTACATGCATTATTATTGGATACAGTTAAGTGAAACACCAGTTCAATCAAAATCCGGTTTATTTCAAATATACAGTAGCTATAATTTTTTACCACAGTAAATGGATACACACTGTACAAAGAGAGCTAGGATAGTGGTGCGCAGGGCTCCCAGTGTAAAGGAGCGCGGGCTATTGGAAATCATCGCCCAGCTTGAATTGTATTGAGAATTTTTATTTAATAGGTACTGTATTCCATTGTTCTTGGCCATCCTAATACTTTTGCCAACTATTAGAAATCAAATTCTTAATGTTGGGTAAACAATAATCACAAATGAATTTTTTTTCTTTTTTTTTCCTCCTTGGCCACGAAAAACTGAAACTGCAAAGTAAGAAACTCGGCTATCCCTTACCCCCCCCCCCCACTAACTATTGGTGGGTAGTTACATCTCGCTAAAACTCTTATTGCTAGTCTTCCAGCTTTGCCGAAAGTATATCCCTAATAAAGAGCTCAAGGTTTGTATCTTTTGGAAAAATAAAAATTATTTAAAGATTTTTCATGTTTTACTTATGGTATTTTTGCATTGTAAATACAATACAGTAGTACTGTATGCAATTGTTTGTAATTAAGTAAATTTAAAATTAGCAACCAAAATATGATTGTTTGATGCAATTGTATTTTAATCTCATGGTTGATGTGAAAGTATGACTTTTTTGTGGATTTCACATTTAAATAAAAATCGATTTGCCTCAAAGATCCTGTAGCCTAGTGGGAAATTGTTAGGAATTCAAATAATTTGTCGATAGTCTTTTTCTATATTAGTGAACATAAATAATTTAAACCTGATTTGAAAATATGTTGTTAGTGAACTCCTTAACATTTCAAAAACAAACTCTCCACATTAATATTACAAGTACAGTGCTGAATTTTTATGTTACAGGATACAGATATGCTATATCTATCTGGTTGCCTTGAGCCGGATTGTGTACTAGTCCTTCATACGCTTCCCGGCAAAAAAGCTCCAGTTCACAAATCTTTAATGTTTACCCCAAAGCACGAAGCTAGTCAAGAATTATGGGATGGCCCACGAACGGGTCCATCGGATGCTCCCAGTGTGTGGGGAGTTGATGCTGGGTTGCCACTTAATGAACTAACCAGATACCTAACCCTTCTTGAACGTGACTTGCAAACTCCATCACTTTGGTACCATTACAATTCACTTCCAGAATCAAGTCCCAACCGCCAATTACAAAACTGGTTTAATGGTGGAAGACATGGGGGAGTTATGTCTCCAAAGGCTGATGTTCATGAACTTAGACTTATTAAGTCCCCTGCTGAAATGGATTTAATGCGACAAACATGTAGAATAAGTGCCGAATCAATTGCTGCTACAATGAAAGCCACCACTGCGCCAGTTTTGGAGCATCAGCTATTTGCTATAGTTGATTACCAGAGTCGAATGAGAGGGGGTGACCACTTAGCGTATCCCCCTGTTGTGGCAGGTGGAGCAAGAGCTAATATAATACACTATATAAATAACAATCAAATTATCAATCCTGGAGAGTTAGTGCTCATGGATGCAGGTAAGAAATTAATTTTTTTATAAACAAGTTTTCCTTTTTAATACAAACTCCTATTTTAAAGTTTAAGATTGCCCATTATATTTGTTTTGAAATATCCCTAGACATAATGTTTTCTTAAAAAAGTAACACTGTGGTAGGCACATAATGCTTATTTTATTGTTGGATCCTTTATTTCTTGTTCACCCTACTCTCTGTATACCAGCATCCCTTGACAGCAAGAATTCAGGGTAGGGTAGAAATATCTGAGCATCATATAAAGAACCCTGGAAGTGATGTAAATATAAAATTTTTGTCATTTATATGAACTGAGATTGAAGGGCTTCTTTCATAACTTAGATTTGTTCTTGTGTGTGGAAGAGAGATTACAGAACGTAAAACATTCTCATTAGAGATATCCACGTAAAAGGTGATCATACTTAACGATTAGGCGTGATGTAGAGGTAAAAGGTCAAACCTTTGCAACCTCTGTCAGTTATCATACCCTAGACCAGTGGTTCTCAACCTAGGAGGTGAGAGTATAGGAAAAATTTAACATTTAAAACTTTATTAACAATAAGATTTGGTAAATACACAACTCTGTATTCCATTTATCCATGGAGACTTTTGATATCCACTATTTGGCATTCAACTACACATTCAAGATTAGTTAGTTAAGAAGCAGGGTCAAGTAACTCATTAACTTATTTATTAATAAAATAGCCTCAGTAAATATGTTGTGTACCTACATTGTTTGCACAAAATTCATTCTCAGTAAAATGACAAAAAGCAACCATTCATTTCCTTTTTTTCAATAAAAGCTGGGTAGGAATTTTACCTATTTAGTTGGAGATGCAAGGGGGGTGTGGAGGAAAGGACCAACCACTAAAGGGGACATGGTAATAAAAAAGTTGAGAACTGCTGCCATAGTGGGAGAATGGAAGAAGTAATGATGAGATGAATGCGATAGGTTTGGCTGTGATAGATTCGAGTGCCTAGGCCCATCCTCATAAACATGAATTTGTCCTGCAACTCCCACATATTCTAACAAATACAAATTTAACCACCTGTGTGTTACCTCTCTGATAAAAGCTCACCAAGATTATCTGACATCTCCACAAACATCTAATGATAACAACTTAGTTGTCTAAGTTACATTGGAAAGTTATGCACAGTGAAACCCCATGTCACATTTTTGGTGCCCATAACTTGAGTAGCTTCTCCAACTCACACTGTTTTGTGCCTCTAGAATAATCTTTCCAAGTTTGTATGAAATTGTTCCGTAATGCTGTAGTGCCATACAGTTATGAATAGTTTACATTTGTTCCTACGTATGTACAAACCTTTCATTCTTTAAAATAGGGAACATGTCTACAGTGGAGCTGCAATGACTGTTGAATTCGTTAATGAGGTAAGTAGCAGCAGGCAGTCAGTGTATGTGAGTAACCCCTCCCCCACCTGTCGAAAGATCTTCACTTTTGTCTTTGGGTGCTACTAGTACAGACGGACTGTTGAACCTTTTCATGAGTCAGACGCTTATTACCAGTGTTGGCGATTGGCATTGCAAGAACACAGTGTCTGGAGTCAGTGCCAAGCAATCTGCAAGACATGATGAAGTCGCATCTTCCAGATAATTGTTTATGAGTTATGCACAGTATCATAACTACTGTATATGGAAAGGGGGACGATGGTGTAAAGTCAGAATTTTATATTTCTTATTTATGACATCATGAATCTGATGCTGCTAAGTTATGGTTTATGATCCGAAATTGGGTAGTTTGTAAGTGATTGATTCTAGTATTAAAATCATGTCATTATAGGTTATGTACCGTACAGTGATCTAAATTTATGACAAATGGTAAATGCTGAAATTCTAAAAAATTAACTCATGCAATATTGATATACGGGATGGAGATCAGTGGAACACTTGAATTATTTATGAATTATTCCTATGAATATTACCTTCAAATAATAGGCTATTAACTCGAAAGTACAAACATCACAGTCTCAAAATAAACATAGAAATAATAATCAATTTTTCCTCACACTGCCATCCAACCTCCTTTTGTGAGACTGCTTTACTGTGTAATTCAGCTATAATTTTGTTATACCCCAAGACTTCACAAATTTTTCTCTCAATTGCATTTTTTTATATGAGTGTCTTATTATGGTTCACATTGATATAAATTCATATTAATTTTGCAATATTACTCAAATTTATTCTGATGTCTTATATGCAAGACAGATATGTTATACCTTACTGTAAGTGGATACAGTTGACCCTCTTTTGATAAGTACTCCATGGTTGAGCCACAAATTTTAACTTATTTGCTGCCCTTAATGCATAGAATTTTATGATACTAAGGTGAATATCTTAAATTAGCAAAGACTAGGCTAAAAGAAAGCAATGCAAGCATAAGTAGAAACTTTTGATTAAAACTAATGAACCAGATTAGAGTGATGTTTTTATGACGTCATCCACGGATGTTGTCGAGGAATTGTATTCCACTCGATTGTTGATGAACACGAAGTAACCAATTATGTAAATTTGAATCTTTCAAATTGAGTAGATAATCTTTCTGGCCAAATAATTTCAGCGTATAGCAGTTTTGAATTGTTTTCTCTGTCCCAGCAGTTGATAAAATATGTATGAATCTTTGATGTTTTTTAAAAGAAATGTCTTGATGTTTCAGGAAGTGAGTTTAGAGGATACAGTGGAGATATTACTCGCACTTGGCCTGTAAGTGGAGAATTCACACCTGCACAGCGAGATGTGTATGAAGCTGTCTTAGAAGTACAGCAGACTGTCATTGCAGCTTGTGTACAGCATCCTACACTAGATCAGCTGTTTTCCATAATGTGTAGTAAATTAGGGAAAGTTCTTCAGGAGCTTTGTATACTACCTCCCCATTATTCTGACCACCAATTGCTTCGAGTAAGTATGAAACATGTTTTTTTAAAGCTCTTTTATCTGAAATTTCTTTGTTCTTGCACTAGATAAAAACCTAAAGCTCTTTATATAGGAGTATTATTTCAGCACTGGCTGAAAACCAGCTGTTAAGATTTTGCGAGGTGTATCTACCCTCTGCTAGTTACGGGGATAACCCACCACCCAGCTTACTCCAGCACTAGCAAACACCGTCACTTGCTATTTCTGCTCGCTGGAGTACAGCCATGTCTGACTCCTCCGCCAAACCTAAAGTAAAGATGTCCATTTATTTTAAGAACAATTGGCCTAAAAAGAAAAAATTTCCTTTTCACTTCTTTTTCTTTTGCAGGTTGAACTGTCCGTGAGATCCAGTATGTGGGTTTGTCCTGGTAACAAAGTGGCAAAAAAGGAGCCAACGTTCGCCATATAGTAGGTCTATTATTGCAAGAAGAACAGCACGTTCCTTCTCATAAGAGAGTAGGTTTTCCTTCTCAGGTCAAGCATCTGGTAAGACAAGTTGATGGCACTCATCTCCGCAGGGAAGAGGAGCACAGACAAGGGCGCTAGCTACCATCTTCTTGCCCCCTTCCTTTCCATGGCACTCCTCCTAGACTATGGAAACAGGCACGAGGGGTTCAATTAGAATCAAAACCGTTTTCTAAGGAAGTCCCTTAGTTTCTAGACCTTGTAAAGGCATTGAAACATGTAGTCGGTTCAACCACCAGTTCCTGAAAGTTCCTTCATCCGGCACTCCTACCATCCCACTGGAATCCTCCCTAAGGAGTGACGGCCCATCTAACCCTAGGCGCAGTAGCGATGCTAGGAAACCTTCTTCTCTACCTCCTCCCAAGCCTCAGGTGTCTTGCAGGTAATGAGAGTACTTAAAAACCAAGGCCCCTACCGGTCTGGGAGAGGGTACGATTAATCCCGGTCGTTTCGAAGAAGAAGAAAAGGAACCAGCAGGCAAACACTTCTCCTTTGGGGGATAACGTACATCCTCGTGTGGTTAGGGGTTCAAGATCTCTGAGGGAGATCACCCACACAACTATAAGCTTTTGCCTATAGAATTGAGCTGGTCGGAACCCTCTGTCAAGGTGACAAAGGGTCATTCTTCCCCCTCCAATGTAGCAAGACCTAAGGAGGTGGAGAAGAAGGAAAGTTCTTCTCTTCACGAGGGCTTCATCATCTGCCCTAGGGAAAGAAAAGACACAAGAACGTTACCTAAGAATTGGCATTATATGGATGGACGTCAATCTTGAGGGAACTTTCCACGGTTCAAACTTCTGCCTCCATAAGACCTGAGCATAGTGGTCTCCTTTTGAAGGCTGTAAAGGAACTCTGTTAATGACCTTGACCATCCCCGGGGTGCTATGGGTGCTAGCTAGGAAGAGGAAGAACCTTTTGGTGATGGATCCGAACATCCCGATGGAGCGCTACCGGTGTCCGCCAGTCCCAAAATTTCTCCCTTGGAGCAGAAAGATGCAGATCAACTCTTTTTGCAAGTTCTCGTCTGCATTAGGAGAGTTAACAATCTTGGGGAACTGGATCATGTCCCGGTGGATGGAAAGGATACGGTCCTAGATCTCTTCCGTGATACGCCGAGACCCACCAAGACTAAGATACAGTACTGTAGTCTTAAATTAGTCGTGGTGGATCAATGCGGCAAAGAAGAAGGCTTACGCCCAATTGGTAGGAACCTCCCGATCTCTTTGTTTGGTTGATTCTTCTTGTTTGCTTCCTCCACCGTAGGTCCAGCAAAGAAAGTATTGTACTACAAAATGGTAGAGAACAACCCATCTCCTCTACCATTAGACCCAGCAATCCTAGCAATGACCCATCATTCTTCTTTGGCCAAATTGGCTACTGAAGTAGAAGACCTCCCAAGCAAAACAAATCTGCACAGACTCAAGCTCCTAAGCAGCCCTTTCGGCCTAGGGGCTAAAGGAGGGGCAAATGAGATAGGAGGAACAGGCGAGGACGTTACCGCTAGGGAGGGCAGTCGCCCGGCCAGTCCACCGGTAGGGGAATGCCTGAAGTACAGATGGCAGAGGTGGATGTTCCATGGAAGTGAACCTTGGACGGCTGGAGACCAGTCATTGACCTTTCGACCTTGAATGGGTTCGTTTTCCAGACCCCATTCAAGATGAAGACAGCCATAATGGTCAGATAGGCTGTCAGACCTCAGGAATTAATGATATCGATAGACCTCAAGGACGTGTACTTCCAGATCCCCATTCATCCATCCTCGAGGAAGTAACTAAGATTCATGTTAGGAGGAAAGATATACCAGTTCAAGCTGCTGTGTTTTGGCCTGTCTAGAGCACCTCAGGTGTTCACATGGGTATTCCCTCTAGTGTCCACCTGGGCACACAGGAATGGCATTCATCTACTTTGATACTTAGATGATTGGCTGATTCTGACAGACTTGAGGGAGTACTTCTCCTCTATCGAGACAGACTTCTCGCATTTTGGCAAGACCTGGGGATTGTGGTAAATTACGAAGAGTACCAACTGCAACCAACATGGGACCTGGTATATCTAGGAATGAGAATCAGGACCAAACTAAGCAAGATCTTTCCATCTGAGGAACGAATTCTGTAAAGAGACAGAGAAATAGCCCAGATCTTCCTCTCTCAAAACAAATTGCGAGTACATCAGTGGCAAAGACTGTCAGGGCACTTGACCTCTCTAGAGAAGCTAGTCCCCAACGGTCTTCTCCGCATCAGATCTCTTCAGTGGCAGCTAAAGAACTTTTGGTCTGACCACTTTGACCCACGGAGTACTCCAATACTTGCATGCCAAGAGCAATACCAGTGCTTAATGGTTGTGCCTTTGGTGCCTTTAATATTCACTGGTACTTGTGTTTCTATCATTATTTGTGAATTATGAGTGATTGCAGCAAGACAAATATTATGCATAAATAACCCGACCGTGATAAACGATTTATTTAAGTGAGATCGTTCTCCTTTTTTGTCTTCTGCCAGCAGTGGTAAAAAACAAAAGTTTGTTTCTGTGATGAATGGCATCCCCTAACCAGGTCCTTTGTATCAGGAACCCACAGGTTCTAGTCACGGATGACGATGGCCATTAGTATTTTGTTAATATTTTATCTCCCAGTGTTGATAATGTATACTATGAACTTGTGCCTGTACTTGTAATGGGTTCTTTGGCCATGGCCACTGTGCTACCAGAGCCAGATCCAATCTCAGTACCCTCAGGTGATGGTGCTGGTGATGGTGCTCAAGGCTCTCCTCCTCCTTCCGTACATCCTTCGAAGGGGGAAGTGAATCCTTCGGTCTCGACTGCTGCTCAGCTTCCTTCTGAGGGAAGTGTTTTGACGGAGACTCCCCTTCGGAGGACCGATGGTCCCGACGATCTCCCCCGAGGCCGCCTCCTCCGTAAGGCTCACCGCCCTCTACGCCGCAAGGGCCTCCCTTCCCCTTACAGGGGGACTAAGAGGCGCCTTTTTGGGTCTTTGTCCTCCGGGGGGGACTCTCCTCGTCAGCCTCAACCGACTGTTCCGCCCTCCTTGAACCTCTCACCATCTCCTGCCGGATCTTCGCCTTCTGGAGAACTCGTCACCCGACGGGCAACGGTCCCTTCGGGGCTAAGGGATTCTTCCCTTACGCGAGCAGTGCTAGCGCACAAGCGCTCTCCTGCTCGCCAGCGCTCACCTGCTCGCCAGCGATCTCCTGCTCGTCGACGATCTCCTGCTCGCCAAGACTCTCCTGCTCGCCGACGCTCACCTGCTCGTCGGCTCTCTCCTGATGTTCGCCCCCCTCGCCAGCGCTCTCCTGCTCGTCAGCTCTCTTCCGAGCGTCAGCGCTCATTTGAGGACCATCGCCCTGCGGTCTCTGACCACCCTTTAGTTCCTGCTGAACTCCCTGCTCACCATCCGCCTGGTCCTGTGGCTACGCAACATCGTGCTGCGCGTGTGTCAGAAACACATGTTCGCCAACGCGCCAGCGATCTTCCCGTTCCTGCTCGTGAACGCGCCGCGCCACCTGTCCTCTCACAGGACACGCGTCGACCTTCTGCTCACCAGCGATCACCAGCTCGCCAGCGATCACCTACACGCCAGCGATTACCTCCTCGCCAGCGTTCACCTGCTTGCCAGCGCGCACAGGCGATCTTAGTATCGCCTATTCAACAGCGACAACTAGCGCGCCGACGTTCGCCAACGCTCCTGAAGGAACATGGTTCGCCAGCTTCTAGCTCGCCATCGCGCGATCGCCCGCCTGCAAGTGCTGCTCGCCATCGCGCGATCGCCCGCCTGCAAATGCTGCTCGCCATCGCTCGCCATTGCACGATCGCCCTCCTGCGCATGCTGCTCGCCATCGCACAACCCTGAACGATCGCCCTCCTGCGGATGCTGATCACCATCGCACCCTATCACGCGATCATTCACCTACGCATGCTGCTCGCCATCGCTTACCATTACGCGGTCATTCACCTGCGCATGCTGCTCACCATCGCACACCAGTGCGTCGACATACCAGATCGCGCCATCGCCAACTTGAGCGACTGCACTCACCAGCTCGTCATCGATCGCCTGTGGATCTACATCACCTGCGATCTTCCTCACCTACGCGGGAGCACGATCCCTCGCCGTCGCGCCAACGCTTATGTTCGTCGCCTCGGACACGTGTTCATTTACCTGCCCACCCTCGCGCCCACTCGCCTGCGCGACCGCTCGCCTGTGCGCCTGCGCGATCGCTCGCCCACGCTCCCGCATGCGATCATCGTTCGCGGCGAATTCCACAGCCGGTGGTAGCAGCAGGGACGCGTGCTCCTAGACGGCACTCGGGATCACCTCCATCCAAGCACAGGTTGGTAGTGCAGGACGAAGACAGGTCAGTACAGCATTCTTCCCCACCTTCTTTTCAGGCAGGTACCGTCGTGTCCACTCCAAAGGATCGCCCGATCCCTTTCACTTTAGCGAGGATTTCGGACTCTGTGTCCTTGGAGCAGCAGACTTGGTTTGGTCCGCTGGCACGGGCGTTAGTGAGGGTTATGAAACCAGCACTCGCCGGCCAGGGTAACAAACCAGCGGCTGTCTCTCCTATGCTGAAGAGAAAGAGAGGAGTGGACTTCGTGGTGACTTCCCCCAGGGCGAAGTTGGTTCCCAAGAGGTCGGTCTCGAAGGTCCCTTCTCCTGCACGAGTGCTCTCTCCTTCTCCCGTGGACAAGGCCTTTCCGTCCTCAGGCGAGTCCAGTGGGGCGGTAGTCTTCCCCTCGGCACCAGGGGGGGAGACTTCGCTTCAGGCAGGAGAATCGTCTCGTGAGGAAGGGGCCCCTCGAACCTCGTTGTTGGGATCCTGTATCCCTGCCAGGAGGGAACCCAAGGATTCCAAGACCATCCCTAAATCCTCTGCAGGGATTCGTCAGGAACCCACGACTACCCAGGGGAATGTCCACGTATCACCCCAGGAAGAGATTCCTCGGGCAGGAGACTTAGCTGCCAGCCCGCAGGGAGGAGAACAGCAAGAGTCCGAACATGCCTTCTGGCAGGTCCTAAGCCTGATAAGGCAACTTAACAGACTTACGGATCCAGTCATCCCCCCCCCCCATGAAGGCAAAGACACGATTCTGGATGAAGTGTTTGATGTTCGGAAGGCCCCTAAGACCAGTGCAGCTCTGCCCTGGTCTCGGAGGCTGAAGAGTGCCAGGGCTAGGGCCAACGCTCAGCTCGCACTTCTTGCCTCCTCCAGTCGTTCACTGCCGGGAACAAGCTCATCCCTCCTCCTCGCCTTCAGCAGAGGAGGTATTTCGAGATCCTGGGTGAGCACAACCTCGCTCTTCCTCTCCATCACTCTGTGGAGGAGCTGGCGAAGGGAGTTCCCCTGGAGAAACTCTCTGCCCGGCAGGTGTCGTTCTCGGCGGCAGAGATCCTTAACCACGAGAAGGTCGCTAAGTGTGCCATGCAGGCCACTTCGTGGCTGGACTTCTGGTTAGGATCTCTGGGCATCCTATTGCGATCGGAGGACTTGTCCAAGGAGACCAATAGGAAGGCCCTAGAGATCTTGCTCTCGGGCACCCGCTCCATCGAGTTTTTGGCGCACCAGGTTACCACCCTGTGGGCCAACTCGGTGTTGAAGCGGCGCGATGCTGTGTCCGAGAGATTCCATCCGAAGGTCCCCGCTGTAGATGTGTGTAGGCTCCGACATGCTTCCCTTCTGGGGGAGAGCCTGTCTGAGCCTCAAGACTTGGAGCGAACGGCTGAGAGGTGGAGGAAATCCAGCACGGACTCCCTCCTCCACAGGGCCCTTACAACTCGGCCCTATAAGCCTCCAGCCCCTCCACAACAGCAGCAACAGCCTCGTAAGGCTCCCAAACAGGCACCGGCAGCTAAGAAAGTGGTGTCTAAGCCCCAGCCCTTTCCAGCCAAGGTCAAGAGGGGCGGTAAGTCCTCCAGGGGAGACAAGACTTCTAGGGGTGGCGGCAGCGGCCGCAAGCCCTAGGGGTGGCAGTCCCCCTGCGTGTCCACCTGTGGGGGGATGCCTTCAGCGTTGCGTCCGCAGGTGGCAGCAATACGGGGCCGATGCTTGGACTGTCTTAGTGATCGGCCAAGGTTATCGCGTCCCGTTCACGTCATCTCAACCTCCCCTGACAGCGAATCCAGTGCCGTTGAGCTCCTATGCCATGGGATCGGCAAAGGGGCTGGCCCTTCAGGCCGAAGTCGAGACCATGTTCGAGAAGGGTGCTCTCCAGGGCGAAGTCGAGACCATGTTCGAGAAGGGTGCTCTCCAGGAGGTCGTGGACGGCTCTCCAGGCTTCTTCAGTCGACTCTTTCTAGTAAAGAAGGCTACTGGAGGCTGGAGACCCGTCATCGATCTCTCGGCTCTGAACAGGTTTGTCAAACAAACCCGGTTCAGCATGGAGACAGCAGACACGGTCAGACTTGCGGTGAGACCACAAGACTTCATGTGTACACTGGATCTAAAGGACGCGTACTTCCAGATCCCAATCCATCCGTCTTCCAGGAAGTTCCTGAGATTCTGCCTAGACAACAAGATCTACCAGTTCAAGGTGCTGTGTTTCGGTCTCTCCACAGCTCCTCAGGTGTTCACCAGTGTTCACCCTGATTTCAACTTGGGCGCACAGGAATGGCATTCGTCTCCTTCGTTACCTAGACGATTGCGTGATCCTAGCAGACTCGGAGTCGACCCTTCTTCGGCACCGAGACAGGCTTCTAGATCTTTGCCAGTATCTGGGGATCGTGGTAAACCTCGAGAAGTCCTCTCTGCAGCCGTCCCAACGACTGGTTTATCTAGGCATGCTAATAGACACCAATCTCCACAAAGCCTTTCCATCAGACGACCGGATAGCAAGGCTGAGGAGGGTGGCGGAAACTTTCCTCAGGCGAAAAGAACTCCCCGCCCAATCGTGGTTGCGTCTCTTAGGCCACCTATCCTCCCTGGCCCGTCTGGTTCCAAACAGCCGCCTCAGGATGAGATCCTTTCAATGGCGGCTCAAGTCCCGGTGGAATCAAGGATCCGATTCCCCGGACATTCTGATCCCAATAGGGTCTCTGGAACAGACGGACTTGCGGTGGTGGCTGGCCGACGAGAACCTGCGGAAGGGAGTGAGTCTTCTCGTCCTCCCCCCGGAATTGACTCTGTTTTCAGACGCGTCAAAAGAAGGGTGGGGGCGCACGTTCTGAACCAGAGGGCCTCAGGCCTTTGGTCAGAATCAGAAAAGTGCCTACACATCAACCTGCTAGAATTGAAGGCCGTCTTTCTGGCCCTTCAGCAGTTCCAACAGTTCCTGGCGGGTCACTCCGTGGTGGTGATGAGCGACAACACCACGGTAGTGGCTTATATAAACAAGCAGCGAGGCACTTTTTCGCAACAGCTATCCCATCTTGCAGTAGAGACTCTGAGGTGGACCGAAACCCACTCGATAACACTATCAGCTCGCTTCATTCCTGGCAAGAGGAATGTGCTCGCCGACAGTCTGAGCAGGGCTTCGCAGATAGTGAGTACCGAGTGGTCTTTGGATCCTCAGATAGCCAACAAAGTCCTGACTTTGTGGGGTTCCCCGACGGTGGACTTGTTCGTGACAGCCTTGAACTTCAAGCTGCCCCTGTACTGCTCACCAGTCCCGGACCCCAAGGCACTCTGGCAAGATGCTTTCCAGCAACGGTGGGACAACATCGACGTGTACGCCTTCCCACCATTCTGTCTGATGAGAAGGGTGCTCAACAGGACCAGACTATCGGTCAACTGTTCCATGACTCTAGTAGCTCCGCTATGGCATCACGCGGAATGGTTTCCGGACCTTCTGCAACTCCTGACGGAACTCCCAAGGGAGCTTCCTCCACGACACGAGCTTCTCAGACAACCCCACTCTGGCGTCCCTCACAGGGCCGTGGCCTCGCTTCGGCTTCACGCCTGGAGACTATCCAGCGTCTCCTCGCGGAGAGAGGCTTTTCGCAACAGGTTGCGGAGAGAATGTCTCGGCACCTGCGAAGGTCCTCTGAGGGAGTCTACCAAGCAAAGTGGAAAGTCTTTTGTGGTTGGTGTCGTGGAAGGGGTATCTCTCCACTCGATGCCACTATTCCAGCAATAGCGGACTTCCTCGTGTATCTGCGAGAAGAAATGCGCCTTTCTGTCTCGGCAGTGAAAGGCTATCGCTCAGCCTTAAGCTTGGCCTTCAGATTGAAGGGCGTGGATATTTCTTCATCGCTAGAACTCTCTTTACTCATACGTAGCTATGAGCTTACCTGCCCCCAGTCGGAAGTGAGACCCCCTCCTTGGAACGTGGTTCGAGTCCTCAGGTCTCTCAAGAGACCTCCCTACGAGCCATTACGCCAGGCCTCCGATCGCCACCTGTCTTGGAAGACGGCTTTCCTACTCGCCTTGGCCTCGGCCAAGCGAGTTAGTGAACTTCATGGTCTCTCGTACGACATCGCCCATTCAAGGGGATGGGGGGAGGTAACGTTCAGGTTCGTCCCTGAGTTTGTGGCCAAGACTCAGAATCCTGGAGTGCCGGATCCTCGGTTCGACTCTTTCAGGATCGCGAGTCTCCGTTCTGTAACAAACGACCCAGACCAGCTGCTACTATGCCCAGTGAGGTGTCTGAGGTACTACTTGAAGAGAACGGCTGCAGTCCGTCCTCATGTGCGAGCTTTGTTTTTGAGCACAGGCAGGACAAAGAGGAGAGTCACCAGGAACACCATCTCAGCCTGGATTCGAAGGGTTATCCACCATGCCCTGAATCCTGACCCTCCTCCGTCACGTCACCCTCGGGCCCACGATGTCAGGGGTATTGCTACATCCCTGGCCTTCAAGAGAAACTTCTCTGTGACGCAGGTACTTCAAGCTGGGGTCTGGAAGCGTCAAACGACCTTCACAGCCCACTACCTGCAAGACGTGACCCACAGGAGCCTTGATACGTTCTCTATCGGCCCTGTGGTGGCTGCACAACAGCTGGTCTAACCTCAGGCTCCTTTTTGGACAAGTAGCAGTAGGTTGAGGGCGTTGTTACCCGGTCTTAGTCTGCGTGAATGAAAGAGTATGTCTGACCCTTACTTCTTTCTTCATTCTCCCCTCTCTGGGGGAAGCAGCATCCTGGTCCTCGCATAGCTGACCTCGACCTCTGCAGGTAACCCATGCTTCTTTGTGCTCCTAGTATTAAGCTTAATACTGTTGCGTCTCCCATACCCTGACGAGGTGGTATGGGGAACGTCCTATCCTAGAATTCCTACCTGAAGGTCTCAAGGTCAACTTCATAGGACGATTCACACTCTCCTCCTCACACTGCTTATGTAGGCCACTCGTTCCTAGCGATGCTAGGAACCTGTGAGGTACAGGGGCTCCCTCTCTCTAGTGCTGCTCACTGAGGGATCGAACCCCCGGGCAAGCCAAAGTCAGTAAGGCTGGGGACTTTCCACCCTTCCCAAGGGGTAAGTCACCCTTTGTAAATAGCATGGTTTGTATTTCGGTTACGGAACAAATGACAAATTCGAAGATAATTTGTATTTTTCCTAACCATACAAACCTTAGCTATTTACACATATGTGCCCGCCATCCCTGACCCCCAAGTCAAGTCCTACCTCTAAGTGAAGTGAAGCAAGTCACCGGTGTGTGGAGGGGGGAGGGGTAGCAAACTACACTTCCCCACCCCCCGCTAACTAGCGCGGGGGTAATTAACCCTCGTTAAAAACTATTGGCTCGTCATTTCAGCTGCGCTAAAAGTAAACCCTTTGTAAATAGCTAAGGTTTGTATGGTTAGGAAAAATGCAAATTATCTTCGAATTTGTCATGTTTTCATTATGATCAAGTTAGTATCGTTCCTATTTTCTACCACCATTTGATATAATGTAGTTTAAGAATTTTTAAATGAGAAAAAGAATAAAAAGAGAACAGAACATTATAGGTTTTTTGAGTTGGTATACCATCAAAAGAAGAGCCAAGTTAAAGATGGTTTTTCTTTTTCATATTCTGTATTTTGAAGAGTAATCATGATTTATGTTGTTTATCACTTATCCTCTCCCAGGAAATATTGATTCAACCTTCACTACTCTGAGGTAAGATTCATGAAAATAAGCAGGATTTTAAAACTAAAATCAAATGTTTCTATACGTACCTTAAAACGAAAAATTGTCTCCATCCCTCCGACCCACTCTGGTTAAGGTAGTACGCTAAGATAGTTACACGACTTCATTAATCTGAGTTGTTGGTTTTTGGAGAGAGAACCTCATGTTTTAACTCCCCTCTTGGTACATGGCAGGTGGGTGCCAGGGTAGCAATCCCTCTGCATTGAGAGAAAACATTTTATCAGTTATTAAGGTTGTCAAATTAGTCATTGCTGTGCAAATATCCTTTTCTGATCTATAAGGACAAAAATAATTGATTTTAGTTTTAAAAAATTACCCATTATTTTTTTTTAGTGTAACTAAAGGAAATTCATATGTAATGAATGGTATTATTTTAATATTTTCAGGCAGCATATGGATTTTGTCCTCACCATGTAAGCCATTTTCTGGGCATGGATGTTCATGATACACCGCTTATTCCAAGAAATCGTAAACTTTCACCAGGAATGGTTGTTACAGTTGAACCAGGTACGTTGGATTAGAAAAGAGTGGTATTTATTTAATACACCAAGTAAGTTGAAATAACTTGTATGCAAAATGAGAATTCAAGTTTAATTCTAAATCATTTTAATTGATTTCAAGAAATTGCTACCATATTTCAATATTAGTATTTTTTCAATATTAAACTTACCCGATAATCATGTAGCTGTCAACTCCGTTGCCCGACAGAATTCTATGGAGGGATACGCCAGCTATCACAATACTAGAAGGGGGTGTATTTACCAGCGCCACCTGTGGCCAGGTACTCAAGTACTTCTTGTTGACACCTCCTCAATTATTCCTCTGTCGTGCTTCCGGCAAGACGTTCTGGGATACGCTTATGTTCTTGGAGTATTTTCACGACTTTGGTGAAGTATTTCTCTTTGATTTCGGCTGTCGCTTTACTGGAAACTTCTATATTAGCTTAGTTAGCTTTTGGAATTAATTTGATTAATTATGGTGACGAGAGAGTATGAACTCTCGTTCACCTTTCAATGGCCGACCCTTCCCTTAGACGGAAGTGTTGGTGTCTAAGAGTTTAGACTCTCTTTCTTAATTTTGCTTAACAAAAGTTATAGATTTATTTTATATCTCTCCGCCTCTTATAGGCCTCTTCGATTAACTTCCTTTTATTATAAACTCATTAAAATTAATTTTTATATTTGTTTATATTCGACCTTCCTAATAATAGGCGGTCTTTTACCGAAGTTAATAAACTTTGAGCCCGTCATTTCGGTTTTACCTGTTAACATATTATGCTATTTCCGCCACAGAGTTTGAAAGAATTTCTTTGACAGTCTCGTACTGTTTTCAAAGTTGAACTAACGTTTTGTTTTGTCTCTGCAGTTGTTGACGTTCAGAACGTTCAACTTGCACTCTATCGTTACGATAGAGAAAGAATGTTCACGGTTTCACGTTGCAGTAAGATTAACCGTGTCTAGCGTTTTGTTCATTCTTTCTTAACTTAATGGTTTTGATCCTAATAAAGGAACTTTTCAGTTTTTTCCTTTAACAATAATATGTTTTAACGATATATATGATTGGGCTCTTCTCTCAGGTTCTAAGTCAAGAGAGAGAGAGAGAGAGAGAGATAGAGACGGAGGGAGAAAGAGGATAAACGTTTCATTCAAGCCTGCCAGGCGTACGAGTAACGTCTTTATCGTTTTTGCTCTTCTCCCTAGTCTCTTTAGGGGAAGAAACTAAACGTTTCTAGAGTGATCTAGTGTTTAGTCTCTTTCCAGCCACTGAATTATCTTTCATTAGATTTTTCTGTTACATTGTAATTCTGTTTTCGCAATTACTAACTTTGAGAAAGGATAGAATTGCGTATTTCAGGTACAAACCACTTAAAGTTTCGAGTTCAGTGAAATAAGTGCAAACAGAAATCAAAGTGATAAGTGATTAGTGCGTGAGGGTACTTTTGTGCGCGCCAGTCGTCCTCCCAGTCCGGGACCTCTTGCAAGCTCCCAAGCCCAGGGGAGAAGCAATGTCGAAGGGCATAAGGGTTCAGCAGGCCTTGATCGGCGCACAGAAGTATCCTCGGTGGTTGTGGGCGTGTCTTACCGAGACCGTCACTCCCACCCGCAGACGATTGAGCCCTTATTTTGCTCGTCTGCAGAAGAGATTAGGGGAGAAAATAAAGGCAGAGTAACGCTGGTCTCAGGTCTCAAGACCTCTTAAACGTTAAGTCCAGACCTATGCCAGACGTACGAAGTTAAGTTCACAACCCGAATGCAGTCATTGGGTTAGCTCTGACTCTCCTCAGTCATCAGTTGATTACACTCCGCCTAAGAGGAGTAAGGTTCTGCCACAACAGATCTCTGCTGTTAAGGCTTTACCTCAGCAGAACTTAGTGTCTGCCGACCCCAAGTTGACTCTACTGCAGTCCATACAGTCACAACTTTCGGTCTTGATGCGTGAGTGTCGGGCTGAGAGTGTTGCGCCTCCGCCTCCACCTACACTCCCCCCCGCCTATGATCGCTCCGCCTGATCTCAGTACCACCTGCCAGGCGTACGATGTTGTGAACTCTACTACAGTCCATGCAAGCACAGCTTTCGGACTTGATGCGTGAGTGTCGGGCTGAGAGTGTTGCTCCTCCGCCTCCGCCTTCACTCCCTCCACCTACACTCGCTCCGCCTGATCACAGTACCATCTGCCAGGCGTACGATGTTGTGGACTCTACTACAGTCCATGCAAGCACAGCTTTCGGACTTGATGCGTGAGTGTCGGGCTGAGAGTGTTGCTCCTCCGCCTCCGCCTACACTCCCTCCACCTACACTCGCTCCGCGCAGTTCCACCTGCCAGGCGTACGTTGTTGAGCCACGTACTGAGTTTGCTGTTCCCTGTGGTGTTCAGCCTCCGCCTTCCTTAAGGCAACCTTTACATTGGGATCAGGAGGATTATACCTCTCTTCCTCCGCCTCCACTTGCTGCTCCACCAGTGATGCAACACTCGGTTGAGGTACAACAACCTCTCCCGTCCATGAGTCAGTCTCCTCAGCTCTCGCTGCAGCGAGCTCAACCCTCCACAAGGCAAGCACCACAACACCTTAGCCTTGCGCCTCAGGAGCCTCAGCTTGCGAGACATTTACCTTGTTCTGCGCAGCCTCTTCCTCATCGCGCTCCGCTCACACCACAGGAACTGGAACTTGCTACTCCGCTTCCGCCAACCGCTCAGCAAGCGCAACCCTTGGGTTCAACCACTCATGCTAGGAGTCAGCCTCCTCCACCCATGCGCCTTCCTTCTGCTTGTCTTTTATTCAGCCTTTGCAGACTGAGCCTCAGGTGTTCCCTCAACGGAGTCTTGAAGAGGAAACCACAACTATTGTTGTTCCAGCTCGTTCTGACTCTGCTGTTCAGCATACCTTACATTTTCATTCCATGGTTTAAACCCCATGCAAGCATGCATAAAGCACTCTAGCACTGGTCATGGAATTTCTGAGAAATGTTAAACGCCATGCACACGCTCTGCTTTCCTTACAGCAGGCTCTGCTTACAGCAGGCTCTGCTTACTACATGCTCAGCATACAGCATGCTCTGCATTCAGCATGCTCTGCATACAACATGCTCTGCATACAGCATGCTCTGCATTCAGCATGCTCTGCATACAACATGCTCTACATACAGCATGCTCTGCATTCAGCATACTCTGCTTACATCATGCTCTGCATACCTTACCGCATACTTCTCAACACATCTTGGGTTGTTGCCAACTCACTAGACTGTCAAGCAGTTTCATAACGTTGCCTTCTAGTCTGCTGCTTTTGCACCAGTGAACCCTCACTCAGAGAACTTAGCTTTTCTAGGATAAGGTCCCTGTAGATGAGAAAGTTCTTTTCTCCCTCCTTCTGATATTCCCTTGAGGACTCTAGCATTTGGAGGGAGCCTTTAGCTGCATAACCTCTTATGGACTTTTATTTAAGCATAACATGCTTACAGGGAAGGTAATGGTTCCACTTCAGCCGCTAATCCCGTCTGTTACCACACCTGCTCCCATAGACCTTGAGCTGTGTTGCATGACATGCAGTCCAAGCTTAGTCCTTGTTAGAGGATTTTTTGTTTACGGAGTCAATGTGTCACGGGAAGACGTTCAACAACCAACAGAAGTGACTTGTTGTGACGCAGTGCGGCAACCTCAGCAACCCGTTAAGGAGTTGTCTGTACGACCCAGACAGTCTAGACAGATTCGGGTTGTCACTGTACTTCCTCGCTTGCCCATGATTGACAGTTTACAGACTGTGCAGCAGTATCATGATCTTGTGTCCGGCTCCGTCAGACGACTGGCTTTTAAGAGCTCCCACAAGTCGTCGCTGTCTGGAGATTTTCAAATGGACTATGGATCTGACCAAGGAACTGGGCCTCCTGGTCAATTTTGAGGAGTCTCAGCTCGTTCCATCCCAGACCATTGTCTCCTTGGGTATGGATCTTCAGAGTAGAGCTTTTCGGACTTGTCCGTCGGCCCCAAGGATCTTCCAAGCCCTAGAATGCATCCAGAGCATGCTGAGAAGGAACCGATGCTTAGTCAGGCAGCGGATGAGTCTAACAGGGACACTTTCATCGCTGGCCCTGTTCATCGAGTTAGGGAGACTCCACCTCCGCCCCCTTCAGTATCATCTAGCTGCTCACTGGATAAAGGACATGACGCTAGAGACGGGCTCAGTTCCTGTTTCCGAAGAGATGAGGTCTACTCTAACGTGGTGGAAGGACAGCATTCTTCTCAAGGAAGGTCTACCATTGGCTGTTCAGACCCCCGACCACCGTCTCTTCTCGGACGCATCGGACACGGGCTGGGGTGCGACACTGGACGGACAGGAATGCTCGGGAACATGGAATCAGGAGCAAAGGACACTTCACATCTATTGCAAGGAGTTGTTGGCAGTTCATCTGGCCTTGATAAACTTCAAGTCCCTCCAGCTTAACAAGGTGGTGGAGGTGAACTCCGACTACACCACAGCCTTGGCTTACATCTCCAAGCAGGGAGGGACTCATTCGAGGAAGTTGTTCGAGATCGCAAGGGACCTCCTCATTTGGTCAAAAGATCGAAAGCTCACGCTGGTAACGAGGCTCATTCAGGGCGATATGAATGTCATGGCAGATCGCCTCAGCCGGAAGGGTCAGGTCTTCCCCACAGAGTGGACCCTTCACAAGAATGTTTGCAGCAGACTTTGGGCCCTGTGGGGTCAGCCAACCATAGATCTATTCGCTACCTCGATGACCAAGAGGCTCCTCTTGTATTGTTCTCCGATTCCAGACCCAGCAGCAGTTCGCGTGGATGCCTTTCTGCTGGATTGGTCCCATCTCGACCTGTATGCATTCCCGCCGTTCAAGATTGTCAACAGGGTACTTCAGAAGTTCGCCTCTCACAAAGGGACACGGCTGACGTTGGTTGCTCCCCTCTGGCCCGCGAGAGAATGGTTCACCGAGGTACTGCAATGGCTGGTCGACGTTCCCAGGACTCTTCCTCTAAGAGTGGACCTTCTGCGTCAACCTTACGTAAAGAAGGTACACCCAAACCTCCACGCTCTTCGTCTGACTGCCTTCAGACTATCGAAAGACTCTCAAGAGCTAGAGACTTTTCGAAGGAGGCAGCCAGAGCGATTGCCAGAGCAAGGACGACATCCACTCTCAGAGTCTATCAGTCTTAATGGGAAGTCTTCCGAAGCTGGTGCAAGGCCAATGCAGTTTCCTCAACCAGTACCACTGTAACCCAGATTGCTGACTTCCTGTTACATCTAAGGAACGTAAGATCCCTATCAGCTCCTACGATCAAGGGTTACAGAAGTATGTTGGCAGCGGTTTTCCGCCACAGAGGCTTGGATCTTTCCTCCAACAAAGATCTACAGGACCTCCTTAGGTCTTTTGAGACCTCAAAGGAACGTCGGTTGTCCACTCCAGGCTGGAATCTAGACGTGGTCCTAAGGTTCCTAATGTCATCAGGATTTGAACCGCTCCAATCAGCCTCTTTTAAGGACCTCACATTAAAAACTCTTGTCCTCGTGTGCTTAGCAACAGGTAAAAGAGTAAGTGAGATCCACGCCTTCAGCAGGAACATAGGTTTCACATCTGAAACGGCTACATGTTCCTTGCAGCTCAGTTTTTTGGCTAAAAACGAGCTTCCTTCCCGTCCTTGGCCTAAGTCGTTCGAGATCCCAAGCCTGTCCAACATGGTGGGGAACGAACTGGAGAGAGTACTTTGCCCAGTTAGAGCTCTTAAGTACTATCTAAGAAGGTCAAAACCATTACGAGGACAATCAGAAGCCTTATGGTGTGCTATCAAGAAGCCTTCTCTACCAATGTCTAAGAACGCAGTTTCTTACTACATCAGGCTTCTGATTAGAGAAGCAAATTCTCATCTGAAGGAAGAAGACCTTGCTTTGCTGAAGGTAAGGACACATGAAGTGAGAGCTGTGGCTACTTCAGTGGCCTTCAAACAGAACCGTTCTCTGCAGAGTGTTATGGATGCAACCTATTGGAGAAGCAAGTCAGTGTTCGCATCATTCTATCTCAAAGATGTCCAGTCTCTTTACGAGTACTGCTACACCCTGGGTCCATTCGTAGCAACGAATGCAGTAGTAGGCGAGGGCTCAGCCACTACATTCCCATAATCCCATAACTTTTTAACCTTTCTCTTGAATACTTTTTATGGGTTGTACGGTCGGCTAAGAAGCCTTCCACATCCTTGTTGATTTGGCGGGTGGTCAATTCTTTCTTGAGAAGCGCCAAGGTTAAAGGTTGTGATGAGGTCCTTTAGTATGGGTTGCAGCCCTGTATACTTTAGCACCTTTGAGTTGATTCAGCCTCCCAAGAGGAACGCTGCGCTCAGTAAGGAAGACGATCTTATTAAAGGCAGAGTATCGGTTCAAGTCGACTTCCTTACCAGGTACTTATTATTTCATTGTTATTGTGGATAACTGATTATATGAAATACGGGATACTTAGCTATCCTTTAGTCTTGTACACTGGTTTTTCACCCACCCCCCTGGGTGTGAATCAGCTACATGATTATCGGGTAAGTTTAATATTGAAAAATGTTATTTTTATTAATAAAATAAATTTTTGAATATACTTACCCGATAATCATGATTTAATCGACCCTCCCTTCCTCCCCATAAAGAACCAGTGGACCGAGGAATAATTGAGGAGGTGTCAACAAGAAGTACTTGAGTACCTGGCCACAGGTGGCGCTGGTAAATACACCCCCTTCTAGTATTGTGATAGCTGGCGTATCCCTCCATAGAATTCTGTCGGGCAACGGAGTTGACAGCTACATGATTATCGGGTAAGTATATTCAAAAATTTATTTTATTAATAAAAATAACATTTTTATATCCTGGATAAAAGTGTTCACCTTTTCAGCATATGTTATATATGATTTGTTGATATTTACTGAGGCGTTTCTCATTGTTCATGTATTGGCTTCCAAAGGAACTGTGTTTATTTTATTCCTTTGTGATATACTTTACATGTCTCACATTTTAGTGCAATTGATAATCATAGATTAGAGGATCAAAGGAGAAAGCTTTGGCTGGAAGGCAATTGTATACATTTAGTTTCTACAAGTTTTACGTTATCAAGGTCTTTGCGATGTTAAAGTTATTAAACCTAAAATTTACTGAACCTTGTGCTCAATATGTAATTACTGTATTGATAACTTTAAAAAGGCCTTTCAGTTGAAAACTTATCCGCCTTCAACAATTTTAGATTTCAGACTGCATCATTGAGAGTAGAAACATTTTCTTACTCCACAACACTTCCACTTTTCTTTGTAGTATTAACACCTTTTTTTGGAATTGACTATCATATGAGACATTAAATAATCTTTTTATTTTGTAGTAGCAATACCTTTCATCCCTACAGCTAACTATCACTAGACATTACATGCTATGTTTTGGGGTGATTTGGGTGCACGTGTCTTAGACTAAGCTAGTCTTAACTTTCCTACAGCCTCTCCTCCTAACTACTTGCATGCTACCTACCCATGGTCCCCCCTGTTTATTACAGAATGCATACAAGCTACCGAGTGACTGATAGTATAGTGAGACTCCCTCTGCTGCCTTGTAGGGTATGCCTCTTTAGGTAAAGGCTAACAGAAGGAAAAGTCCAAAATAAAACCATGCCAGTCGGTATGGCTGCAAGGGGAGATCTGGCGGACTAGATTATCGGCAGATTGATGTAACTCCACACCACAGTCTTGCACGTCTCACACAGAGTGGAGCCAGATTGTGTGGGCATTGCTCTGGCAAAGTCATGCCAACGGCCATTTCAGTCTAACTGCTGTTCTCTTTATTTCCTTTCTCATCCTTTCCTCCCAACCCTACTTAATAAAACCAGTGGCCATGAGACAAGGGTGGTGGGAGTAAGCTTGGTGTAGCTGGAAACTCTTAGCCTGGACCTGCACACTGGCAGGAGGCGTCTGATGGCTGCTTTCCCTATGACTGTGACCACACAGAAACTCGGTCCTGCACCTGTGACTAAGAAGGCCTATTCAGGAGTACCGCTGCTCAACCCAACTTGGGAATGCCCTATAAAAGGTAGGCTAAACATTAGTGGTCACACCATCCCAGTCCCAATGACGCACCGTATATGCACTCATGAAAAAAGGATTGATTATAGAAAATCGTACCTCAAAGTAGGTACGTGGAATGTGCGCACCCTTATGGATGCCAAAGACACATACGGCGCTGAAAGACAAACGGCCTTAGTCTTAAGAGAACTCTCCAGATTCAACGTCGAAGTGGCTGCTCTCAGCAAGACTAGAATACCTGGTGAAGGGCAAATCACAAAAGTTGGGTCAGGGTATACTTTCTTTGGGAAAGGGAAAAACCCGGAAGATCACCGTTCCCAGGGTGTTGGCTTTGCAGTTAAGACCCAATTAGTGAAAGCCTATAACCTGACACCACATGTGATTAATGAAAGACTGCCACTCGTGAAAAAACAGTTCATCAGACTAGATGCGGAAGACCATGTCAAAGGTGCCTTCTACCAACAGCTTGACACTGCCATGTCCCAAATTCCAGCTTGGGACCGTCTCCTTCCCTTAGAGGATTTTATCGCCAAAGTGGGGCGAGACAATGAAATCTGGCACAACATAATCGAGAGGCAAGGCTATAATGGCCTCCTCCTCCCTGGCCTTTGTGCTGAACAAGAACTGTTCATTACAAACACGCAGTTCAAACTCTTGAATGTATTTAAAACCATCTGGAAACATCCTAGATCAAAACACTGGCATATCTTAGATTATGCCATTGTCAGACAACAACACAAAAATAGGGTTTTGATCACAAGAAGCATGCCTAGAGCTGGTGACTGTTGGACAGACCACTGTCTGTTCATCACAAAATTAAAACCAACCATCAAAAGGAAACCTACTAACATCCAATGAAACAAAGCCGGAAGAAGATACGACACTGGTAAATTAAAAGATCCTGATACCTCTTGAACTTTCCAAGCAGCAATCCAGCAGAACCTAGTTGCTAGAGAACCTTCAATCTACTCCGAATGGACTAACTTATGAGATACTATCAATGAAGTTGCAAGAACCATAATCGCCCACCAGAGCAAACAGCACCAGGACTGGTTTGACGACAACGCCGAAGATATTGAAACCCTCATTAACGCCAAATGGAATGCTCGAATACCCCTCGACTAAGGCCCTAATTTCCACCCAAAGAAGCCTAAATGTGCACAAGCAAAGTCACAGTGTCAAGCCAGGCTTTGAGAAATACAAAATGAATGGTGGCAGCAAATGGCTCAAGACCTACAAGGTTATGCCGACAGTAGGGGCCTTTAAAGCTTCTTTGCAGGCACAAAGAAAATTTTCGGACCAAAGCACACTGCTGAAGGAACACTCTTGGTAGCAGACAACACCATCCTCACGAAAGATAAAGAGATCTAGAACCGTTGGGTAGAACATTTCAACACCCTCCTGAACAGGAACTCATCAGCCCAACAAGATTTCCTCCGAAATGTACTGCAACATACACCCAAATTATGGATGTCCCTACCACCAACATTTCAAGAATTTGATGCAGCTTTAAAGCAAAGGCGCCAAGGGAAGGCCGCGGTGGGACCGGATAGCATTCCCACTGAACTTCTGACCCATGGGCGTTTAGTCCTGAAGACGTGTCTTCACTCTCATACTAAAAGCATGGGAGGAAAGACAGGCCCCCAGCTATTGGAAAGATGCACTCTTTGACCCCATCTTCAAAAAAGGAGATAGAAGAGAATGTGGGAATTATAGAGGGATATCCTTGATATCAATTGCAGGGAAGGTCTTGGCAAGGATCCTACCAAATAGATTACAAAATGTAGCAGAATCAATCCTGCTAGAATCCCAGTGTGGTTTCCACCCATCTAGTGGAACCATGGACATGATTTTTTGTGCTCACCAACTATAGTACTGGAAAAATCAAAAGAAGAGAAAAAAACCCATATTCCTAATTATCTATGACCTCGAAAAAGCATACGACAGCGTAACAGCCATGTGGTCTGTCCTCAGTCGCTTCGGAATCCTGAGCCTTTTGTTGACATGATCAAAATCCTACATGATGGGATGACAGCTAAGATAGTCTTCCAAAGCAACCTGTCAGCCCCCTTCCTAATCACATGTGGACTAAAACAAGGATGTGTATTGACACCGACGACCCTTTTCCCTTTATACTTAGCTGCCATGCTATATGAGGTACCTCACAACAACCCAGGAGTTGAGATAAAATACTGATTAGATGGAGGAATTTGCAAAGTGGTCAGACTCAGATTCAAGCGTAACACCAACACCATTGTGACTGATCTACAGTATGCAGATGACAACGCTGCCATAGTCCACACCCAAGCAGAACTCCAAGAATCGGTGGATAATTTCCTTGCTGCCTACACATGTTTTGGCCCAACAGTTAACAAGGCCAAAACTAAGATATTGACTCAGCCAAGACCAGAAGAAAATCCACCAGTAAGTAACATCACCATGGATGGAATCACCATTTAATGCATTGAACACTTCCCATACCTGGGAAGCATCCTTTCCATCCAGAGTTCCTCCTCCAAAGAGATTGAAAATAGGTTACTAGGTGGCCTCACTGCTTATCTATCCTGTTATATGCATGTGAAACTTGGACCCTTTTTAGTAGGGACCTACAAAAAACAGGAACAATTCCACCAGAAAAAACTGAAAGCAATAATGAAAATCAAATGGAATGACTATCCAATACAGCAGTCCTTGGAAGAGCCAACGTCACCAGCATCGAGGCCATGATCATGAAACGCTGCCTAAGATGGTCTGGCCATGTGATGCACATGGAATACACAAGACTACCAAAGAAAATACTCCTTGGTGAGTTAAACACAGGTGATTGCCCTATGCATCGATTTAAAGACCAACTACAAAAATCTCCCAAGGGAGCTAACATGGACCCCAACACCTTCAAAGCTTCAGTAATCAACAGAAATGAGTGGAGAAGCAAAGTTAAAGTGGGCATGGATCTTTTTGAAGAGAATAGAAGAGCCAACCTGTTAGCTAAACGACAGCGACAGGCAGAAAGAGCAAATCAACCACAACCACCTCCCACGATTCAGTGTGATGAATGCCCTCGATTATTCAAGGTACAAATTGGTCTCGAGCTATAAGAAGGCTCACTATCCTAACAATTATTAACCTACTATGACCCTCTCCTCCATTCAACCTTCTATTCAGACTGAAAATTATATTTGAATATAAGTACATGCCGACGACAACGATGGTATGGAAGACCCATATTTTTTCCAAAGTGTAACTCTGGAAAAAACTTGTCAGATTAAGTGTTCTTTGTCCCATTTTTATGAATTCTCTCCTTGCAATCCATTTATTGCCCTCCTTTTTTCAGAATTTATCACTTTGCATCAAATTTAACATTCCTATCTTTAGCCCATTTTATAAATTTTTATTTTATTGTAGAAAGTGTAGCTGTCATTAGCTCCTTATTCCTTCCATCCGTAGTTTCCTAAATTTTATTTATTGCATGATTTGGTATTAGAGACTCCACTGCCCACACTGGAGTTGCAGCTTATCCTATAATGATTATAAAAGTGCTTAAACACAGCAATTTTAATCACTGCAGAAGTAAATTTAGTAGGATGTTTTCTAGGAAAAATACTTGGTGCAAAGTGGCAGGAAGTGATGTTGAGTGTGACAGATACCAGGTATGTTTTTTAAGGGTACTATAGAACACCCTTGGGAACTTAGCCTACTGTCCTGAAAATGGTTCTGAAGAAGAGCCTAGTCCCCTACAACACCAGGCAGGAGGCCTCTTACTAATACTCCTTCCCTACTTGTTATCGTACAAACTATACACTTGTCCTATTTATCTGGCAGAAGAGGTTGAGGACCCTCTAGAAATCTTCTCATGACTTTTGTATCAGGAAATTTAGTTCTGGGTCACCTGTATTCAGCTCAGCTTATAGTGGGGATTTTTTCTAGAAATGCTTGAACACTTTATTGAATATAGGAGCAGATCTGTGGAAGATATAATCCTTAAAACAAGTAAATCAGTTACTCTTCCTGAAAACAAGCTCCCTTGCTTTCAAAATCTCCTCAATTTGTGTTAAACACAAGAAATTCAGTGTTTTCTTGCTCTGGATAATGAGGTGAAGTCCATGATACCAAAAGGAGCTATACTGTATAGATAACTGGTAACCTCAGGAGGTTGGAGACCCTTCATTGACTTCAGTCCTCTAAACCATTATCTGCAGTTGATGCCATTAGGAGAAATGGTGGCATTGGTGTTTTGCTTCATTCAATAGAGTGACTTACTATGATCTTTTGCCAAGGGTCTTTCAGTTTAAAGCTCTTAGTGTTTGGCTTACAGTGGCCCAACGGGTGTTCTCTAGTATGATGGCTCTAGTTGCTGTTTTTGTCTACCGTAGAGGCAAATGGTAATTGCAGTATCTTAACAGTTTACTGATTATGGCATTCTCTTTTAGAGAACTTCAGAAACAACTTATTTACTTATGTTCTGTTTCTGTGCTTTAGTCATCAATTGGGAAAAGTTGTACCAGAGACCAGCAAAGCAAACAGTTTACCTGAGAATGAATCAAATTACTAAGGCATTTCTAATTTATCCTACAATCGAGACTGTACAGAGACTGTATAATATGTGGAATTTTTTTAATGTCTCATCCCTGTCTGTAAAGTTGTGGCAACGCTAACAAGGCTACCTAAGATCCATAAAATAGCAAGTTACATCTTCAACTGTGACTGTGCCGACAGTAGTCTGCTTCAGATTAGTGTAAAGCCAGACTATACTAGTCCAAGTGGATAATTTTCTGTAACTGGTGTAGTAGGAAAGCTCTTGATACTATATTTCACGATTGTTGTCTCTGTTAGCTATTAAGGGTTATCATTCTGCTCTTTTGGAAGTACTAAGTACAGTACTCGATTGTAGGGACGTCAACCTAGTCATTTCTAGTGAGCTTTGGCATGGGACAAGATTTTGAGAGAGGATGTCCTTGAAGGACTCATATCCTCTTAATTTACCTTACTGGCCTCTTGAGTGTGCTCCTCTAATTATTATTATTATTATTACTTTCTCAGCTACAACCTTAGTTGGTAAAGCAGGATATGCTATACTATAAGTCCAGGGGCTCCAACAGGGAAGGTAACCCAGTGAGGGAAAGAAAACAAAGAAAAATAGAATATGTTAAGAACAGTACCAACATTGAAATAAATATTTCCTATATAAATTATAAAAACATTTAACAAAACAAGAGGAGGAGAAATAAGATAGAATATTGTGCCCGAGTGTACCCTCAAGCAAGAGAACTCTAATCCAAGACAGTGGAAGACCATGGTACAGAGGCTATGTCACTACCCAATACTAGAGAACAATAGTTTGATTTTGGATTGTCCTTCTAGAAGAGCTGTTTACCATAACCAAAGTCTCTCCTCTACTCTTACCAAGAGGAAAGTGGCCACTGACCATTTACAGTGAAGTGACAAGAAGAGATAAGATACGGAATGAGGTAATTAGGGGTACCACAGGAGTTGGAAAACTATTAGATAAGATCCAAGAAAGTAGACTGAGGTGGTATGGTCATGTCATGAGAAGAGATGAACATTATATTGGGAGGAGAGTCATGGAAATGGAGGTACAGGGAACGAGAAGGAGAGGGAGACCAAAGCGAAGGTGGGTGGACTGTATCAAGGATGACCTTCAATCTAAAGGATTAACCGGTGATGAGGTGTGGGACAGAGGTAGATGGAGAAAGCTGAACAGAAACATTGACCCCACATAGAAGTGGGAAAAGATGTAGACAAAGAAGTTAACCCCTTGAGAGAAGAAATTTTTTTTGGTAATCTCAGTGATGTCAGGTGTATGAGCACAGACGAGAATATGTAAAGAATAAGCCAGACTATTCGGTGTATAATTAGGTAAAGGGAAACTGACCTGTAACCAGAGAGAAAGATCAAATGTAGTACTGTCTGGCCAGTCAATGAACCCCATAACTCTCTAAGGTATGATATGTATACTCTCTGTTGCCAGATCTCTTCATACAAAGTATTGGCTTGACCAATATGCCAGGTTTTATTGCTGAACCACATGCAACATTTTTACCTTTTTCGGCACATTCATTTTTATTCCATCCTTTCCTGATGAGTTTAAGAATAAGGAAGACCTCTTTTTTATGCTGTAAGGGCCAATACAATTTATCTTAGGAAAACCAAAGTTTTAGAAGGAGGAAATTTATTTTCTACCTATCAGGTCACTGGAATTGGAAGTACCGGTATCCAAAACACATTCTTATTCTGTTTTAGAGTCATAAAAATTTATCCAAATTGTTAAAAGACATAAATCATGACATAAAGACTGTATGTACTCCTCTGACTTTTAAGATGAATATAGAACATAATTCTATCATTAGTGTTGCTTGTCCCATGGAGGTTTCTTAATACTTTTGTGTATTTTGTTAAAGGACCTGTCATAAACCCTTTGGCTTGTTCTCATTGGGTTTATTTATTTTATTAGCCTAATTATCACTTTAGGCTATGACTCCTCATCCTAATCTTGGTAACTCATCGCACAACCAGTTTAGTTAGGGTAGTGAATTTCTGCAGTATAAAAGGAGACCAAGTGGTTTTATCTAAATGTGAATCCGTCCTTCTCGAATACAGCCCATGGAGTTACTAAGAACTAGGCCATTTCATGACTATTTGTTCAATAGTTTGGTGTTTCCAAGTCCCTGATGGTCAGTTTCTGCTTTGTAAAAAGATTCCTCATGCTTAAACAGCCTGTCAAACATTTGTAGGTTAGTGAGGTTATATTTCTAAAACAAGTAAAATGTTTTAAAACCAATATAATATTTTAAAACAAATAGTTTTTTTTAACAAAACCATCACTTTATGATAGAAGTGGCCATCCTCCTTACCCAAAGTATTTTGCACACTAGTGAAACAACACTTTGAATAGCAATTTTCTGCTGGTAGACTAAATAGGGAGTCAAGATACAGTATGCTGACTACTTAGTTGAATTTATCTTTTCTCTTAAGAAAATCAGCAAAGGAGCTGACATGCCAAATTATTTTTTTTCACCGAAAGAAAGATTTTAAAAAGTTTTATAAGTGCCTCTTAAAAATCCCCAAAAGCCCTAAAAATGGTATTTGGTTTGCAAAGTTAAATATAGAGAAAAGTCAGAAGACCAAGACAGAAAGATATCTTGCTTGAATAGTTAGAGGAAAAAGAAAAAAAAGTCTTTTATTAAATTTATATTTATAAAAATCATATGGGATATACCCGTAAGTATTAGATTTTAAGCAATTTGTTCCACTTCATCATTACAGTAAATGTAATTGAATCCCTTAGTATAGTGAGTGTAATTTGGAATGTCTTTGGCATTTGAATTTATATGCTTAAAGCTTATGCCTTGGTATAAGGAGTTTGAAGAATGAAATCATACAGAAAAGTGTAATTTGATAAAAGATAGCGATGTTGGAGAATTATAGAAATTGAGAGAGGAATTTTATACAATACAGTATAGCATTAAAGGGAAAAGATTCATGGCTCTTGAAAGATAGTTAAAAGTGTGTCGATATTATAGCAAATAGAAAGCCACCTTCAAAACAGAACATAAATTATAGGTTTTTGTAAGAATTCTAGAAAGAGTTAGATATTTGGCCTTCAGAAATAAGCTTGTGGACAATGAGGAGAACACCAACAAGACAAATAATATTTGTAATGTAAACAGATAGAAAGGTATGTGTTTGGAGTTTTGTAGTTAAAACTAGTGCTACTAGCAGGTTCACATTCTCATTAAAACCAAATATGGTTTACATAACATTTCTGTTACTGTACTTGGTGTGAATTTGAGCAACCAATTAATAGCAAATTTATTTATTTTTCAGGTATATATATAAGTGATAAGAATACCAGCGTACCTGGTCGATACTTAGGTATTGGGATAAGGCTAGAGGATGATGTCCTGATAACCGAGAGTGGTGTCGAGGTGCTGAGCAGCTCTTGTCCTAAGCATCCCGATGAAATAGAAGCTATTGTTGGTGCTGACTACAAATGAATTATTGAATAAATGTTAGTCAGATTTCCTAGTCCATACGATTGGCTGTTGGTTTAGTTTCTTATGGAAGTGTAAATTTTAAGTGGTTTACGAAAAAAAAAAAAAATAGTTTCAACATAAGTTTTTCCAAAATATATTTCCAGCAGAGCTGACTGCTCTGTTGATTTTCATATTTGTTCTCAATGCTGTTAATGTTGTATGCATAAATACTATAATGTAAATGTTTTTGTAAAGGTGAAAAGTTACGTGTAGTGTATATAATTATGACCTCAAACCTGAAAGTAGAAGTGTGTTATTGTACAAAATTTTCCATTTATTTATGGAGTCGGAGTCTCCTACCATAGTGAGGCTATTTTTTCGTATCATGTTTTGTACTTCTTTCATATTCATTGTTTTCCTGTACAAAATCTGTCACAAAGCTGTATATGGAAAGTTATGCTGTAGTCTAATACCTTAAGATTTTTTCTTTTTATCATTTTCATTTCTTCCATACTCATAATCATTGTGTCAAACATTTGTTTTTCATTATACAAGTGAGAGGATTTATGTATTTCATACCCTTTATGAATCAGGAACTTCTTGGGCTACTGAACCAAGTAAGAACTGTATATAGCTATCCCAGAAACTTCTGTCTGAAGAGTCTAAATTGAACCAGAAGATGTTTAGATATAAGACTAGTATAACAATTACGTTCTCTTTGTTTAGCATAAACCAATGCAATACAGCATACTGTATTCTTTAATGTCAGTTTTAATGACTTCCCTTGTGTGCAAAATGATGATTGATATTTTTTTATTAAAGAAAGCTATTTGCTCTATTGATGTAATTTGTTGTTTTCATTGTTCATCCTTCAATCAGGCTGTAGTTTCTTATATTAATGCAACATTTTGACACATCACTGCTGTAAATCTAATTCTTAGGAGAAAAACTTCTTTATATATAATACTGTACCTACTTTTGTTGGAAACAAATCTATGGTAAAATGCTTTGAGAAAAAAATACTGCAAGAGAATGTAGGTAAAAGTAGATAACGTATTTAGTATTACACATTTTTCAATATTAAACTTACCCGATAATCATGTAGCTGTCAACTCCGTTGCCCGACAGAATTCTACGGGAGGGATACGCCAGCTATCACTATACTAGAAGGGGGTGTACTCACAAGCGCCACCTGTGGCCAGGTACTACAGTACTTGTTGTTGACGCCACCTCACTTTTTCCTCTGTCGTGCTTCCGGCAAGACGTTCTTGGATACGCTTATGATTTTGGAGTATTGTTCACGGTTTGGTGAAGTATTTCTCTAAAATTTGCAGCTATTCGCTATACTAGAAACTTCTATATTAGCTTAGTTAGCTTTTGGAATTAATTTTATTATGGTGACGAAGAGAGTATGAACTCTCTTTCACCTTTAAATGGCCGACCCTTCCCTTAGACGGAAGTGTTGGTGTCTAAGAGAGTATAGACTCTCTTTCTTAATTTTGCTTAACAAAAGTTATAGATTTATTTTATATCTCTCCGCCTTTTATAGGCCTCTTCGATTAACTTCCTTTTATTATAAAATTATTAAAATTAATTTTTATTTATTCGACCTTTCCTAATGGTAGGCGGTCTTTTCTTGTACCGAAGTTAATTAACATTGAGCCCGTCATTTCGGTTTTACCTGTTAACATATTATGCTATTTTAATGTTTTTGAAAGAATTTCTTTGATAGTCTCGTACTGTTTTCAAAGTTGAACTAACGTTTTGTTTTGTCTCTGCAGTTGTTGACGTTTCAGAACGTTCAACTTGCGCTCTATCGTTACGATAGAGAGAGAATTTTCACGGTGTCACGTTGCAGTAAGAGTAACCGTGTCTAGCGTTTTGTTCATTCTTTCTTAACTTAATGGTTTTAATTCTACAAAGGAACTTTTCATTTTGGGAAATATTTTCCTTTAACAATAATATGTTTTAACGATATATATGATTGGGCTCTTCTCTCAGGTTCTAAGTCAAGAGAGAGAGAGAGAGAGAGAGAGAGAGATAGAGACGGAGGGAGAAAGAGGAGGATAAACGTTTCGTTCAAGCGAGTAACGTTGTTATCGTTTTTGCTCTTCTCCCTAGTCTCTTTAGGGGAAGAAGGTAAACGTTTCTAGAGTTTTTCTTGTTCTCAAGCTTTATGCGGTGAGAGATTTTAAACGTAGTTTATTTGATCTAGTGTTTAGTCTCTTTACAGCCACTGAATTATTTATCTTTCATTAGATTTTTCTGTTACATTGTAATTCTGTTTTCGCAATTACTAACTTTTGAGAAAGGATAGAATTGCGTGTTTCAGGTACAAACCACTTAAAGTTTCGAGTTCAGTGAAATAAGTGCAAACAGAAAATCAAAGTGATAAGTGATTAGCGCAAAGTGTGTCAGTGTTGTGCGTGAGGGTACTTCTGTGCGTGCCAGTCGTCCTCCCAGTCCGGGACCTCTTGCAAGCTCCCAAGCCCAGGGGAGAAGCAATGTCGAAGGGCAAAAGGGTTCGGCAGGCCTTGATCGGCGCACAGAAGTATCCTCGGTGGTTGCGGGCGTGTCTTAAGAGACCGTCACTCCCACCCGCAGACGATTGAGCCCTTATTTTGCTCGTCTGCAGAAGAAATTTCAGGGAGAAAACGCTGGTCTCAGGTCTCAAGACCTCTTAAACGTAAAGTCCAGACCTATGCCAGACGTACGAAGTTAGAGTTCAACAACCCGGATGCAGTCATTGGGTTAGCTCTGACTCTCCTCAGTCTCAGGTGACTGCACTCCGCCTAAGAGGAGTAAGGTTCTGCCACAACAGATCTCTGCTGTTAAGGCTTTACCTCAGCAGACCTTAGTGTCTGCCGACCCCAAGTTGACTCTACTGCAGTCCATGCAGTCACAACTTGCGGTCTTGATGCGTGAGTGTCAGGCTGAGAAGGTTACACCTCCTCCTGCGATCGCTCCGCCTGACCGCAGTACTGCCTGCCAGGCGTACGATGTTGAGGCTCCTCAGGATACCTTACCACGTTCTGAGTTTACTGTTTCCAGTGGTGTGCAGCTCCCTCCGCCTTCCTTAAGGCAACCTCAGCAATGGGAACAGGAAGCTTATACCTTACTTCCTCCGCTTCCACTTGCAGTTCCACCAGTGAGGCAACACTCTCTTGAGGTACAACAACCTCTCCCATCCATGAGTCAGTCTCCTCAGCTCTCGCTGCAGCGAGCTCAACCCTCCTCAAGGCAAGCACAACACCTTAGCCTTGCGCCTCAGGAACCTCAACTCGCGAGACAATTACTGTGTTCTGCGCAGCCACTACCTCATCGCTCACAGCTCGCACCTCAGGAACCTCAACTCGTTCCTCAGGAACTTGCTACTGCGCATCCGCCAACCACTCAGCAAGCGCAACCCTTGAGGCAGCAACCTCATGCTATGAGTCAGCCACCTCAACGCATGCATCTGCCACTTTCTCCTCAACTTGAGAAATAACAAATGACAATAATAACACCTCATTACTTTCATAACTTGCATTTGTAATCATATACATGTATGCCTACACAAACATTATGATAATGGAGGTTATTTGTCTTACTTATATAAAAATATATATGTATTCCTTGCAATATATTTTTAACAATATCGCAAAATATGGCAAAATATCTTCAAAACAAAAATGAATCATGAGTTATGAATGTAAGGTAAATATTATGTTGATATTAAAACCCCATGCAAGCATGCATGAAGCACTCTAGCACTGGTCATGGAATTTCTGAGAAATGTTAAACGCCATGCAACACGCTCTGCTTACCTTACAGCATGCTCTACATACAGCATGCTCTGCATACAGCATGCTCTGCATACAGCATGCTCTGCATACAACATGCTCTGCATACAGCATGCTCTGCATTCAGCATGCTCTGCATACAACATGCTCTACATACAGCATGCTCTGCATACAACATGCTCTGCATACAGCATGCTCTGCATTCAGCATGCTCTGCATACAACATGCTCTGCATACAGCATGCTCTGCATACAACATGCTCTACATACAGCATGCTCTGCATACAGCATGCTCTGCATACAACATGCTCTGCATACCTTACCGCATGCTTCTCAGTCATACATCTTTGGTTGTTGCCAACTCACTAGACTGTCAAGCGGTTTCATAATGTTGCCTTCTAGTCTGCTGCTTTTGCACCATTGAAACCCTCACTGAGAGAACTTAACTTTTCTCGGATATGGTCCCTGTAGATGAGAAAGTGCTTTTCTCCCTCCTTCTGATATTCCCTTGAGGACTCTGTCATTTGGAGAGGAGCCTTTAGCTGCGTAGCCTCCTATGGACTTTTATTTAAGCATAACATGCTTCCAGGGAAGGTAATGGTTCCACTTCAGTCACTAACCCCGTCTGTTACCACACCTGCTCCCATAGACCTTGAGCTGTGTTGCAAGACATACAGTCCAAGCTTAGTCCTTGTTAAAGGATTTTTTGTTTACGGAGTCAGTGTGTCACTGGGAAGACGTTCAACAACCAGCAGAAGTGACTTGTTGTGACGCAGTGCGGCAACCTCAGCAACCCGATAAGGAGTTGTCTGTACGACCCAGACAGTCTAGACAGCTTCGGGTTGTCACTGTACTTCCTCGCTTCCCCATGGTTGACAGTTCACAGACTGTGCAGCAGTACCATGATCTTGTGTCCGGCTCCGTCAGACGACTGGCTTTTAAGAGCTCCCACAAGTCGTCGCTGTCTGGAGGTTCTCAGATGGACTATGGATCTGACCAAGGAACTGGGCCTCCTGGTCAATTTTGAGGAGTCTCAGCTCATCCCATCCCAGACCATTGTCTCCCTGGGTATGGATCTTCAGAGTCGAGCTTTTCGGGCTTTTCCGTCGGCCCCAAGGATCTTCCAAGCCCTAGAATGCATCCAAAGCATGCTGAGAAGGAACCGATGCTCAGTCAGGTAGTGGATGAGTCTAACAGGGACACTTTCATCGCTGGCCCTGTTCATCGTGTTAGGGAGAATCCACCTCCCCCCCTTCAGTATCATCTAGCTGCTCACTGGATAAAGGACATGACGCTAGAGACGGTCTCAGTTCCTGTTTCCGAAGAGAGGAGGTCTTCTCTCGCGTGTTGTAAGAACAGCTTTCTTCTCAAGGAAGTCTACCTTTGGCTGTTCAGAAACCCGACCGCCGTCTCCTCTCGGACACATCAGACACGGGCTGGGGTGCGACTTTGGACGGACAGGAATGATCGAGAACATGGAATCAGGAGCAAAGGACACTTCACATCAATTGCAGGAGTTGTTGGCGGTTCTTCTGGCCTTGATAAACTTCAAGTCCCTCCAGCTTAACAAAGTGGTGGAGGTGGACTCTGACAACACCACAGCCCTGGCTTACACCTTCAAGCAGGGAGGGACTCTTTCGTGAAGTTGTTCTAGATCGCAAGGGACCTCCTCATCTGGTCTAAAGATCGAAAGCTCACGCTGGTAACGAGGTTCATTCAGGGCGGTATGAATGTCATGGCAGATCACCTCAGCCGGAAGGGTCAGGTCATCCCCACAGAGTGGACCCTTCACAAGAATGTTTGCAGCAGACTTTGGGCCCTGTGGGGTCAGCCAACCATAGATCTGTTCGCTACCTCGATAACCTAGAGACTCCTATTGTATTGTTCTCCGATTCCAGACCCAGCAGCAGTTCACGTGGATGCTTTTCTGCTGGATTGGTTCCATCTCGACCTGTATGCATTCCCGCCGTTCAAGATTGTCAACAGGGTACTTCAGAAGTTCTCCTCTCGCAAAGGGACACGGCTGACGTTGGTTGGCTCCGCTCTGGCCCGCGAGAGAATGGTTCTTAGAGGTACTGCAATGGCTGGTCGACATTCCCAGGACTCTTCCTCTAGGAGTGAACCTTCTACGTCTACCTCACGTAAAGAAGGTACACCCGAACCTCCACGCTCTTCGTCTGACTGCCTTCAGACTTTCGAAAGACTCTCAAGAGCTAGGGGCTTTTCGAAGGAGGCAGCCAGAGCGATTGCCAAAGCAAGGAGAACATCCACTCTCAGAATCTATCAGTCTCAAAGGGAAGTCTTCCGTAGCTGGTACAAGACCAATGCAGTTTCCTCAACCAGTACCACTGTAACCCAGATTGCTGACTTCCTGTTATTTCTAAGGAAAGTAAGATCCCTTTCAGCTCCTACGATCAAGGGTTACAGAAGTATGTTGGCAGCGGTTTTCCGCCACAGAGGCTTGGATCTTTCCACCAACAAAGATCTACAGGACCTCCCTAGGTCTTTTGAGACCTCAAAGGAACGTCGGTTGTCCACTCCAGGCTGGAATCTAGACGTGGTCCTAAGGTTCCTTATGTCATCAAGATTTGAACCTCTCCAATCAGCCTCTTTTTAGGACCTCACATTAAAAACTCTTTTCCTCATGTGCTTGACAACAGCTAAAAGAGTAAGTGAGATCCACGCCTTCAGCAGGATCATTGTTTTCACATCTGAAACGGCTACATATTCCTTGCAGCTCGGTTTTTGCTAAACGAGCTTCCTTCACGTCCTTGGCCTAAGTCGTTCGAGATCCCAAGCCTGTCCAACTTGGTGGGGAATGAACTGGAGAGAGTACTTTGCCCAGTTAGAGCTCTTAGGTACTATCTAAAAAGGTCTTAACCTTTACAAGGACAATCAGAAGCCTTATAGTGTGCTATCAAGAAACCTTCTTTTCCAAGTTCTAAGAACTCAGTTTCTTACTATTCAGGCTTCTGATTAGAGAAACACATTCTCATCTGAAGGAAGAAGACCTTGCTTTGCTGAAGGTAAGGACACATGAAGTGGGAGCTGTGGCTACTTCAGTGGCCTTCAAACAGAGCCATTCTCTGCAGAGTGTTATGGATGCAACCTATTGGAGAAGCAAGTCAGTGTTCGCATCATTCTATCTCAAAGATGTCCAGTCTCTTTACGAGTACTGCTACACCCTGGGACCATTCGTAGCAACGAATGCAGTAGTAGGCGAGGGCTCAGCCACTACATTCCCATAATCCCATAACCTTTTAACCTTTCTCTTGAATACTTTTTATGGGTTGTACGGTCGGCTAAGAAGCCTTCCACATCCTTGTTGATTTGGCGGGTGGTCAATTCTTTCTTGAGAAGCGCCGAGGTTAAAGGTTGTGATGAGGTCCTTTAGTATGGGTTGCAGCCCTGTATACTTTAGCACCTTTGAGTTGATTCAGCCTTCCAAGAGGAACGCTGCGCTCAGTAAGGAAGACGATCTTATTAAAGGCAGAGTAACGGTTCAAGTCGACTTCCTTACCAGGTACTTATTATTTCATTGTTATTGTGGATAACTGATTATATGAAATACGGGATACTTAGCTATCCTTTAGTCTTGTACACTGGTTTTTCACCCACCCCCCTGGGTGTGAATCAGCTACATGATTATCGGGTAAGTTTAATATTGAAAAATGTTATTTTCATTAGTAAAATAAATTTTTGAATATACTTACCCGATAATCATGATTTAATTGACCCACCCTTCCTCCCCATAGAGAACCAGTGGACCGAGGAAAAAGTGAGGTGGCGTCAACAACAAGTACTGTAGTACCTGGCCACAGGTGGCGCTTGTGAGTACACCCCCTTCTAGTATAGTGATAGCTGGCGTATCCCTCCCGTAGAATTCTGTCGGGCAACGGAGTTGACAGCTACATGATTATCGGGTAAGTATATTCAAAAATTTATTTTACTAATGAAAATAACATTTTTGAAAGAGAAGGCTTTCTGTTTTGTATTTGTGTATTAACTAGACATGCAATTATTTGTTCATACAGTTAACAAACATTATACAGTAGTTTACTCGTGTCTTCATGGTGCTGGACAATGTTAGTCAAGTTTTTGACTATGTACATGAACCATAGAAATGAATTAATTGTGAGTGATATCTTTCTACTGGGAAATTTATCATCTCATGCCATACCAAACCATTTTATAGCGTTGACACTCAACAGAAACATTGTTGTTCTCAGTGCTCTTCCTCTGTTTTCTTATTCCGGAATTTGCAAATTGATATGATCTTCATGGTGCATAATCATTCACTGATTGATAAAAATTCAAATGTTGTGTTATTAGAAAAATCAATTGTTTGTGAGAACTATACCTATCAGTTAATCCTCAATCATTTTAATTTTGTTTTTCATTGTCTTACTTTATCTTGAATAATGTCTGCATTTGTTAAGGAATCCTAAATTTCTCTGTAAAATATGCCCTTATTTATCTTTTTACTTGCCTTTATTCCATATTTCCCCTTTTATATCATGTATGAAAATACTGCACAGTATATGATATGGTTATGTGATAAATAAATTCTGCATATTTTCACAGTAATCAGAATAATCAATGCAGAATTTATTTTCTGATTAAGTAATTCTCTAAATTGGTACCATTTGGCGCTGTATGAGTTATGCAAACGTGTTGACAAGTTTCCACAAATGTAGCCTTTTGCAGTTATCTAGTACTGTTGGGGACTGGGGCAATTTAATGAACAAACAAACAAACTGTACTTGGACTTAGTAAATCAAAATACTGTATATAGGTAGCACAAAATATACAAGTACCCAACTTGTACTGCATAATAATGTATTTATGTAGCGTACTGTACTATACAATACATATAGTACATGCTATACAGGTTATATTAAAACTGCAGTACAGTACTGTATGTACTACTATAGAATACACATATTATGCTAGGCTGCTTGGCTTGGGTACTCACTGAATCTTCCATACTTCTCATGTGATTATGGATGGTGGAGATGGTTATGCTCTTTGTATGCTTATATAGATCAGATGTAGGATGATAGTGTAGGCATTATTATTATTATTATTATTATTATTATTATTATTATTATTATTATTATTATTACATGCTATGCTACAATCCTAGTTGGAAAAGCCACATGAAATAAGCCCAAGGGCTCCAAAAGGGAAAATAGCCCAGGAAAGGAAATAAGGAAATAAATAAACTGCAAGAGAAGTAATAAATAAGTAAAATGAAGTATTTTAAGACCAGTATCATTAAGATAAGTCTTTCATATATAAAGCAATGTAGAATAGTGTGCCCGAGTGTACTCTCAAGCAAGAGAACTCTACCCTAAGACAGTGGAAGAGCATGGTACAGAGGCTATGGCTCTTAACAAGAGTAGAGAATAATGGTTTGATTTTGGAGTGTCTTTCTAGAAGAGATGCTTACCATAGCTAAATAGTCCCTTCTACCCTTACCAAAAGGAAAGTAGCCAATGAACCAAGGTCTATATACTAAACTACTACAGTGCAGTAGTTAACCCCTTGAGCGAAGAATTGTTTGGTAATCCCAGTGTTGTCAGGTGTATGAGGACAGAGGAGACTGTGGAAAAAATAGGCCAGACTATTCGGTTTGTGTGTAAGCAAAGGAAAAATGAGCCGTAATCAGAGAGAGGGATCCAATGTATTACTGTCTGGCCAGTCAAAGGACTCGATAACTAGCGGTAGCATCTCAATGAGTGGTTGGTGCCCTGGCCAACCTACTACCTTCTAATCACTTAAAATAACAGAAGGATTACCTGTTTCTATGTCAGTTTCTGGAAGTGGAGCCGACCCGGATGCTTTTGATGAAGGATATTGAGTTTAGCGGATGACATAGAGAAATGTGTGTTGAGAGTGCGAGCAGATAAAGCTGCATATTGTGTTGGGAGAAGGTAACATCGATGAGACTGGATTGTCTACTTTTTTCCACTAGTAGTAAACCCTTTTTTATTTTGTAATAGTATATTATGGCAGGTAACTGATGCAGAAGTAAAATAGATTTCGTAAGATCTCGAGTGACTTTAATGGAGTGCTGCTTATAGGAATCATATTCTTTTATTTTGCCTTTCAAATATCTACATATTCAAAATGCCTAACTCAATTTTCCTAAAGTCTGGCATTGTGTTTCTGTATCTTGACAAAATCTATCCTTATCTTCTGTTGACTTAATGAATTCTTATAACTCATCATCAATATTTACGCCCATTGACGCAAAGGGCTTCGGTTAGATTTCGTTAGTCGTCTCAATATTTCTCCATTCATCTTCTACTTCACGCTTCATAGTTCTCAGCCATGTAGGCCTGGGTCTTCTAGTTCTACTAGTAGCTTGTGGAGTCCAGTTAAATGTTAAGTGAACTAATCTCTCTTGGGGAGTGTGAAGAGCATGCCCAAACCATTTCCATCTACCCCCTCACTATGATCTCATCCACATATAACACTAGAGGAATCTGTCGTATAGTTTACTTTCTAATCCTTTCCTGCAATTTAACTCCTAATACTCTTCTGAGGGCTTTGTTCTCAAATCTGCAAAATCTGTTAGATAAGTTTCATTGTCATACTATGACTCGTGTCCCTACTATAACACCAATCTCACTAAACTGATATAATTTCTGGTTATTTGATTTTCAAATTTTACTTAACCTTATCATTGGCTGATATGCTTTGTATTTGAGATCATAGTTCGTAAATATATAAATGATTTCACCTTATTAATCCTTTCTTCCAATGATATTTCATCTTCCATTGCATATTCCATTCTCATCATCTCTGCCATTACTTACTTACTTTACTTTGATGGCTGCTTTTCCGGTCCCATACAGCAGGGGAACCCCACTCTCTACAGGACCTCCACTGTCATTTTATCTTGTTCGTTCAGAGTATTTAACGTTTCATATTGCGTATTGTTCATTTACTGTTAAATCGTCACTGTCAAAGGACTCATGAAATAAGAAAGTCTTCAGTATCCTCTTGAAAGCCTTAATGTCTTCAATCATTCGAATGTTTCGTGGGAGCTTATTATATTGTCTCGGGGCCGCATGTTTAAAGGCTCTGGAGCCTAAAGTAGACAAATCTAGCTTCCAACAGTTTGAAACTGCATAATAAAGTATTTATGTAGTGTACTGTACTATACAGTACACATAATACATGCTATACACGATTTGTTAGCTGCACAATATGTAGCAGTTCTCTTAAGTATTTTGGATGCCCGGTTCTGATAACTTGGTGGGTTATTGTACATATTTTAAATTCAATTCTCGCTTTACTCGGCAGCCTGTGTAAATCGATTAGTATAGGGGGTGATCCTTTCTGTAGCTGGGACACCTTTTATCAGTCTTGCGCCTCTGTTTTTTATGTTTTGTAATTTCTTCAGCCCAACCTCCTTTGATATTTTATGCATTCTGGTAAGAAGGTATTGCAAATTCTGTGGTGTTCTGCTTACAAGGAGAGTATCATCAGCATACTTTAGGTTAGCTAATTCCCTACTACCAATCCAGTCCGATCTTTCTCCACCATCTCCAACCGTTCTATGCATTACAAAATCCATGAGGAGGATAACATAGGTGATAAAATATTCCCTTGTAGTACTCTGCTGTTCACTGGAAATACATTTAATAGGACTCCACTAACATCAACTTTGCACTTGCTATGCTCACGAACAGACTTGATAAAATTTACATATTTAGGAGAAACTCACAATAACACAGGACTCTCCCAAAAATTGATTGGTGCACACTATCAAAGACATTTTCATAGTCCAGAAATGCTGTCAAAGGTGAATTTCTATATTCTACACTGCTGTACATGCCTTAAAAATGAAAATTTGGTCAGTGCAACTACCTTTTCTAAATCCTGCTTGTTCATCTCTCAAGTTTTCATCGATCTTTCTCTTTAGTCTAATTGTAACTAGGCATTTGTTAACTCTTCCTGATGGTCTTATTTATGTTCAATGACATCTTCCCCATTCAGTTGCTACACATTGCCTTGTGTTTCAGTGAAGCCCTTGAAGTCATTGACTGCCTCAGATCAGAAATTTTTCTTCCAAGCATTAATAACTTGGTATGGTAGCTTATCAATCACCCCTTAATGATTGTAATGACATTAGTGACTGTGATTACCTTCCAGCATTTAATGATATTAAAATTTTGGTTTGCATCTATAGCCATCCCTAACATCTTGAAAACCTGTTGAGTGCGGGATGAATTTCATTAGGTTAACATAACACGTTTATTATTTATATACATGAAAACTATGCTTCTGTACATCATTGAAGCACACAGAACAGTCGAAGGGGCCTTCCTTTTAATAGAAAATAGAAATATCAGTCTCATTGTCTATGTAATTATGTACAACGATGCTACTGACGATATGGAAAAGAGTGTTCGAACACCAAATCAATTTTCTCAATAAGAATGAATGAAAATAGCATTAATTAGTTCTGTACACAAGGGTGCCCCTGTTGTGAGCCAGTTTTACACAAAGTTTACATGAAGTGCAGAAAATTTTGTAATTAATAGAACATACTTATGCAGTATATGGAATAATTAATCATTGACTTCACTTTACTTGTAGTAGGAGAGTGAATGACTTGAGTGGAAGATGGTGAGGAGTAGAGGTGTCAGTGTTACTTGAAAGGGGTGTTCCCCCCCTAATGTTGGGTAACTGCCCTTCCAGAGATCTTTCTCTTTTTTTATGGCACTATTGATGCATTTGAGGACCCTTTTACCAAAAGCTTATCAAGAGAGGAATATTTCAGCCTTTATTTTAAGATGTTTCTGGTCACTCCATGTATTGTCATTTTAAAAATCGCCTGCTCTGCATGCTGCTGCCTTAAGTGATAAATATTTATCTACAAAATTTTGCCATTGCCTTTATCACTGAACTAGAGACAAGATTAACTCCCTCCTCTTCATTTGAAGTATTGTGTGCTATCTTACCATTGTGCTTGGATAAAAAAAAATAAAGGTCATCAACGAAAAAGTTGATGGAACAATGTTTTGAAGGCTGGGCTGTATCTGGATGAGATCAACACTAAAGGGCTCGGTTATCTCATCTTAGTCCTTTCAAGTTCTTTCAAGCTGTTCCACCTCCATTTTTTATTTCTTGGACAAAATATGTATGAGGATACCGTTCAATCTAAATTATACAAGTTCTGGGGTATTCAATAGCCAAGGTATTACTTTAATTTACAATATCGAATTTTCATATCTGGATTCTGGTGTCTGATGTGGCGCCAGTTGGAATCCATATAAAACCATCTGCCGCTACACAGTTATCTTTTAATTGTACTTAATACAGACCTTTACTGTCTTATGAATTTATCATTAACAAATGTTATCTTGCATCTAATATCAATGTACAGAATAAAACTGAACACAGATAGAGATCGCAAGCGCGTAATTAAGAATAAGTTAGTCCCTGGTTCAATTATGAAACTAGTGCTTTCGTTTTCTTTAACAGGAGCAAAACAATAACAAACCATTTTGTGCAACCTATGAGCATTATCTATCAAGATTATTGTAGTGAACATTATATTATTAACATCTTGGATAGATATTAAAATACGCACTAATACTGTATTTAAATATCGATTGATAAGTAATAGGTTAAGATCCATGAATTTATCGTAAACTTATCAGGCGCAGGCGACTGTCAGAAACATTGCGAATTATTAAGGATTATTAATTTGAGTGTATTGACACTTTTAGGAACCTCGTGGATTGTAATAGAAATAATATCGAATTAGGAAATTAAAAGTTTACAAGAGAAAGCAAGTACATCTAATAAATTCAAAAGAATAGTTTTATATGTAGTAGGTTGGCCATGGCACCAGCCTCCTGTAGAGATACTATTGCTAAAGAGTTATGGGGTCCTTTGACTGGCTAAACATTACTACATTGGATCCTTCTCTCTGGTTACGGTTCTTTCCCTTTGCCTACACATATATACACCGAATAGTCTGGCCTATTCTTTACAGATTCTCCTCTGTCCTCATACACCTGACAAGACTGAGATTATCAAACAGTTCTTCTTCACCCAAGAGTTTCACTACTACACTGTAATCGTTCAGTGGCCACTTTCTTCTTGGTAGTGGTAGAGGAGACTCTTTAGCTATGGTAAGCAGCTCTTCTAGGAGAAGGACACTCCAAAATCAAACCATTGTTCTTTAGTCTTGGGTAGTGCCATAGTCTCTGTACCATGCTCTTCTACTGTCTTGGGTTAGAGTTCTCTTGCATGAGGGTATATTTTGGCACGCTTTTCTATCTAATTTCTCTTCCTCTTGTTTTGTTTAAGTTTTTACAGATTATATAGGAAATATTTATTTTAATGTTGTCACTGTTCTTAAAATATTTTAGATTTCCTTGTTTCCTTTCTTCACTGGGCTATTTTCCCTGTAGGGGGGACCCTGGGCTTATAGCATCCTGCTTTTCCAGCTGGGGTTATAGCTTAGCAAGTAATAATAATAATAATAATAATAATAATAATAATAATAATAATAATAATAATAATAATAATAATAATAATAATAATAATAATAATAATAATAATAGAGCAACACAAAAGGGCTCAGTTATCTCATTTTAGTCCTTATAAGTTCTTTCAAGCTGTTTGACCTCAATTTTTTTTATCTCTTGAACAAAATATGTATGAGGATACTGTTCAACCTAAATTATACAATTCTGAGGGATCGAATTTTCATATCTGGATTCTGGTGTCACTGATGTGCCGCCAGTTGGAATCCATATAAAACCATGTGCCGCCACACAGTCGTTTTTTCGTTGTATTTAGTATAGGCATTTACTTCCTTAGGAATTTTTTGTTTAAAAAAAAATGTCATCTTGCATCTGATATCAATGTACAGAATGAAATAGAACACAAATAGAGAGCGCGAGTGCGTAATTAAGAATAAGTAAGTCACTGGTTCAATTATGAGACTAAGGTTTTCGTTTTCTTTAACAAGAGCAAAACAATAACAAAACGTTGTGTGCAACCTATGAGCATTACCTATTCAGAAAATGTAGTGAACATGATATCATTAACAACTTGTTTATATATTAAAACAAACAGTAATATTGTACTTAAACATAGATTGATAAGTAAGAGATCACCGTCCGTGTGTTTATTGTAAACTCATGAGTCGCAGGCGACTGTCAGAAACCTTACGAATTATAAAGGAATGTTAATTTGATTGTGTTTGACACTTATGAAGCTCATGGATAATACTAGAGGAATAATACTAGAAATAATATTGAGTTTAAAAGTTCACAAAAGAAAGCCAGTACGTCTAATAAATGCAGAAGAATATTTTGTACATAGTAATTATTAGAAACACTACTGATCACGCGTCTCTTTTCAATGGGTTGCACGCTGAATGTCAACCACGGTGCGCATCACCGTAGACTACGATAGCCGCTTCTGTCATGTCGTACGTGCTTCCTCATTATTACGGGAAAAAGAAGAAAAATTAAGGTCCTGGCGACGCAGTTCTTAATATTCTCATCTGCATAATCGGTCAGTAAACATAGAACTTTTTGATATAGATGATATTATGGTATATGTACACATCAGAAGACTAGTAGGGGAACTGTCAGTATCTGAGGTTGTTGCTTTGCTCATTTGGTAATAACAGCCTAACGAAACTGGGTATTTTGCATAAGTTGACTTATGTTAAGTGGACGACAGTGGAGTCTTTATCACTGAAAAAAATAAAATAAAAGGGACGCAACCATGAGACTATCACCTGACGTAGGGAACCCCTTGAAAATTACCGAAATCTCCTACAATATCACTGCAAACCCTTTGAAATCGATAAATATGTGTTTTTATCAATTTACATTATTTTTTTAGTAAATTTATTAAAATGCATATTTTAAAGTTTTTCTATATACCCTTTACACAATATATGAAAGGGTACAGAACCTAACAAACCCACGTAACCTAACCTAGTAGTTCCCTGGTCACAACCCCTAGGCGGGGGAAATCCCCCGGATCCCCTTCCCAGGTCAGAACCCCTAGCCAAGGTTTTACCTGCAAATATAGAAAAAATATAAATGCTAAAAACATGAAAATAACGCATTTTAATAAAAACACATTATTTATAGATTTCTAACTGTTTGTAGTGATATTGTAAGGGATTTCGGTAATTTTCAAGGGGATTCCAGTAAATCCGGGGGATTCCAGTAATTCGAGGTACCGCCTGATGTAAGGTTCCCAACCTATCTTAACCTAGAAGCCATAGCCCAACCTGAGGTGGGGTTCCTTGCTACTCCCTTTGATCGACGTATCCTTAGCTTACCCTAAGGCCAAGTCTTAACCCAGTGTTTGTTTCTCAACCAGGTTCACTTCTGGCTACCTGGCAAGGTAATACAATCATAATAATTTGTAAATTGTAGAACTAGTTTCATATCTTATTTCATACTACACTACTAGGACAGGATCGCCAGAAAATAAAATAAAAAAGACAGAAATCAGATGTTTTTTTTTTCCTGGGAATTATAACTCAATTACAGGAGCCTTTGTAAATCAGCAGCCAGTTTCTCCTTTGTGGAGTAAAAATGGACATCATCTAAGCTCAACTTTCCCCCTAACCTAATCTACAAGCCGTGTGCTTACCTACTTACCTAACCCCCCCCCCCCCCCCCGTACACTGCCGTATTCTAAGTTAACCGTAAACATACATACAGGTGGCCGCTATCATACATATACCCAAAATTATATATTAATGAATTCACTAGTTTTGTAAATGCTTGTCCCAACAATCTACATATTAGGACCCCTCAGCGCACGAATGTCGGATACGTGCGAGAATAACTAACAAGAAATGTGTTGGAACACCAAGAAAACCCCTAGTTTTGTGCTTGGCATTTCGTACTATATAAAAAAAAAACTGAAATTTCACTCATTTGTCCCTATGCTCTACACACTAGGAAAACACTGTATGAACATGTTGGAAACCCCCCCCCCCCCCTCCTGAGAGACACAGGTGAGACCCTGGGACTTTGGGTGTGCAAAAAACAACCTAACCCATTAGTTCCCAGGTCACAACCCCCTAGTGGGGGCCCAAGCCCCTGGACCCTCTTCACAGGTCACAACCTAACTTAGTAGTTCCCAGATCACAACTTGTCGGGGACATGCTCCCGGACCCCCTTCCCAGGTCACAACCCCTAGCAAAATTTGTAAAAGGCAACAGAACCTAACAAACCCACCTAACCTAACCTATTAGTTCCCAGGTCACAACCCCTAGCCGGGGCCAAGCCCTCTGACCCCCTTCACGGGTCACAACCCCTAGCAAAATTTGTAGAAGGCAACAGAACCTAACAAACCCATCTAACCTAACCTATTGGTTTCCAGGTCATACCCCCTTGCCGGGGCCAAGCCCCCGGACTCCCTTCACGGGTCACAACCCTTAGCAAAATTTGTAAAAGGCAACAGAACCTAACAAACCCACCTAACCTAACCTATTAGTTTCCAGGTCACAACCCCTAGCCGGGGCCAAGCCCCTGGACCCCCTTCACGGGTCACAACCCCTTGCAAAATTTGTATAAGGCAACAGAACCTAACAAACCCATCTAACCTAACCTATTGGTTTCCAGGTCATAACCCCTTGCCGGGGCCAAGCCCCCGGACTCCCTTCATGGGTCACAACCCTTAGCAAAATTTGTAAAAGGCAACAGAACCTAACAAACCCACCTAACCTAACCTATTAGTTTCCAGGTCACAACCCCTAGCCGGGGCCAAGCCCCTGGACCCCCTTCACGGGTCACAACCCCTTGCAAAATTTGTAGAAGGCCACAGAACCTAACAAACCCACCTAACCTAACCTAACGTATTAGTTTCCAGGTCACTACCCCTAGCCAGGGCCAAGCCCCCGGACCCCCTTCACAGGTCACAACCCCTAGCAGAATTTGTAAAAGGCAACAGAACCTAACAAACCCACCTAACCTAACCTATTAGTTTCCAGGTCACAACCCCTAGCCGGGGCCAAGCCCTCGGACCCCCTTCACGGGTCACAACCCCTAGCAAAATTTGTAGAAGGCCACAGAACCTAACAAACCCACCTAACCTAACCTAACCTATTAGTTTCCAGGTCACTACCCCTAGCCAGGGCCAAGCCCCTGGACCCCCTTCACAGGTCACAACCCCTAGCAGAATTTGTAAAAGGCAACAGAACCTAACAAACTCATCTAACCTAACTATTGGTTTCCAGGTCATAACCCCTTACCGGGGCCAAGCCCCCGGACTCCCTTCACGGGTCACAACCCTTAGCAAAATTTGTAAAAGGCAACAGAACCTAACAAACCCACCTAACCTAACTTATTAGTTTCCAGGTCACAACCCCTAGCTGGGGGCTTGTAGCTAGGGCAAGCCCCCGTACCCCCTTCCCTGGTTACAAAATAAAAAATAAATCCTTACAGTACAGTATGATAAAGTGAATCACAAGTAAATCTCTCTCCTACACAATAAAAGCAATGGGTAGCACTCTGAATTATATCCTTACTAAACTGTAATAAAAATGTTACTTAAGATTACCTTTATGTGAATATTTTACAACAATTGCACCTCCAATTATTCATGATCGTCCTTAAAGCATCAAGCTGATCGATGTGAGTAGTAAGTTCAACCACATCGCTCAAAGAAAAACTAAAGGACTTACGTCTTTCCATCACAGCGGTTAGCGTTAGAAAGGCCAACCTTTTAGGCTCGGTCAGGTCAATCTTGGGTCACAGCAGGGGTTAAAAATTTTGAAATCACATGGCCAACAAAAGCAGGCCTACAAGGGCACTGTAAAGAAAGGTTAGTTCGGCTGGGCAGATTGACACTGGCTTAGTCCTACTAAACGTCTTAACTAGTTATTGCCTATCCTAACTTTTGGATGTATATACTGTATTACAAATTAGTTTTCTGCATAATTCCGGAACATGTCCCAACAAACTACAATCTTAACTATAGGGTAAGAATGTAGATTGTTGGGATTAGCAAAAACTTAAGTTTGAACATCACTAAATTTCCAAGCGTGTGCCACCAGCTGATAGGCGAACGGAGCGATTGAGTAACTTGGCCATGTCTTCAGCGACCGATGCATTATAACGACCTTTTCCCTACCTAACATTTTATGATGATTATTACAGGAGTATTAAATGCCACTGTAAAGGATGTGCCCCAACCAACTACAGACTTGACCTAGAGGTAAGAATGCATATTGATGGGACAGCATTAAATTGTAAAAACGAACGCTTCATAGCCTGGGACGACAGGCTCTATCTATCAGGAAATTTTGAAAGTAAGGAGGAGCTACCCGTGACTTGTGTGCGGACCGGGCTGAACTTAGAAAATATTGCCGTGGTAAAGGTAAATCATTTTATGTAAAATGATGAATTAACTTCATATTATGGTATATCAGATCATAAAGAACATTTTCCCCATAAAGTAAAAGGATTTGACAAGTAATAAGAAAGATATCGCTTGTTCCAACAGACTACATTCAACCCATATTATAGTTTAACATGGGACAACATTTCTAAAAGAAAAAAAAAATTTCTAGGGTAAATTGTGTGCTTTAAAGGAATTTGACCTGCATTTCAGCAAATAATCCTGTTATTCCCCCCATTCCCAATGGACACAGGTGAAACTGGGGCTTTGGGTGGGAAAAAAAAGGAAATAAAAGAAAAATTCATTGCAAACACACTTCAGTATAAACTGTTGGTAAAATAGTTTGTCTCACAAGAAATGTTTTTCATGAACGAAAATACTATAGATTTCAAGATTCGTCTAAAAGGCTACAAAACCTAATACTCCCGTATCTGACCTAACCTAACCTATTAGCTCCTTGGTCACAAACCCCAGACTCCCCCCTTCCCAGGTCACAGACCTAGCTGGGGCAAGCCCCTGGACCCCCCTTCCTAGTCACAAAGCATAAAAGTAAATCACAGATAATGCCCTACCCTATTTCCTTTATTTGCATGAACACTATAACTACAGTGGTGTCCTAAAAGTAAATTACAAATAATGGCTTACCTTACATGTAGATACTGTACATGTAAACCGTAGGATATAAACAAACAAAAATAGAAATAACTCAGCAGCATAGATGGACAATTTGTTCCGTAACTGGAATACAAACCACGCTATTTAATAGGGGTATTACTTTCGGCGTAGCTGAAATGACCAGCCATTAATTTTTAACGAGGGTTTACTACTCATACCGCTAGTTAGCGGGGGTAAAGTAGGGTAGCTTGATACTCCCCCCCTCACACACCTGTGCTTGAGCTCACTTTGCTCTCGGCTTGGATGGTGGTCGGACATGTTCGCTCTCATCCTCGCCGTCATATTGGCAGCCATTAATGCTTTTTTCTTTCTTTTTCTAGTTACTGTGTATGTGAAGTTGGCTTCTACGACCATGCGCACCTGCCCTGGTTTTCCCGACCGCCCCTGTGGAACGTTCATGTCAGCGGTCGAGACTGATCCTCACGCCCTCTGTCCTTCTTGTAGGGGCTAACGGTGTGATAGTGTCAACAAGTGTAGGGAGTGGTCTGCCTCCCAGTGGGAGAGGTTTTCGTGATGACGGAAGAAGTCCAACGGGATATTTCTCCTTCGAAGGGAGAAAAACCCAAGGCCTCTTCTTCCGTTGCCCAAACCTCCTCCGAATCTCCCACTTGGTCGGTCTCTTTTGAGAGACCATCGAGTGGTAGCGTAGACCGAATTATTTCTAACCAAACTCGGGTCTCGAGAGATGACGTTGCTTCCCCTAGCGAAGCAGCTCCACCCTTCCCCCCGGGGGAGGACATGTCACTAACCTCCCTCTTTCAGCTTTGGTCCTCCTTGGGGCTTACGGGTTCGCCCTCCAAGGAGGTTTTGCTTGATTACATCCGATTGGGTGCTGCTTTTCAAGCAATCATCGTCACCGTCAGAGGTTGATCCTCTGTCTCTTGTCGACGTTGTGGTGTCAGAGGTATCCAATGCGGTTTCACCCATCTCCTCTTCCACTCCAGACTCTACGGTAGCTGACGGCTTAGTTTCTCCCGTTCCTGATCACTATACGAGGAGGAAACTACGTCCATCGTCAGTCTCTACTGCTAGTGTTTTTCCTCCTCGGGGTAGTTCACTTACAGAGACTCCTCTTTGGAGGACTGCTGAAGGTCAGGTTGCTGATCCAACAGCCCCCAGAGGGCGCATCCGTCGGAAGGCTTGCCTTCATCTTCGCCACAGAGGCCTTCCTTCACCTGTGGTGAGGAGGCACCTCTTTGGTTCGTCTAATATGCAATTCCCCGTAGAGGAGCCTCTCGACCGATCATCCGTCACTGCTCCTGCATTGGTCCTGGACCTCTCTGCAGATCGTTTGCGATCTCCTTCCGTGAAAGGTCGTCCTTTTAAAGGACACGTCGACCCTCCACCCGACAGACCTGCCGTCGCCGTTTCTGCATGGACCTAACAAGGCTCCAACCGAACGTACTATTGCGCGCCAACAATCTACGCGCCCACGAAACCTGACAAGCGCTCGTCAGTAGCTCTTCAGGCCCAATCACTAAAGCGCGCTGATCTTCCTTCTCACCCTAACACAGGGCATCGTCAAGAGTGTACGCACTAACATGCGCATACGCTCCAAGAGCATAGCTCCACCACGCGCCATGCGTGCCCTCATGCGCACATGTGCTAACGATCTCCTGGCCGCCCACGCCCCCTACACTTACGCGCCAGTGCCCACCTGCACGCCAACACTCATCTGCGCGCCAACGTTCTCCTTCGCACAAATTACCTGCGCGCCATCGTTCTCCTGTGCAACAGTGCTCTCCCGTGTGCCAACATCCTCCTGCACGTGCGCGTACGCCCCCTACAGTATACTCTCCTGTGCTGCGCACCATCCTACGTGTCAGGTAAAACCTGCACGCCAACTTTCTCCTGTTAGCAGGCCTACAGATGAGTCAGCCATGCTGGCTTCACCCGCGTGCCATCCCTTACCAGCGCACCACCCTTCTCCTGCGCGCGTCATGCGTACGCTAACCAACCCTCGCCTAGGGATGCCCGCCAACATTCTCACGCGTGCCTGCGCGCTAGGGGACATTCTCCTGCATGCACGCGCCCTATGGCTGTTAAAGATGCGCGCGAACACACTCCCACGTTCACATCGTGATTCTCCTGCGCGCACGCCATCAGTGTCCCTCGTGCACATCGTGATTATGGTGCGCGCGCCACCAATCTCTCGCGCGAGAGCCCTGATATTCTCCCTCGTGCGAGCCCCGATATTCTCCCTCGCGCGAGCCCCGATATTCTCCCTCGCGCGAGCGTCAGTATTCTCCCCCCCACGAGCCTATGCATCACAAGGAACGACATCCGGTAAGGTCCCCATCGCTTCATTCCCCTCCCTGCAAGCGCATACCACCGCGTATTGTGGGGAAGGGAAACTTCCAGAGGGGTTCAGGATCCCAAAGCTACCACGGACGAACCCACCTATTACAGTGACTCCTCCCAGGGATCCTTCAGGCCCTTTCCCTTCAAGGGGTATGTCTGACAATGCGTCTGTCAGCCAACATCCCTGGTTTGGTGCCCTGATCAGAGCCGTAACTCAGGCTTTCAAGTCTGTCTGTCGGGGATAGAAGGAGACTTCGCTGCAAGTCTTACAACAGGAGGAGACCAGCAAGAGTCTGGCAAGTTCTGACTCTAATGAGGGCTCTCAGCGGGTTTTCCAACCCAGAGATCCCTCCTCGAGAGGGCAAAGACACGTTCTTAGACCGCGTCTTTGGTACTCAAAAGCCCTCCATGACCAGTGCAGCCCTGCCCTGGTCACAAGTGGTAAAGAGTACCAGGGACAAGATCTCCCAGCAGCTCTCCGAGATGTCATCCTCCAACTGTTCCGGTACCACCAACAAGCTCCTCCCACCTCCTCGCATACAGCAGAGGAGGTACTTCAAGATCCCAGAGAAGCCTTGTCTAGCTCTTCCACTTCACCACTCGCTGGAAGAGCTAACCAGAGAAGTCCCTCTTGAGAGACTCTCCAACCAGCAGGTCTCGTTCTCGGCAGCCGAGATCCTCAATCAGGAGAAGGTTGCGAAGTGTGCTATGCAAGCTACTTCGTGGCTCGATATCTGGTTGGGGACCTTAGGTATCCTGATACGTTCAGAGGATTTCTCCAAGGAACGTAACAGGAAAGCTTTGGAAACCCTCCTTCTCTCAGGTACTCGCACGATCGAGTTTCTTGCCCACCAAGTCTCGAACATGTGGGCAAATACCATCCTGAAACGTCGGGATGCAGTAGCTGAGAGATTCCATCAGAAGGTCCTTAGCGTCTAGATCAATAGTCTCAGACATTCCTCCAAGGAGGGGTCTGCTCTTTTCGAGCCTAAGGATGTGGAACATGCTGCCGAGAGGTGGAGGAAGTCACATCTAAACTCCCTCCTTCATAGGGCTTTAACATCCAAGCCCTATAAGCCTCCAGAACCACAGCAGTCCCGTCCAGCCAAGACCACAACGACGACAACAGCAGCGAAGACGATGGTGTCTAAGCCCTTTCCTGTCAAAGAGAGGAAAGGCAAAATGTCCTCCAGGGGAGGCAAAAATCCTAGAGGGAGCAGCTGGGGCCACAAACGCTAGGTTAGGCAGTCCCCCTGCATTTCCACTGGTGGGATGCCTACAAAGTTGCTCAAACAGGTGGAAGCAACTCGGGGCCAATTCCTGGACAATCTTCGTGATTAGTCTAGGATATCACGTCCCGTTCATAACATCTCTACCTCCCCTGACGACGAATCCATTGTCATTGAACTCTCTTGCCATGGGATCGGCAAGGGAGCAGGCCCTTCTGGCAGAAGTACAGACCCTATTGAAGTAGGGGTAATCAGGAATTGTTCTCCGTGCTCATAACACTAATGAGAATTTTACTAGTATCCATGATCGTAACCAGTGCTTAGTCTCCCCGTTCAGACACACAACAATGACATTCCCTCTCATGCTTTTAGATGGGAATACTGTACAATCCTTCGTTTCCTTTTAATTCTTGTGTTAGTGGAAATATTCTGTATGTTTGTGTGTTAGAGAACTTGATCACCTGTTACCTGCTCTTTCCACATGGCTTGTCCACAAACTGAATAGTTCTTGTTCCCAATCAGGAAAGGGATCATCTGATCATCATGGACCTCTCTCAGTGCTCATACAAGCAATAAGATGTTCCATTGTTTATGCTGAATTGTGAACAAGGGTCATTATAACCTACTGATTGATAATCACGCGACATGTCCATGTGCTGCCTGATACCTTGCTTACCTGTATTCTCCTCCTGTTATGGAGGGCATGAATGACAGACAGGTTATATGTCTGACCTGGATCATTCTTACTTATGACTTGGTATATTCTCAACCTTTTTTCGGTGCATCCCTGAGCCAGGCCAGTGGCCAGGAAGGAATGCATAGTGTTTTCCCTTCCTTGATCATTTGAAGGTGATAGGGATAGCTCCAAGCGTGATAGGGACCTGCCACATCCTGATCCATCATTTTTTTCGTTTTTACAAGTCCGAATCTGTTCTAAGATTTGTGATACTGCATTTCAGGGTGAAGGAATTATCCTCATAGTCTGAGTAGGTTAGGCATCCTAGTGGCCCACAGCTTTTTGACTACTGTACTCGCACGGTTTTGAACCTGACTATCAGGCTCTTGGTCTGCTACCACTGTGTAAAGGTTCATATCTGAAATACTCGTTTCAGTCTTGCTGATCTGGGAGCCTTTGCCTTATCCTTTGTATACATGTTCATACAGTATTTGGGTGACTCTTAACTATGACTGCCATCTGGACGGGATATTATCCTGATTGGTTGGCTCAGAGATGTCGGCTTTTCATCTGGATTCATTACTGAGTTAGAGGAAGAACTCTGGAGCCTAGCCCTGTCAGTATCCCCCTGGGTCACTAGTCGGTATGCTCTGAACCAAAGATGGTGTGAGCCTTTCAGACAACTTTCTCCTTAGTGCTTTTAGTACATTGGCCACAGACTCCTGAATCTCCTTCATTGGGTCCTGTTGGGGCTGTGTGTATAACTCGCAAACCAATTAAGGTAGCACATTTGGTTCTTTATCCTCTTGAGGGGATGAAGCAGGTCTAACCAATACATGCTGTTGGATGACAGATGCTGGTCAGTTAAGCAATGGAGAGAGCCTTTCTAGCAGACGACTTTCTGCTTAATAGGAATTCCTCCATCTTCCTTATAATTGGGAAGATTGGTTGTTGTCTTTCATTCACGTAAGCGTGATATCTGGTCTGACACTTCTGAAATGATCTCTATCATAAAGAGATGTGTTCTGTTATCTAGTACTAGCTTCCATTTAAGCCAGTTCTGGCTCAGACCTTCTAACATCATCTACATGTTTTATGAATAGTTGCTAAGGTGATGTTGGAGTCACCTTCTTTGTTCCCCTTTGGGACTAGGAATGATGTCATTTCCAGGGAAGAAAAGAAATCCAATAATGAGCCTCCTGTTTAAGGGGTGATAGTTTGTATGTGAAGGAAAAATTTATAAATTTTAGAAGCGCAGTAATTCTCATTTTTGTTAACTATACAAAGCTGAGTATTTTTTACTTACAATTCCATTACCCTTTCAATAATTAGCTAAAGGTCAAAAGTGATGTGATACAGTTGAGTAGGCAGTTGGCTCCCCCCCCCCCACCTACCTCCAGCTAGCAACCACACTACCTGTTAAAGATTCAAAGGCCATTCCAGCTCGGATGGAAGATATTTAATTTGAAGGGCTCTGGTTTGTAAAGATTGGAATACAAACAAATTTAAAAAAAAAAATTGGAAGCTAAAATAATGAATTTTGTTTGCTTGATAGACTTGCGCTAGTATATAGTGTTATGATTTCCTTTTCTTTTTCCAGCCGCTAAGGTGCGTCAGCCATGTATAATGGCATTGGACTTCAGACTGCCCGTGGATCTGGGACTAATGGCTATGTGCAGAGGAACTTGGCACTTATTCGTTCCGGTAAAAATAAGGTGAATATCGTACTATGAAATTTTTAACCCAGACTTCATGATCTATCTCTTCTGTTTTTTGAAGATATTCTTGTTATGTAATTTTTGAAACGGTGGTGTATAATTGCTTGAAAAGTTCTTGTTCTGGTACAAATACAAACCTTCATCCTTTACATGGGAGAGATAACAGCAAAGCTGGAATACACAGCAGTTCAAGATCTTATAACGAGGTGTAAACAGGTGGTCGGTAGTTACCGACTGGGAGCAGCTAAGCCCCGCCCCCTGCTTACTCAATGAGTAGTTACTTTGCTATCAGCTGTCTTTGAGGACAGATGTTCTCGTAGGTTGAATATTATGGCAGATTTTGTGACCTTTTGTTCCGACACTTTACAAACCATTACGCTCTTTATAGTAGCGATATACAGTATTTCGGTGATAGCTGAAACTTAAGCTTTTTGCGAGGTGTAATTATCCTCCACTGGTTAGTGGAGGGGGAGCGGGAGTTAGACCAGCCACCCCGCTCACCTGCACTAGTAACAAACTGTCACTTTTTATTTTGGTTCAGTAGTTTACAGACGTTGTCTTATTCTCCTGTCAAACACCGCAATACCAATATGATAAAAGAACGGCCATAAAAGTTAAGATCTTTCCTTTCTTTTTCTTTTTCAGTTGTGTATGGCTGTGGGCATCTTTTTTCTTTTTCAGTTGTGTATGGCTGTGGGCATCTTAACCATGCTGGTTTGTCCCAGCATTGAGGGGTGCCGTTACGGCACTTTCATGTCAGGTGTGGAGACTGATCCTCATGGTTCCTGCTCTGCGTGTAGGGGTCCCTCTTGCATGCAGGAGTTTCCTTATGATGAGTGTTGGGAGTGGTTACCCTCCCAGTAGACAAGGTTTAGCCGGCAACAAAAGAAGGCTAAGAAGGATTCTTCCTCTTAGGGTTCATCCTCGAAGGGGAAGAAACCTTGCCATCAGGCTCCATTGTCTTGACCATGCTCTTCTGACTGCTTGGTTGTCTTCTTTTGAGAGTCGTTCGAGTATGAGTGGCGCCCATTTGGCTCCGGGACAACTCTGCGCTCTCGGAGCCTTCGTGTCTTCCCCTTGCCACCGTCGTAGGGGAATCGCTTTCCGCTGTGGCCTTCCTTGGGACTCGCAGGTTCTCCGTGTAAGGAAATGGGAAAGGCTTCTCAAGGTCATGCGGTTGGGCACGCAGTGGTAGCGCACAGCCTCCCCAGGGGTTGATTTCCATCTTCTTGCTCTAGACTCTGTAAGTAGTGGACCGAAAGTCTCTCTTTTGTGCCTAGCCATCTCGAGCTCAACACCTGCTTGCCTCAGCTTTCATTCTGCTTCGGCGGATGGGCATGAGCAGTTGCTGATAAGTACTCCTCAGAGTTGTCGGGGGATCCCTCCACGGTGAATCCTACGACTAGTTTCGGCTACATCCCACGAACAGTTCAGGATGTGGATCTACTGGCTGTGTTCTCTCAGCCTGGGGGGAAGTAGTGAGAGCTGTCTGGAGGTCCTTTTCCAGGTGTTGGGAAACTTCATCTTCCAAGGGGGAGCTCTACCCTCCACCAGCCACTGTATAGTAATCTTATCGCTTGCTAGGAGAGTTGCCGACAGCAACAGTGGTTGATTGCCCTTCCCAAATGTGGGAGAGGCGGCCTTCGCCTGGTTGGTCCCCCCCCCTGAATTTCAACGAAGGGCATTGGACTCGTCAATACCCCACTACAATTCATCAGAGCACAGCTTTTCGGAGCTTGGCGATGATGGATTTAGGCTGTTGCTTGCAATCCCTCCTCCTTGCCGTCTTGTCCGTAGAACACAGCATTGTGCTCATTGCAATGCAAGGCCATGTTTCTAGGAGCTTAGGCCTTTGGATTCTACCTCTCATGATGTAGAACTTGCCTCTTTGCTTGCACGAAAGCGTTTAGCAACTGCCCGTCCTTCCTGTCCCTCACAGGATAGAAAGGCTGCTCGCATTCCCCTTCGGAATATAAGACAAGCAGGAGAGTTTCATTCCCTGACACGCTAATCTCAGTCTAGTGGACGAGTCTTGCTTGCTGTTGCACACCCAACCTCCTTTGCGAGGTGGGCTAGCGAGCTCTTGTGCTTGATAGGGGTGCACACGCTACCTCTACTATGTCTATGTGCGCTGGTCAGTATGGGGAGTCTTATCACCTTAACTCGGGAATGCTAAAAGTGTTGATTACGCTTGCTCAGGTGTGCTCTACCTCGCTAGCACACTCAGCACACTACGCGCAGGGGGCTAGTCAAGCAGAGGTGTGCGCTTATGAGGTTGTACTTACTAGTGTGGCTTATCAGCCTTCACCTCTCCAGCGCTCACCTTACCATCAGTCTTCCTACCGGGGTGAACAGCAGGTTCCCTCACGTGGTAAGGGGGCTGTTCCTTTACTGTCTGTTCAGCCAAATAGTCACTCTGACGGTGCTTTCTTCCCTATTGAAGCTGAGCTTAGGAAAGAGCAAAAGATGACATCCTCTTGTGCTCTACCTGTCCTTGACACCCCACCTAGGTCAAGGAAGTACTTTCTGGGTGCCCCTTTTGGGAACAATTCCGTTCTCGAAGGACGCACCATGGTTCTTGAGGGTCTAGAACAACTCACCGCAGCCTAACAGGGTGCAGTCCAACTAGCCATAGACTAACTGGCCACGGCCAGTTTCCTTTGTTTTTATAGCTATTATTCCTGGGGTAATTGAGAAATAATTTTACACTTTCTAGCTAATATGCAAACTTGTTTCAAGTATATTATTATTATGATTATTACTTGCTAAGCTACAACTCTACTTGGAAAAGCAGGATGCCATAGCTCAGGGGTCTTTCAGGGAAAATAGCTGAGTGAGGAAAGTAAACCAGGAAAAATAACGGGTTTTGAGCAAAGCGAAACATCTATTTTTGGGTGAGATAGCCATGTCGTCCTGATGGAAGGTGCCTTTAGGTAGCTTTCTAAGGGATATTTGCTACAGTGATACTCCCGGAGAATTAATCATAGGTCTCCAGAATTCTAACTCCTGGCGCGAGTATCCTTAATATATTTTTTAGGATATCGCATAATATCAGCGGACGTATTTTTTGATACGACACATAGCAATCTTCACCTCGAATAGATTTAATTCTTTGAGGGGGAAGAGTGGCGAACGAAAGGGGAGCCTTTCCTTACTACTATGGCCCATCATTCCCAGTTGCATTTAAGCAGGAATAGCTGTAGATAGAGTAGTTTCGGGTGGGGTCATTTAAGAAAGAAGGGTGGGTCCATCAGGACGACATAGCTATCTTACCCAAAAATAGATTTTTCGCTTTGCTCAAAATCCGTTTTTTGGGCTCGGCCATGTCGTCCTGGTGGAAGATTACCAGAGAATTAACTTGAAAGTACTATATCTGTGGGTTTGTATAAGTGCCTTTACTTTAAATGAGTTCCTTATATGGTCTCCTAGACCCTTGTATATGACATTACCGTTATTTGTCATATCCACCAAGCTTGGAACAAGCTTAGGGCTTCCTGACCCTTCAGGGAAAATGTCATCTTCGACTGTAAGGATTCAAAGTTTGTATCTCCATAAGGACGCAAGGGAAACTTTCTAGAGATTACCTGTTCATACTTTGGAAATCGGTACCATCAAGGTGTCTATTTAAGAAAATAGAACAACTCTGGATTCTTTTATTGATGTACTGAGGATAAAAGAAGACGCAGATACATTTTTTCCTCTTTATTTTCATAAGCAAAATAGATAAGTAATATATCATGAGAAGGAATCTAACCTTGCACATATAAACATCATGGTTATATATGTTTCTGACCTGTAAGAGAAGAATATACCTATATTAATTCAATTTTTTAAAAATGTCACTCAATGAATGTGAAGCTAAACTTGTCTAATTTCACTCAGATGTTGGGTATGCTTCAACTGTGTTCAAATGTTCACACGGCACTGGTGTTATTGGTTAGATTCTGCACCTGTATAGAACAGTCTATTAATCACCGTAGTGATTTTCACTAGAAGGTATTAACACTAGAAGGTGTTAACACCTATTCATCTGATACACTATTGAGTCCCAAAACAGTTCACTGTTCATCGCAGCGCTAGATGACAGGTTTTATGACACTACCTGCCGCCACCACAAAGTGTTTTATCTCATGCACTTGCTTCGCATAATTTTTATAGAAAACTCTGGATGATTTCCACCTGTATATGAGCGGAGGCAATCAAAACGGATTTTAAGCAAAGCGAAAAATCTCTTTTTGGGTGAGATAGCCGTGTCGTCCTGATGGAAGGTTCCTATAAGTAGCTTCCAAGGGATATTTGAACTACAGTGATATTCCCAAAGAATTTACCTTTAGGTCTCCAGAATTCTAACTCTGGCGCAAATATCCTTAAAATTTCTCTTCAAGGATATCGCATAGTCAGGGGACATATATCTTGATATGAAACATAACAATTTTCAATATTTAACTTAGCCGGTGATTATAATAGCTGCAGCTCTGCTGCTCGACAGAAAACTCTACGGAAAAAATCCGCCAGCGATCGCTATGCAGGTAGGGGGTGTACTTCAACAGCGCCATCTGTCGTCCAGATACCCAGTACTCATTATAAACAAAGAACTCAATTTTCTCTCTGTCGTGCTACCGGCAAGACCTACTAATTCGCTGTTGCTAACTGGATTTGTTTTCACAACTATTTGGTGAAGTACTGTACACTATTCTAGTTTTGAGCTTTCGCTGTGCAGGCTTTCTCTTCAATAAATCCTTGCATTCTTTTTTTGATTACGGATTATTTGTTGATGACTTTGGATAGTTTTTGAATTCCCCTTTGACCAATTCAAAATGGCTGACCCTTCTCAAGTCCCAAAATTCAGGAAGTGTAATGCTAGGGACTGTTCAAGGCGTCTTCCGAAGGCCTCTATCGATCCTCACACTGTTTGTTCCAATTGTCGGGATAAAACCTGTCAATTGGAAGATCGATGTGAGGAATGCGTTGGGCTTTCGGAATTCGATTTTATCGAATTCCAAAAATATACACGTAGGCTAGAGAGAGATAGAGTCAGGAGAAGTTCCTCTCGTTCTGTTGAATTTTCCTCTCCTCATGCCCCACAACCTATTCCTTCCCCTGTAGTGGTTGCTCCTAATCCCCCTTCTGGCACTCAGGAACCTTCGATGGCTGATATGATGCGTGCCATCCAAGCTCTGGGTGAGAGAGTTGAGTCCCTGGCTAGTGACCGTAACCAGCTCATGGCGGACGTCAAGGAGCTGAAGTGTAAAAGTGCAGTGGGAAGTGATAAAGTGAGTGATAGTGTTGTGGATAGTGTTGCGCTTGAGGGTTCGTCTGTTCGTGCCTGTTGTCCTCCTAGTCCGGGACCTCTTGCAAGCTCCCAAGTCCAGGGGAGAAGCAATGTCGTACGACCAATGGGTTCGAGAGGCTTTAATCAGCGAACAGACGTTCCCTCCGTGGTTTCGGGCGTATCTACCCAAGATCGCCCCTACCACACAAAGACGAGAGCCCATTTATACCTCGTCTGCGGAAGAGGTTTCTCGCAAGAAACCATGGACCAAGGTCTCACGACCGCTAAAGCGCAAGTCGGTCCCTTCCGCGCAAGTCCAACGGCCCAGCTGTAGCCACTGGGTCAGTTCGGACTCGCTGCAGTCTTCCGATGACTGCTCACCTCCTAAGAGAGGCAAAGCGGTACCCGCCTCAGACAGTTACACCGTCTGTCGCCGCACCTGCTCCTGCAGACCCTAAGTGGTCTTTGCTGCAGACCATGCAGTCCCAATTAACGTCTCTGATGCAGGACTTTCGTGCGGAGAAGGTTGCTGCTGCACCAGCCTCTTGCCTACAACCAACCACACACTCGGTTGTGCGTCCTGTGGACGCTGAGGCAACCTTCTTGCGCTCTCCTGTTGAGAGAGTTCCGCCACCCATGCGTTCCAGTGTACCCTGCCAGCCGCATGTTGACGTTCAGCGACGCACGGAGCCTTCCGTTGACGTTCGCGAGGTACAACAACCGTCAGAGTTGTTTTGTTTTGACGCGGTGCGTCAACCTCCGCAACCCAGTGTGGTTGCCACTGCTCACCCACATCAGGCTAGACAGTCTGGAGTAGACGCTGTGCGTCCCCGCGCTGCTATGGTTGTTGCCAGCTCACAGACTGGGCAACAGTTCCATGACGTTGCGTCCGGCTCAGTCACGCATGCACCCGTGCGACCGGACTCAGCTATCCAGCCGTTACCTACTCCATTGCCGCTTCCTCCTCAATACTCGGATGATGGACTTTCGGATGATGATGGTGCTGCTCACGTTGATGAACCACATTCGGATCTTGACGAGCCTAAGTCCACGCAACCCTCTTTGGACTTTAGAAAGGTTTTAGCTCTGTTCAAAGAGATATTTCCGGACCAGTTTGTGTCTGTGGCTCCGCGCTCTCCTCCGTCAGAGTTTGTTTTTGGTATGCCGTCATCCTCGCCTGCCTTTACTAGACTCGTCCTCGCACGCTCGTCCAAGAGAGCTTTACGAGTGATAGGAGAATGGATGCAGTCCAAAAAGAGTCTAGGGAAGACAGCCTTTACGTTTCCCCCTGCTAGACTCTCTTCTAGATCGAGCGTCTGGTATGCCACGGGAGAAGTTCTCGGCTTGGGAGTTCCTGCCTCTGCCCAGGGCGACTTCTCAAGTCTTGTAGACTCTCCCCGCAGGCTAGCCATGAGACGCTCGAAAATATGTTGGTCATCTTCGGACCTAGACCACCTTTTGAAAGGGATATTTAGAGCCTTTGAGGTCTTCAACTTTTTAGACTGGTGTCTGGGAGCTTTAAGCAGGAAGATCTCTCCGACAGAGAAGGAAACTTCCTTGCTCATCATGTCCTGCATGGACAAGGCCATACGTGACGGGTCTAATGAGCTTGCTGCATCGTTCGTATCCGGAGTCCTCAAGAAGCGTGAGAACCTTTGCTCTTTCCTGTCAGCTGGAGTGACACCTTGTCAAAGATCCGAACTTCTGTTTGCTCCTCTTTCTAAGTGCCTCTTTCCAGAGGACTTGATTAAGGAGATTGCTGCTTCTTTGATACAAAAGGACACTCATGACCTGGTTGTGTCCTCTGCTCGCAAAGCCACCCCTTTGCCTACCTTGTCAGCTAGACCAAGGATGGACACTCCAGCGTCCCGATTTATTCCGCCCTTTCGTGGCAGAGCCTCCAGCAGAGGAGGTGCTCGTACCGAAGGGAGACGTGGAAAGAAGAAAGGAACCAAGTCCTTTAAAGGCAGAGTCTGACTGCCAGCTTCTTCAGACAGCAGTGGGAGCCAGACTCAAGAACTTCTGGCAGACCTGGGAGAAGAGAGGCGTAGATGCACAATCTGTGAAGTTGCTCAGAGAGGGGTACAAGATCCCGTTTGTACGAAAACCCCCTCTAGCAACGTCTCCCATCGATCTCTCTCCCAGGTACAGAGAGGAAGACAAGAGACGAGCATTGAAACAGGAGGTGTCTCTCTTACTAGAAAAGGGAGCGGTAGTCAAAGTCCTGGACCATCAAACCCCGGGCTTCTACAACCGTCTCTTCTTAGTGGCAAAGAAGACAGGAGGGTGGAGGCCGGTGCTAGACGTCAGTGCGCTGAATGTCTTTGTCACAAAGCAGACGTTCTCCATGGAGACCACAAAGTCCGTTCTAGCAGCGGTCAGAAGGGAAGACTGGATGGTCTCTTTAGACCTAAGGGACGCATACTTCCACGTCCCCATCCACCCAGACTCCCAACCTTTTCTGAGATTTGTTTACGAAAAGGTTGTCTACCAGTTTCAAGCCCTGTGCTTTGGCCTAAGCACAGCTCCTCTTGTGTTTACGAGGCTGATGAGGAATGTAGCCAAATTCCTTCATTTAGCGGACATCCGAGCCTCCCTCTATTTGGACGACTGGCTTCTAAGAGCTTCTTCCAGTCGTCGCTGTCTGAAGGATCTAAAGTGGACTCTAGATCTGACCAAGGAATTGGGTCTCCTTGTCAATATGGAAAAGTCTCAAGTGGTCCCATCCCAAACTATTGTGTATTTAGGGATGGAGATTCACAGTCTAGCTTTTCGGGCTTTTCCGTCGGCCCCCAGAACAAGCCAAGCCCAGTTATGCATCCAGAACATGCTGAAGAAGGAACGATGTTCAGTCAGGCAGTGGATGAGTCTGATAGGGACACTATCATCCCTGGAACAGTTCGTATCGTTAGGAAGACTACACCTCCGTCCTCTTCAATATCACCTAGCTGTTTACTGGAAAAAGGACAAGACGCTAGAAGCGGTCTCGATCCCCATTTCCGAGAAGATGAAGTCTTGCCTGACTTGGTGGAAGGACAGTATCAGCCTCAGAGAGGGTCTGCCCCTGGCTGTTCAGACTCCCAACCACGTTCTCTTCTTGGACGCATCGGACACAGGCTGGGGCGCGACATTAGACGGTCGGGAATGCTCGGGAACTTGGAACTCGAGTCAAAGGACAATGCATATCAACTGCAAGGAGCTACTGGCAGTTCATCTGGCCTTGAAAAGCTTCAAGTCTCTCCTTCAAGGCAAAGTGGTAGAGGTGAACTCGGACAACACCACGGCTTTGGCGTACATCTCCAAGCAAGGAGGGACCCACTCTATGACGTTGTACGAGATCGCAAGGGACCTCCTCACCTGGTCAAAAGGTCAAAACATTTCGCTAGTAACGAGGTTCATCCAAGGCAACTTGAATGTCATGGCAGATTGCCTCAGTCGAAAGGGACAAATCATTCCAACAGAATGGACCCTACACAAGGATGTGTGCAAGAGACTTTGGGCCACATGGGGCCAGCCAACCATAGATCTCTTCGCAACCTCGATGACCAAGAGGCTCCCAATATATTGCTCACCAATCCCGGACCCAGCAGCAGTTCATATAGATGCCTTTCTCCTAGATTGGTCACATCTAGACCTATATGCATTCCCCCCGTTCAAGATTGTCAACAAGGTACTGCAGAAGTTCGCCTCTCACGAAGGGACAAGGTTGACGTTAGTTGCTCCCCTCTGGCCCGCGAGAGAATGGTTCACCGAGGTACTTCGATGGCTAGTGGACGTTCCCAGAACGCTTCCTCTAAGGGTGGACCTTCTACGTCAGCCACATGTAAAGAAGGTACACCAAGGCCTCCACGCTCTTCGTCTGACTGCCTTCAGACTATCGAAAGACTCTCGAGAGCTAGAGGCTTTTCGAAGGAGGCAGCCAGGGCGATTGCTAGAGCAAGGAGGACATCCACCCTTAGAGTCTACCAATCGAAGTGGGAAGTCTTCCGAAACTGGTGCAAGTCAGTATCTGTATCCTCGACCAGTACCTCTGTAACTCAAATAGCTGACTTCCTTTTATACCTGAGGAAAGAACGATCTCTTTCAGCTCCCACTATCAAGGGTTACAGAAGCATGTTGGTATCAGTCTTCCGTCACAGAGGCTTAGATCTTTCCAACAATAAAGATCTACAGGACCTCCTTAAGTCTTTTGAGACCACGAAGGAGCGTCGTTTGGCTACACCTGGTTGGAATTTAGACGTGGTACTAAGATTCCTCATGTCAGAAAGGTTCGAGCCGCTTCAATCAGCCTCATTTAAAGATCTCACCTTAAAGACTCTTTTCCTGGTTTGCTTAGCCACAGCTAAAAGAGTCAGTGAGATTCACGCCTTCAGCAGGAACATCGGATTTTCATCTGAAACGGCTACATGTTCTCTAAAACTTGGTTTTCTAGCCAAAAACGAGCTACCTTCTCGTCCTTGGCCGAAATCGTTCGATATTCCAAGCCTATCGAATATGGTTGGAAATGAACTAGAAAGAGTCTTATGCCCTGTGAGAGCTCTTAAGTTCTATCTAAGACGAACTAAACCTTTACGAGGACAGTCAGAAGCTTTATGGTGTTCAGTTAAGAAACCATCTTTGCCTATGTCAAAGAATGCTTTATCCTATTTTATCAGACTGTTAATACGAGAAGCTCATTCACATCTGAGTGAGGAAGACCAAGCTTTGCTGAAGGTAAGGACACATGAAGTTAGAGCTGTCGCAACTTCAGTGGCCTTTAAACAAAATAGATCTCTGCGAAGTATAATGGACGCAACCTATTGGAGAAGCAAGTCAGTGTTCGCGTTTTTTTATCTTAAGGATGTCCAGTCTCTTTACGAGAACTGCTACACTCTGGGACCATTTGTAGCAGCGAGTGCAGTAGTGGGTGAGGGCTCAACCACTACAATCCCCTAATTCCATAACCTTTTTAATCTTTCTCTTGAAATGTTTTTTATTGTTGTTTTTGGGTTGTCCGGAAGGCTAAGAAGCCTTTCGCATCCTGGTTGATTTGGCGGGTGGTCAAATTCTTTTCTTGAGAAGCGCCTAGATTAGAGGTTTTGATGAGGTCCTGTGGTATGGGTTGCAACCCTTCATACTTCAGATCCTAGGGGTCGCTCAGCATCCTAAGAGGATCGCGAGGCTCCGTAAGGAAGACGTACTTAAAAAGGCAGAGTAATCGTTCAAGTCGACTTCCTTACCAGGTACCTATTTATTTTATTTTTGTTATTTTGATAACTTCTAAAATGAAATAAAAAATCCTTAGCTCATAATAATGTAAACATATTTTGCTGGTCTCTACCCACCCCCCTGGGTGTGAATCAGCTATTATAATCACCGGCTAAGTTAAATATTGAAAAATGTTATTTTGATAATAAAATAAATTTTTGAATATACTTACCCGGTGATTATAAATTAAAGGACCCTCCCTTCCTCCCCAATAGAGACGCAGTGGACCGAGGAGAAAATTGAGTTCTTTGTTTACAATGAGTACTGGGTATCTGGACGACAGATGGCGCTGTTGAAGTACACCCCCTACCTGCATAGCGATCGCTGGCGGATTTTTTCCGTAGAGTTTTCTGTCGAGCAGCAGAGCTGCAGCTATTATAATCACCGGGTAAGTATATTCAAAAATTTATTTTATTATCAAAATAACATTTTTCACCCCGAATAGCGTTTTTGCCTCGAGGGGGAAGAGTGGCAAATTAGAAGGGGAGCCGTTATCAAGGTTACCCTTCCTCCCATACTACTATTGAGTATTTAGATGGCGCCATATCCAAGATGGCGGTTATTCCTAATAGCATTGACCATCGGGAGGGATCCTGCCAAGGCCTTTTCTATAGAAAAGGAGGGCAGGCCCATCAGGACGACATGGCTATCTCACCCCAAAATAGATTTGTTCCGTAACCGAAATACAAACCACGCTATTTACAAAGGGTTTACTTTTAGCGCAGCTGAAATGACGAGCCAATAGTTTTTAACGAGGGTTAATTACCCCCGCGCTAGTTAGCGGGGGGTGGGGAAGGGTAGCTTGCTACCCTTCCCCCCTCCACACACCGGTGACTTGCTTCTCTTCACTTTTGGCTCGGCGGTGATCAGACGTGTCTGCTCATCGCCTTCGTGACAGCCTTTAATTTTCTGCTTTTTCTTTTCAGCGTGTGTGTTGGTTGGAAGTTGACCTTCAGTTATTCTCTTTACTATGCGTACATGCCCTGGAGTTGCCGGCCGTCCTTGTGGGACTTTCATGTCGGACGTTAATACGGATCCTCACACCCTCTGCCCTCAATGTCGGGGCCGACGGTGTGACCAGGAGAACATGTTCCGTGAGTGCAGGGAGTGGTCTGCCTCCCAGTGGGAGAGGTTTGGCCGTCGGCGTAAGAAGAAGTCCAAGAGAGACCGTTCTCCTCCGGGGTTAGCCTTGAAGGAGGAAGGTTCTCGGGACTCTTCTTCCGCCGCCCAAACCTCCTCCGAAGCTCCCCCTCGTCAGCCTCCTAAGGAGAGTCTGCCGAGTGGGAGCGCAGGCCCTTGTTCTGTTTCCCGACCTTCGGTGGGGGGAGAGGGCGTCGCCTCCCATAGCGAGGCGGTTCCCCCTCCTCCTCCGGGGGAGGTTATTGATAATGCCTTATCCAGTGATGATCTTTTACAGATTTGGTCGTCCCTGGGGCTTAAGGGCTTGCCCTCCAGGGTCGCTCTCATTGACCTTGTCTTGTTGGGGTCCGCTGTTAAGCAGTCGCCGGTGGTAGCAGAGGTAGACCCTCTGTCTATTGTCGACGTCGTGGTGACAGAGGCCTCCGACGTGGCTGGGCCTTCCGCCGCAGGTGCTGTTGCTGGTGATGGTGCTAAAGGCTCTCCTCCTCCTTCCGTACATCCTTCGAAGGGGGAAGTGAGTTCTTCGGTCTCGACTGCTGCTCAGCTTCCTTCTGAGGGAAGTGTTTTGACGGAGACTCCCCTTCGGAGGACCGATGGTCCCGACGATCTCCCCCGAGGCCGCCTCCGCCGTAAGGCTCACCGTCCTCTACGCCACAAGGGCCTCCCTTCCCCTTACAGGGGGACTAAGAGGCGCCTTTTTGGGTCTTCATCCTCCGGGGGGGACTCTCCTCGTCAGCCTCAACCTACAGCTCCGCCCTCCTTGAACCTCTCTGCAGACCGCTCACCATCTCCTACCAGATCTTCGCCTTCTGGAGAACTCGTCACGCAACGGGCAACGGTCCCTTCGGGGCTAAGGGATCCTTCCCTTACGCGAGCAGTGCTAGCACACAAACACTCTCCTGCTCGTCGACGATCTCCTGCTCGCCGACGCTCACCTGCTCGTCGGCTCTCTCCTGATGTTCGCCCCCCTCGTCAGCGCTCATTTGAGGACCCTCGCCCTGCGGTCTCTGACCACCCTTTAGTTCCTGCTGAACTCCCTGCTCACCATCTGCCTGGTCCTGTGGCTACGCAACATCGTGCTGCGCGTGTGTCAGAAACACATGTTCGCCAACGCGCCAGCGATCTGCCTGTTCCTGCTCGTGAACGCGCCGCGCCGCCTGTCCTCTCACATGACACGGGTCGACCTTCTGCTCGCCAGCGATCTCCAGCTCGCCAGCGATCTCCAGCTCGCCAGCGATCACCTACGCGCCAGCGATTACCTCCTCGCCAGCGCGCACAGGCGATCTTAGTATCGCCTATTCAACAAAGACAGCTAGCGCGCCGACGTTCTCCAACGCTCCTGAAGGAACATGGTTCGCCAGCTTCTAGCTCGCCATTGCACGATCGCCCTCCTGCGCATGCTGCTCGCCATCGCACGACCCTGCACGATCGCCCTCCTGCGGATGCTGATCACCATCGCACCCCATCACGCGATCGGCCACCTGCGCATGCTGCTCGCCATCGCTCGCCCCTGCACGATCGCCCTCCTGCGCATGCTGCTCCTCATCGCTCGCCCCTGAACGATCGCCCTCCTGCGGATGCTGCTCGCCATCGCTTACCATTACGCGGTCATTCACCTGCGCATGCTGCTCACCATCGCACACCAGTGCGTCGACATACCACATCGCGCCATCGCCAACTTGAGCGACTGCACTCACCAGCCCGTCATCGATCGCCTGTGGATCTACATCGCCAGCGATCTTCCTCACCTACGCGGCAGCGCGTTCCCTCGCCGTCGCGCCAACGCTTGCGTTCGTCGCCTCGGACACGTGTTCATTTACCTGCCCACCCTCGCGCCCACTCGCCTGCGCGCCCGCGCGACCGCTCGCCTGTGCGCCCGCGCGATCATCCACCTGCGGGCCCGCGCGATCGCGCTCCCGCACGACCATTCGCCCTCGCGCGACCATCGTTCGCGGCGAATTCCACAGCCGGTGGTAGCAGCAGGGACGCATGCTCCTAGACAGCACTCGGGATCACCTCCATCCAAGCACAGGTTGGTAGTGCAGGACGAAGAAAGGTCAGTACAGCATTCTTCCCCACCTTCTTTTCAGGCAGGTACCGTCGTGTCCACTCCTAAGGATCGCCCGATCCCTTTCCCTTTAGCGAGGATTTCGGACTCTGCGTCCTTGGAGCAGCAGACTTGGTTTGGTCCGCTGGCACGGGCGTTAGTGAGGGTTATGAAACCAGCACTCGCCGGCCAGGGTAACAAACCATCGGCTGTCTCTCCTACGCTGAAGAGAAAGAGAGGAGTGGACTTCGTGGTGACTTCCCCCAGGGCGAAGTTGGTTCCCAAGAGGTCGGTCTTGAAAGTCCCTTCTCCTGCACGAGTACTCTCTCCTTCTCCCGTGGACGAGGTTTTTCCGTCCTCAGGTGAGTCCAGTGGGGCGGTAGTCTTCCCCTCGGCACCAGGGGGGGAGACTTCGCTTCAGGCAGGAGAATCGTCTCGTGAGGAAGGGGCCCCTCGAACCTCGGTGTTGGAATCCTGTATCCCTCCCAGGAGGGAACCCAAGGATTCCAAGACCGTCCCTAAATCCTCTGCAAGGATTCGTCAGGAACCCACGACTACCCAGGGGAATGTCCACGTATCACCCCAGGAAGAGATTCCTGGGCAGGAGACTTAGCTGGCAGCCCGCAGGGAGGAGAACAGCAAGAGTCCGAACATGCCTTCTGGCAGGTCCTAAGCCTGATAAGGCAACTTAACAGACTTACGGATCCAGTCATCGCCCCCCGTGAAGGCATAGACACGATTCTGGATGAAGTGTTTGACGTTCGGAAGGCCCCTAAGACCAGTGCAGCTCTGCCCTGGTCTCGGGGGCTGAAGAGTGCCAGGGCTAGGGCCAACGCTCAGCTCGCACTTCTTGCCTCCTCCAGTCGTTCCACTGCCGGGAACAAGCTCATCCCTCCTCCTCGCCTTCAGCAGAGGAGGTATTTCGAGATCCTGGGTGAGCACAACCTCGCTCTTCCTCTCCATCACTCTGTGGAGGAGCTGGCGAAGGGAGTTCCCCTTGAGAAACTCTCTGCCCGGCAGGTGTCGTTCTCGGCGGCAGAGATCCTTAACCACGAGAAGGTCGCTAAGTGTGCCATGCAGGCCACTTCGTGGCTGGACTTCTGGCTAGGATCTCTGGGCATCCTATTGCGATCGGAGGACTTGTCCAAGGAGACCAATAGGAAGGCCCTAGAGACCTTCTTGCTCTCGGGCACCCGCTCCATCGAGTTTTTGGCGCACCAGGTTACCACCCTGTGGGCCAACTCGGTGTTGAAGCGTCGCGATGCTGTGTCCGAGAGATTCCATCCGAAGGTCCCCGCCGTAGATGTGTATAGGCTCCGACATGCTTCCCTTCTGGGGGAGAGCCTGTTTGAGCCTCAAGACATGGAGCGAACGGCTGAGAGGTGGAGGAAATCCAGCACGGACTCCCTCCTCCACAAGGCCCTTACAACTCGGCCCTATAAGCCTCCAGCCCTGCCACAACAGCAGCAACAGCCTCGTAAGGCTCCCAAACAGGCACCGGCAGCTAAGAGAGTGGTGTCTAAGCCCCAGCCCTTTCCAGCCAAGGTCAAGAGGGGCGGTAAGTCCTCCAGGGGAGGCAAGACTCCTAGGGGTGGCGGCCGCGGCCGCAAGCCCTAGGGGTGGCAGTCCCCCTGCATGTCCACCTGTGGGGGGATGCCTTTAGCGTTGCGTCCGCAGGTGGCAGCAACACGGGGCCGATGCTTGGACGGTCTCAGTGATCGGCCAAGGTTATCGCGTCCCGTTCACGACATCTCAACCTCCCCTGACAGCGAATCCAGTGTCGTTGAGCTCCTATGCCACGGGATCGGCAAAGGGGCTGGCCCTTCAGGCCGAAGTCGAGACCATGCTCGAGAAGGGTGCTCTCCAGGAGGTCGTGGACGGCTCCCCAGGCTTCTTCAGTCGACTCTTTCTTGTAAAGAAGGCTACTGGAGGCTGGAGACCCATCATCGATCTCTCAGCTCTGAACAGGTTTGTCAAACAAACCCGGTTCAGCATGGAGACAGCAGACACGGTCAGACTTGCGGTGAGACCACAAGACTTCATGTGTACACTGGATCTAAAGGACGCGTACTTCCAGATCCCAATCCATCCGTCTTCCAGGAAGTACCTGAGATTCTGCCTAGACAACAAGATCTACCAGTTCAAGGTGCTGTGTTTCGGTCTCTCCACAGCTCCTCAGGTGTTCACCAGAGTGTTCACCCTGATTTCATCTTGGGCGCACAGGAACGGCATTCGTCTCCTTCGTTACCTGGACGATTGGCTGATCCTAGCAGACTCGGAGTCGACCCTTCTTCGGCACCGAGACAGGCTTCTGGATCTTTGCCAGGATCTGGGGATCGTGGTAAACCTCGAGAAGTCCTCTCTGCAGCCGTCCCAACGACTGGTTTATCTAGGCATGCTAATAGACACCAATCTCCACAAAGCCTTTCCATCAGACGACCGGATAGCAAGGCTGAGGAGGGTGGCGGAACCTTTCCTCAGGCGAAAAGAACTCCCCGCCCAATCGTGGTTGCGTCTCTTAGGCCACCTATCCTCTCTGGCCCGTCTGGTTCCAAACTGCCGCCTCAGGATGAGATCCTTCAATGGCGGCTCAAGTCCCGGTGGAATCAAGGATCCGATTCCCCGGACTTTCTGATCCCGGTGGGGTCTCTGGAACAGACGGACTTGCGGTGGTGGCTGGCCGACGAGAACCTGCGGAAGGGAGTGAGTCTTCTCGTCCTCCCCCCGGAATTGACTCTGTTTTCGGACACGTCAAAAGAAGGGTGGGGGGCGCACGCTCTGAACCAGAGGGCCTCAGGCCTTTGGTCAGAATCAGAAAAGTGCCTACACATCAACCTGCTAGAATTGAAGGCCATCTTTCTGGCTCTTCAGCAGTTCCAACGGTCCCTGGCGGGTCACTCCGTGGTGGTGATGAGCGACAACACCACGGTAGTGGCTTATATCAACAAGCAGGGAGGCACTTTTTCGCAACAGCTATCCCATCTTGCAGTAGAGACTCTGAGGTGGACCGAAACCCACTCGATAACACTATCAGCTCGCTTCATTCCTGGCAAGAGGAATGTGCTCGCCGACAGTCTGAGCAGGGCTTCGCAGATAGTGAGTACCGAGTGGTCTTTGGATCCTCAGATAGCCAACAAAGTCCTGACTTTGTGGGGTTCCCCGACTGTGGACTTGTTCGCGACAGCCTTGAACTTCAAGCTGCCCCTGTACTGCTCACCAGTCCCGGACCCCAAGGCACTCTGGCAAGATGCTTTCCAGCAACGGTGGGACAACATCGACGTGTACGCCTTCCCACCATTCTGTCTGATGAGAAGGGTGCTCAACAGGACCAGACTATCGGTCAACTGTTCCATGACTCTAGTAGCTCCGCTATGGCATCACGCGGAATGGTTTCCGGACCTTCTGCAACTCCTGACGGAACTCCCAAGGGAGCTTCCTCCACGACACAAGCTTCTCAGACAACCCCACTCTGGCGTCCCTCACAGGGCCGTGGCCTCGCTTCGGCTTCACGCCTGGAGACTATCCAGCGTCTCCTCGCGGAGAGAGGCTTTTCGCAACAGGTTGCGGAGAGAATGTCTCGGCACCTGCGAAGGTCCTCTGAGGGAGTCTACCAAGCAAAGTGGAAAGTCTTTTGTGGTTGGTGTCGTGGAAGGGGTATCTCTCCACTCGATGCCACTACAGTATTCCAGCAATAGCGGACTTCCTCGTGTATCTGCGAGAAGAAATGCGCCTTTCTGTCTCGGCAGTGAAAGGCCTGCTGGTGTATTGACCTGCTGGTGTATTGTCAGGATCCGCTCTGCGAATGAAGCTGGTGAGCTTCGCCCTCAGTTGTTTTAGGGATAAGTTTGATTCTGAGGTTTTTCCTTTGAAGAGCTGTCTTCCCCTGAAGTCTGAAGTTCTACGAAGATAGACCTTTAGACACTCCACCGGACATAGAGAGACATCTTCCTCCAGAGGGCAGATTCTCCAGGGACCCCATCTTTTAGTGGGTAGCTCGTTCTTGGCGAGAAAAGCTGGATTAGGAAAGAGATTCAGTTCTCCCGCTTCTGTGAACTGAATGTGGCCCTCATTTCTTGATAGGGCTACTATTTCACTAACTCTAGCCCTTGAGGCTATAGCAAACAGAAAAATAACCTTCTGGGTTAAATCCTTGCGAGAACAATCTTCATTGTTCACAGATGAAGCATAATGTAGGACCTTGTCCAAAGACCATAAAATGGGCTTCGGAGGAGCTGCAGGCCTAAGTCTAGCGCATGCTTTTGGGATCTTGTTAAAGATTTCGTTTGTCTGATCCACTTGAAAGGCATATAGAAGAGGTCTAGTCAAGGCTGACTTACACGTAGTTATCGTGTTAGCTGCCAGACCTTGATTATGAAGGTGGATAAAGGAGGACAGACAGAAGTCTGTTGAAATTTCTTTCAGTCCTTTTGCTTTAACAAAAGCAACCCACTTTTTCCAAGACGATTCATATTGTCTTCTAGTTGACTTGACCTGTATTCTTCTAAGAAGTCTATACTGCCTTTTGAGATCCCAAATCTTTTCTTAACCGCTAGGGCGAGAAAATCATGAAATGAAGGTTTTGGGTTCTCTGTGATGAACTGAAGACAGTCAATTTCTGAACCTGTTGAGACGGTGCTGGGTTTGGTGCAAGGGCCAGCCTCAGCCTCAGTTCCCTCACTAGAGGGAACCAGTAGCTCTTGGGCTATTTGGGAGCCACTAGAGCTGCCACTCCTTGGAAGGATCTCAGCATGTTGAGGACCTTCAGCAGGAGATTGGATGGAAGGAACAGGAAATTCCGGGTCCATCCGTTCCAAACTAGGGACATGGCGTACGGTATCTCCTCTAGAGGGTCCTCGTATGGGGCTACATATCAAGGTAGTTTCTTGGTGACGCTCGTCACAAAGAGGTCTTTCTGCAGTTCCGGATCTTGTTCCAGGAAGGAAGAGAAAGAGTCTGCGTCTGTGGACCATTCTGACTCTATCGGCTTGAGCCTGAGTAGAGCCTCCTCTGTCACATTGCGGATCATTTGTAAGTGAACTGCTGATAGGTGCCTTTTCTTTAGGCAAGAGATGGCTAATATCGTGTAGATTATCTGGGACGATCTCGAGCCTTGTCGGCTCAGACCTCTCACTATTACTTCGCTGTCCAAGATCAGCCTGATGAGGGCTGATCTGCGTGGGGAGAGTTTTTCCAACGTCAAAAGGACTGCCATGGCTTCCAAAATGTTGATGAGAAGGACCTTGAACAGAGATGACCAAGTCCCTTGGACTTTCTTTTGATGGGAGTGAAATCCCCATTCTTCCGTCGAGGCATCCATATGGATGATCATCGATGGTAGAGATGGTTGCAAGGGCACGGTCCTCATTAGGCTCTTGTCCTTCGACCATGGGTTGAGAAGTGATCAAAGTAAGGCCGATATTGGTCATTTTAGATCTCTTCGAGCGCTTGATGTGTATCTTCTCCAGACTCCTGTCGCATCTTTCAGCTGTGCTTTTAGCACGGGGTCTGTCACTACTGCGAACTGGAGAGAGTTCAGTACTCTTTCTTGTTAGCGTCTTGAAATCCTGTCGGATTACAGTAGTCTCTCGACCGACCCTGCAATCTCCTTCTTCTTCCCTAAGAGAAAGGAGAGACAATGTGACCTCAGGTTTCAATGGACTTTCAGTCATTGAAACCTTTGAGCTGGAGAGAGTCGAGACGTCTTGAAGTTGATTTTGTATCCCAGATGAAATCCCCATTCTAGTTCCAGGAACTGGGTTACTTCCTTGGATGCTTGCAGACCAGCTGCTTTGGGTGCTGCCTGCACCAGCCAGTCGTCAAGGTACTTTGTTACCTGAACAGTTTCTAGGCGTGGTTGTTGCACGACTGCGTCTGCCAATTCCGTGAAGATACTTGGGACTATGTTTGGTCCGAAGAGTATGGCTCTTAGAACATACTTTATCTTCTGAAACTTGAATCCTAGGTAGGAGGAGAGGGGGTGACTGATTAGAAGATGCCAATAGGCATTTGTCATGTCTATCGAGACTGTGAACGCCCCTTTTTTCAATATTTAACTTAGCCGGTGATTATATAGCTGCAACTCTGTTGCCCGACAGACAACTCTACGGTAAAAACTCGCCAGCGATCGCTACACAGGTTGCGGGTGTGCCCAACAGCGCCATCTGTCGTCCAGATACCCAGTACTCAATGTAAACAAAGACTCAATTTTCTCTCTGTCGAGCTATCGACAAGACGTACTTACTCGCTGTTGCTAAACTGGAGTTTTTTCACAACTAATTGGTGAAGTACTTTATTCTAGTTTTGAGCTTTCGCTATGCAGGTGTTTTATCTTCATCTTAAATCTTGAACTCGTTTTGGATAGATTTAATTATGGTGACAAAGAGAGTATGGACTTTCTTTCACTTTTAAATGGCCGACCCTTCCCTTAGACGGAAGTGTGTTTAGGCTTTTAGTAATTATCTTATCACGTTATAGATTTTCCTCTATATATTTTATATCTCTCCGCCTTTATTAGGCCTCTTCGATTAACTTTCCATTTATTATAAACATATAAAAATAATTTTAATGTTTTGTTTATATAGACCTTCCTGAGAGTAGGCGGTCCTAACTTGGAAACCGAAGTTAATCAACGTTGAGCCCTTTATATCGTAATTAGCTTTTAAAGAGCTAAGGATTTAAAACTTTTTAAATGTAATATTTTATGAAAGAATTTCTTTGATAGTCTTCGTACTGTTTTCAAAGATGAACTAACGTTTAGTTTATTTATGCTACGCAGTTGTTGACGTTCAGGACGTTCAACATGCGCTCTATCGTTACGATAGAGAGAGAGTGTATCACGGTTTCACTTTGCAGTAAGAGTAAATCGATTCTGATGTTTTGTTCATTCTTTCTTAGCTTAAATGTTTTAAATTCTATTTTAAAGGAACTTTTTATTTGAAAAACCTTTCAGTTTTTTCCTTTAGTCAAATAACATGTTTTTTTGACGAAATATAATTGGGCTCTTCTCTTAGGTGCGAAATCAAGAGAGAAAGAGAGAGAGAGATAGAGACGGAGGGAGAGAGAGGAGAGAAAACGTCCGTTCAAGCGGGTAACGTTGTTCTCGAGTTACTCTCGTCCCTAGTCGCTGTACGGGGAGGAAGGATAAAACGTTTTTAGTTTTTTATTCTCGTCCCCAGGCTATGTGCGGTGAGAGATTGAAAACGTAGTTATATGAACTAGTGTTTAGTCTCTTTCCCAGCCACTGATTTTTTTATCTTAAAATATGTTTTCTGTTTTTTGCTGGTATTAATGAGCTTGCATTATACGACTGATTTCGCAATTACTACCTTTTAATGAAGGGTAGAATTGCGTGTTTCAGGTAGAAATCAGTAAAAGTTTCTATTTCAGTGAAATAAGTGCAAAACAGAAAATCGAAGTGATAAAGTGATATGCGTAAAGTGTTACAGTGTTGCGTCCGAGGGTTCGTCTGTTCGTGCCTGTCGTTCACCTAGTCCGGGACCTCTTGCATGCTCCCAAGCCCAGGGGAGAAGTAATGTCAAAGGACTTATGGGTTCGAGAGGCCTTGATCAATGAACAGACGTTTTCCCTCTATGGTATTGGGTGTATCTTACCAAGATCTCCCCTACCATAAGACGAGAGAGACGTTGTTTCTCCTCGTCATCCGAAGGCTTTTCGCATAAGAAACCTGTCACAAGGTTTCGAAGCCCTTAAGCGGAAGTCAGTCCTTTCAGGACAGGTCCAGCGTCCTGGTTACAACCATTAGGACAGCTCTGACCCTATGCAGTCATCGGATAACTGCTCGCCGCCTAACAAAAGCGTAACACAGACTCCGAGAGTCTTTTTTTGTTGGCAAAGTGTTGCGGTCACAGACGTTACCCTCGTCTCTTACCACAACCATTTCCGTTGATCCTTAATGGGTTGTATGGCAAGACATGCAGTATATGCTTGCCTCCCTTATGGAAGACTATTCTGCCGATATCCTGGCTTTCAGCCAACCTAACGTTCCTTTGTGCTTACTGTTGACGTTGGCGTAGCTTAGTCACGTCAGTCAGGTTGTTTAGAACCACACTCGATGCGGTCTCGTGTGGTTTTTCAGCCGCATTTGGACGTTGGCCACTTGCTGATGCTCCTGTTGACGTTCAAGACGTTCACTAACAATCGGAGTTGACTTGTTTTGACGCTGTTCGTCAACCTCCGCATTCTAGAGTTGTTTTGACTGCTCAGTCTAGGCAGTCAAAGCAGTCTCGAGTGGACGCTGTGCGTCCTCACGCTCCTGTTGTGGTTGACAGTTCAATGTTGACAGTTCACAGACTGTCAAGCAGTTACATGACGTTGCGTTCTGGGCCGCTACTAATGCACCAGTGAGTGTGGACTCTGCTTGTAAAGCATTGCCACCACGGTAGGTCTCTCCCTTGCTTGAGACTCAGCTTTTATCGGACAAGGTTCCTGTAGATGAGGAAGTTGCTGTTCCCCCTCCTACTGATATTCCCTTGAGGACTCTGTCAGATGGAGAGGAGCCTAAAGCTGCTTAGCCTCCTATGGACTTTAATTAAATCATGGTGATTTTTTTAAGGATCTTTGTCCGGATCTTTTTGTAACTGCTGCTCCTCGTTCGCCTAAACGTCAGAGCTTACACTAGGCCTAGCTACTTCGAAGCCGTTGTTTTTAAGCTAGTGCTCTCTCGCTCTCCTAGAGAGCTTTACGTTGGCTAGGCGACTGGTTTTTCACCAGGAGGAGTTTGGGGGATACAGCCTTTGCTTTCCGTTCTTTTAAACTGGTTTATAGAGCGAGAGTCTGATTTGACACGAGAGAAGTTCTCGGCTTGGGAGTTCATGCCTCTGCCCAGATAGACTTCTCAATTCTCGTAGACTCTCCCTGGCGCCTAGCCAGGAGACGCTCCAAGTTCTTTACAGGTCAACTTCACAGCTGTTTTCGAGCCTTTGAAGTTTTGCTGTACAATTATGTCATGCATAACAAGGATTTCAGGGATGGTAAGCGGTACCGCCTCAGTCGCTAACCCCGTCTGTTGCCACACCTGCTCCCGTAGACCCTAATTGGGCTTTGCTGCAAGACATGCAGTCCAAGCTTGCGTCCTGATAGAGGACTTTAATGCGGAGAAGGTTGCTACCGAACCTTCTGGCCAACAACCTTCCAACCGGTCGGTTGTGCGCCCTGTTGATGCTGAGGTAACCTACTCGCGTCTGCCAGTTGAGGTGGTCCCTCCACCGATGCGACCCAGTGTGGGTTGCCAGCCGCACGTTGACGTTAAGCGACGCTCGGAGGTGGTTGTTGACGTTCAGGACGTTCAACAACCAGCAGAGGTGACTTGTTTTGACGCAGTGCGTCAACCTCAGCAACCCGGTAGGGTGTTGACTGCACAACCCAGACGGTCTAGACAGTCTCGGGTGGACGCTGTGCTTCCTCGCGCACCCATGGTTGTTGACAGTTCACAGACTGTGCAGTAGTTCCATGATGTTGCGTCCGGCTCCGTCACGCATGCACCAGTGCGACCGGACTCAGCGAGCCAGACGTTGCCCACTCCGTTGCCGTTTCCTCATCAGTTTTCGGATGAGGAACCCTCTGATGAGGACGTTGCTGAACAACAAGACGATCAGCCCCCAGAATAGATCAAGCCCTGCTATCCATTCAGAAGATGCTGAAGAAGGAACGCTGCTCAGTCAGGCTGTGGATGAGTCTGGTAGGGACGCTGTCATCCGTGGAACAATTTGTGTCACTAGGAAGACTACACCTCCGTCCTCTTCAATACCATCTAGCTTTTCACTGGAAAAAGGACAAGACGCTAGAAGCGGTCTCGATCCCGGTTTCCGAAAAGATAAAGTCTTGTCTGACTTGATGGAAGGACAATATCAACCTAAGAGAGGGTCTTCCCCTGGCTGTTCAGACTCCCAACCACGTTCTCTTCTCGGACGCATCGGACGTGGGCTGGGGCGCGACACTAGACGGTCGGGAATGCTCAGGACTGTGGAACTCGAGTCAGAGGAGCATGCATATCAACTGCAAGGAGCTGTTGGCAGTACATCTGGCCTTGAAAAGCTTCAAGTCTCTCCTTCGAGGCAAAGTGGTGACAGTTAACTCGGACATCACCACGGCCTTGGCGTACATCTCCAAACAAGGAGGTACCCACTCACTGACGTTGTACGAGATCGCAAGGGACCTGCTCATCTGGTCAAAAGGTCAAGACATCTCACTAGTAACGAGGTTCATCCAAGGCGACTTGAACGTCATAGCAGATTGTCTCAGTCGGAAAGGGCAAGTAATTCCAACCGAATGGACCCTCCACAAGGATGTGTGCAAGAGACTTTTGGCCACTTGGGGTAAAACCATCCATAGATCTCTTTGCAACCTCGCTGACCAAGAGGCTTCCAATCTATTGCTCTCCAGTCCCGGACCCAGCAGCAATACATATAGATGCTTTCCTCCTAGATTGGTCACATCTGGATCTCTACGCATTCCCACCGTTCAAGATTGTCAACAAGGTACTGCAGAAGTTCGCCTCTCACGAAGGGACAAGGTTGACGTTAGTTGCTTCCCTCTGGCCCGCGAGAGAATGGTTCACCGAGATACTTCGATGGTTAGTAGACGTTCCCAGTAGTCTTCCTCTAAGGGTAGACCTACGTCAGCCACACGTAAAGAAGGTACTCCAAAGCTTCCACGCTCTTCGTCTGACTGCCTTCAGACTATCGAAAGACTCTCGAGAGCTAGAGGCTTTTCGAAGGAAGCAGCCAGTGCGATTGCTAGAGCAAGGAGAGCTTCTTCCATTAGAGTCTACCAATCGAAGTGGGAAGTCTTCCGAGACTGGTACAAGTCAGTTTCTGTATCCTCGACCAGTACCTCTGTTGCTCAAATAGCTGTTTTTCTCTTATACCTGAGAAAAGGACGATCCCTTTCAGCTCCCACTATCAAGGGCTACAGAAGCATGTTGGCATCGGTCTTCCGGCATAGAGGCTTAGATCTTTCCAAACATAAAGATCTGCAAGACCTCCTTAAGTCTTTTGAGACCACCAAGGAGCGTCGTTTGGCTACCCCTGGATGGAATTTAGACGTGGTACTAAGATATTTCATGTCAGACAGGTTGGAGTCGTTACAATCAGCCTCCCTGAAAGATCTCACTCTTAAGACTCTTTTCCTGGTATGCTTAGCCTCAGCTAAAAGAGTCAGTGAGATTCATGCCTTCAGCAAGAACATAGGATTTTCGTCAGAAAAAGCCACTTGTTCGCTACAACTTGGTTTTCTAGCCAAAAATGAGCTGCCTTCTCGGCCTTGGCCTAAATCTTTCGATATCCCCAGCTTATCGGAGATCGTAGGCAATGAACTAGAAAGAGTCTTATGCCCTGTTAGAGCTCTTAAGTTCTATTTAAAGCGTACTAAACCTTTACAAGGACAATCTGAAGCTTTATGGTGTTCAGTTAAGAAACCATCCTTGCCTTTGTCAAAGAATGCTTGGTCAGACTTTATCAGATTGTTAATACGAGAAGCTCATTCACATCTGAGTGAGGAAGACCGAACTTTGCTTAAGGTGAAGACGCACGAAGTTAGAGCTGTAACAACTTCCGTGGCCTTTAAGCAAAATATATCTCTGCAAAGTATAATGGACGCAACCTATTGGAGAAGCAAGTCAGTGTTCGCGTCATTTTACTTGAAAGATGTCCAGTCTCTTTACAAGAACTGCTACACACTGGGACCATTCGTAGCAGCGAGTGCAGTAGTGGGTGAGGGCTCAACCACTACAATTCCCTAATTCCATACCCTTTTAATCTTTCTCTTGAAATGTTTTTATTGTTGTTTTTTGGGTTGTCCGGAAGGCTAAGAAGCCTTTCGCATCCTGGTTGATTTGGCGGGTGGTCAAAGTCATTTCTTGAGAGCGCCTAGATTAGGGGTTTTGATGAGGTCCTGTTGTATGGGTTGCAACCCTTGATACTTCAGATCCTAGGGGTCGATCAGCATCCTAAGAGGATCGCGAGGCTCCGTAAGGAAGACGTACTTAAAAGGCAGAGTAATTGTTCAAGTCGACTTCCTTACCAGGTACCTATTTATTTTGTTTTTGTTATTTTGATAACTTCTAAAATGAAATAAAAACTCTTAGCTCATAAAAGTGTAAACATATATTGCTGGTCTCTACCCACCCCCCTGGGTGTGAATCAGCTATATAATCACCGGCTAAGTTAAATATTGAAAAATGTTATTTTGATAATAAAATAAATTTTTGAATATACTTACCCGGTGATTATAAATTAAAGGACCCTCCCTTCCTCCCCAATAGAGACGCAGTGGGACGAGGAGAAAATTGAGTCTTTGTTTACATTGAGTACTGGGTATCTGGACGACAGATGGCGCTGTTGGGCACACCCGCAACCTGTGTAGTGATCGCTGGCGAGTTTTTACCGTAGAGTTGTCTGTCGGGCAACAGAGTTGCAGCTATATAATCACCGGGTAAGTATATTCAAAAATTTATTTTATTATCAAAATAACATATTTTTCAATAGGGTCCTTATGTATAGAAGGATTAACATCTTGAACTTGCTGTTTCTTATGACCTTGTTGGGTGGCAACAAGTCCAGAATGACTGAGTTTTCTTGAGTCCTTCTTGGGAACACAATACAGCCTTCCCTAGAATTTGGTGGACTTTGCTTTCCTTATAACCTGTACGCTCAAGAGCTATATGGTATACTCTTCTAATACGAGGTTTAAGTGTTGGAAGAGTTGAGGAAATGATGGTGGAGACATGTCTAGTTTCCATCCTAGTGCAATCTTGATTAGGCCTTGGGCCCAAGGATCGAAGGTCCAACGATACTGAAATTGTTGGAGCCTCCCTCCTACCGGAAGCGTCTCCTTGCTTCGATTGATCGGAGTGTTTAACTCCTCCACTGGCTACCAGGGGCACCGTGGTCATAGAAACTGTGGGATGTTGTTGAAGTAGGCCGAGGGAAATATATAGACTTTTTCATCTTCCTTTTAGGTTGGGGACCCACAATCGGGGAAGACTTCCTCTTTGAAGAGATGCCCCACTTCTGGAGAAGGTTCCTATTCTCTGTGATGGCTTTCTCAACTACCTCTTTGACTACATCGTTTGGAAAGAGGTTTTTACCCCAGATGTTGGAAGATATCAGCTTCCTGGGTTCATGTTTCACTGTTGCAGCAGCAAACACGAACTCTCTACAGGCTCTCCTAGCCTTCATAAAAGCATATAGGCCTTTTACTAAGGTGGCCTTATGCATTTTGGCCATGACCATGAGCATGTCTGGGGTACTTCGTTGGCCTGCACACATCTCTTTGCAGTTTTGTAGGGATAAAGAGCCCGCGAGTCTCTCTTTAGTCTCTTGTTCCTTGCACAAGAGAAACTCAAAATGTTTAGGGAGATTCTCACTAAACCATCGTCCAGCGATATACGCGTCCAGTTTCCCTACTGAGAAGGTTAGGTGGACATCCTTCCATTCCTTCTCCTGCATGGGTAAGGCTAGTGACAGAGGCCTGCACTCCTCAAGCGCAGTGCATTGTTTGCCTGCCTCCACTGCCTTGGCAACAGATTTAAATGCTTTCCACGTAAAGGGGAATGCTATTGAAGCAGGAGCAAGGTAGGGTGTTTCTTGCTCAAGGCGGATACTTTTGATACCGAATAACCCTCCTTTCTCAGGCTACTTGACAATAGAGCCTGTGCCTTATCGTGGTCGAAAACCATGACTTCCTCCGGTTCTGTCTCCTCTTTTGATATTGGTTCATGCTTCAGTCGAATGCAGCAATCAGGGAAAGCGTTAAAGCTTGGCCAAAACTGGATGTCGTCTAAGGGGACAGCTCCCATCTTTTCTGAGATGTAGAGTTTGCCATTCCAAATCGGTATAAGCTCCGGATACCTCCAGTGATTGGTTTTGGAGCAGGTCGGGATGTCTTGGTCTCTGGGTTGTTTGAATGACCCTCGGGAGGCGATAAGTGGAGCTTCACTGAGCTCTCTTGAATTTCGCTTCCCTTGCTTTGCCTCGTTTGCGAATTTTCTCCATTAAATCCGTAAGATGGGCCAACGCCTGGCTCGTGTTGTCCAATGGAGGGGTAGAAGGTGAAGACGTCGAGGGTAACGGCTCCAGGCCCGGCACAGACGGAAGAAATTCCGACACGACATCGCCATCTTCTCCCAGAGGTGCCTCCCTGCCATCCGTCTCGATGGCAATCTGGACGCAGGGAGGTGCGAGTTGTGCTTGGGGCAAAACCATTTCACTACCCGCTTTCAGGAACAGTAAACTACGCTTCCTATTGTTAGGTAGGTATGGTCCCGGAGAGTTCTGGAACCCTCTTACCCATTTGCGTAGCTTTTTACATGCTGCATCCCTAGACTCCGTTGACTTGGGGTCATCAAAACCTTCAGTCACTAAGGTCCGGCCGATATTGCAGACTTGGGGGTCCCAATATTGCTGGGATTCGGTAATACAGTAATGGTGCAGGGGGCATGAGACTTGCATGCTGTATGACTGTAGAAGTACTTACTCCTAAGATTACAGAAGATCGCATTGCATGTCATCTGGGGTTCCTCCTGTAAAGAAAGGAAAACAAAATGAGTATATGATTGTTTATCTCACATGATAAACAGATATGCAATTACTGTATTCATATTTTAATCATTATAGCTTAGGATAGTAAGCTAGAAAGAAATAGGGAAAGACACATACAGTACTTATGTATCCCTCTCAGCCAATTGCTGTAACCTCCCCCCAATATTAAAGATAAAGAGTTTCCTTTATCAGGGCAACTCGAAGAGAAGGGTTCTAACCCCTAGGGATAGAAGAAGTGTACACTGCCACTGACCCTTCTAATTATTTAATATTGTGGGGTAAGTATTAACTGATTTCCAATCAGAGTATTGAAGGAATTCTATTCGTTCAATATAGGTTCGGTCTCAGCAAAAGCCTGTACAAGGGTGCACAAGATATGTTAGAAATTAACTACTGTATAATAATACTATAGTTTTCTGTTTGCAGTATGTACTATATTGCAATTATACTGGTTACTGTATAATCATATACTGTAGTTCAGCCGGTGTGCTGCCATGCACCTGGCGGCATGGTCCGGCTGGCATGTCGCCGACTGGACTAGAAATAGAAAACGGATTTTGAGCGAAGCGAAAAATCTATTTTTGGGTGAGATAGCCATGTCGTCCTGATGGAAGGTTCTTATGAGTAGCTTCCTAGGGTATATTTGACTATAGTGATATTCCCAGTGAATTTACCTTTAGATTGGTTACCTAAATCGCTGAAGCTAATGCGAATACAATCGGCATAATATAATTAATTCCTAGCAATGAAGACTAAATAGCTAATTTAATTTATGCTACTATACTGGGAAAGTCTTTCTGGCTAACTAAATAACTCGTGCGTTACGAACGACAGCGCCGAAGACGCCTCCGGTTCAAGCAATAGCTCTGCCAAAAATTAACTTAATTTTCACTTTATTTTTTACCTAACGGACAGAGCTAAATTTATACAACATAAGGATCAAATACTCAACTTTCCAGAGGCAGAAGAAGCTGGAGATTGCATGATAAATCTGAAATACTGAGAGAGCTACCGGGAAAATCACTGAGCGAGTTCGATACAGAAAAGGGAATATAGATGGCGGCAATGGTGGTGCCATCTGAGCACTCAAACAGTAACAGAGGAAGGGAACCTTATTAACGGCTCCTCTTTTATTTTGCCACTTTTCCCCCTCGAAGCGTAAACGGTATGCGGGGTGCAGATTGCTATGTGGCGTGTCAAGAATACATCCCCTGATATTATGCGATATCCTTAAGGGAAACTTTAAGGATATTATTGCCAGGAGTTATAATTCTGGAGACCTTAAGTTAAATTCTTTGGGTATATCATTGTAGTCAAATATACCCTAGGAAGCTACTTAAGGGAACCTTCCATCAGGACGACATGGCCTGAGCCCCAAAAAATGAGTTGCGATTGTTTATTTCACATGGTAAACAGATATGCAAAATATTAATATTTTAATCATTATAGCTTAGGATAGTAAGCTAGAAAGAAATTAGGAAAGACACATTCTTGTGTATCCCTCCCAGCCAGTTGCTGTGTCCTCCCCTAACATTAAGATTATATTTTTCCTGATCAGGCCAAACTTAAAGAGATGGGTTCTAACCTCTGGGGATAGGAAAGTGTATTACCACTGACCCTTCTAAAACTATTTAATATTGTAGGGTAAGTTATTAACTGATTTCTAATCAGAGTATAGAAGGAATTCTATTGTTTCAATATAGGATTTGTCTTGGCAACAGACTGTGCAAGGATACACAAGGTATGTTGGAAAATAACTACTGTATAATATATACTATAGTTTTCTGTCTGCAGTATATACTATACTGCAAATATACTGGCTACTGTACAATCATATACTGTAGTTCAACCGGCATGTTGCCGGCTGGACTAGCACCTGGCGGCACAGTCCGGCCGGCGACATGCCGGTGGGGTAGTACCTGGCGGTACTGGTCCAGCCGATATGCCACCGACATGCTGTTGTTTATCTCACATGATAAACAATTTATGTATAATATTAATATTTTAACCATTATAGCTTAGAATAGTCAAGCTAGAAAGGAACTAGGAAAGACACATATTTGTATATATATATATATATATATATATATATATATATATATATATATATATATATATATATATATATATATATATATATATAATATATATATATATATATATATATATATATATATATATATATATACAGTGAACCCTCGCTACTTCGCGGTTCGACCATCGCGGATTCACCACTTCGCGGATTTTTTTCATAACCCATATATATATACATATTGGTAATAACAAAATCAACATACTGTAATGAATAATCAATATAATCAATGCAAAAACTAACCTATACACAGATGTGTACAGTAAATGCGTTTGTTTCTTCATTATGATCAGAGAAATGTAAACAAAACATTGGTTGCCATTTTTTAACGTGCTTTTTGGCGTGTTTAGGAAACGCATGATATAAAATCGCCTTTAATATTTGTGCCTGTTTTAGTTTAGGGTACTGTAGTACATGAATTAAGTGTTCTGTACATTAAAGGGTAGTTTGTTAACAGTACTACGTACAAGGAAAGGTTTTAAAAGTCTGAATATACATGTTAGATAAATAGGTAAATATGGTGTCACTACTTCGCGGATTTTCACCTATCGCGGCCGGGTCTGGAACCTATCTACCGCGATAAACGAGGGTTCACTGTATATATATATACATACATATAAATATACACACTCATATATATATATATATATATATATATATATATATATATATATATATATATATATATATATATATATATATGTATACACATATATATATACAGTATATACACACATATATATATATATACATATATATACAGTAGACCCCCGGCATACAGCGTCCCCAGCTTACGTTTGGAGGGAGGACTTTTCTTTGGCTTTGGGGTAATGGACAGTAATTGCTGCCTCTGGAAGTCTCTTTCTTTCTTTTTTTTTTTTGCCATTTTTTTTAAACAAAAGTGAATTTCTGAGTATGATTGTCAAAATTTTTAACAAATGTTCATTCATTTATAAGAACAACTGTGGATAAGGATAGTGGACTGTATTTACAATTTAGGAAAGTTTAGTATGGGTGTTGCTAACTCTCTTCTTGAGTTAATTATTTTTTGAATTACAATATTATATCTTCTAAATGAATATGTAATTTATTTTTCTTGACTGTTATTATTGCTTTGAAGTAATTTAAAATGATTCTGTTTCTTCTCAGATTGATTTTCGGACAGAAGAGGAATTAATGAAATTAGAGGCCCAGACCACCAAAGGACCAAATGCAGAAATTCTTGCTCATGCACGGAAACGTGCTCTTGAGCTTAAATGTGCAGAGATGGAAGATGTAATGAGGGAGCAAGGGTAAGTACATTTTACTGTTTAGTTTAATGGGTTTCTTGCATTAACTCATGTAGTGTCAAGTTCCTTGACTCTTATCTCCACATATGTTAGTCTTGTTGTGAAGGAAATACGTCATGATTAGAGTATCCACAAAACATAATTGCTTTATTTCAATAAAACTACCTGGGATTTAAGTGCTATTCATTCTGAGAAGGAAGAGCTTACGACAAAGTAAATGATAAAAAAAAAAGTTTTGCTAATATGTATGTATGCCTTTATTCCCGAGGGAAAAAGAGGCATGGTGAATAAATAAGTGAGTACTGTAAACTTTCCCCTTTGACCAGCCACTATTTTAATCAGTCTTTCTGTTGATCTATCTTCGGCCAAACGCAATTACCGTATATTGCTTGATTTTTCATCTCATTTAGATGGTACCATGCTCCCTTCCTTTAAGGGATTTTAGAGGTATATCTTCCAAATTTATAAAGCCTAGATTTTGTAGAGAATGTAAAGGGAATAATCTTTTTGCTGGTTAAAATTGATTCTCATTTGAAATGCATATGTAGAGATGCTCCTTACTTGTGTGCTGTGTTGAGTTTATCTCTTTATCAGTGGAGCTTATGGCTAATTATTTACAATTAGCTTAGGAGCTCATGACTAATTATTTACAATTAGCTTAGGAGCTTATGACTAATTACTTACAATTAGTTTAAGCTAAAGTTAAAGATAGGGAAGCTGAACGATAGAAAATAGTGAGGAGTCTTAGTTTCGGGTCAGTTTCCCCAGGTTCATCTCCTGCTAACCTCCCTGCTTCCCCCCTTACCTCACCAGCTACATCCTCCTATGTAGGTCAAATAAGTGGTTTGAAGATTCAGTGTGTTTCTAGCCTTTGGTCATTGTGATTTAAAAGGGGATCTCAGATCTGAGATTAATGGTTTGATGGACAATAGGCTTGAAAATATTAAAAATATTTAGAAATCGTCAGTTATGTGCAGCAGTACTACTTTTAATTCCTGAATATAGAGATACTATTGAGGTTTTAAATAATTCACACTAGCTTATTCCTCCTTTAGTGGCTCAGTCTATGTCAATCTCCTAGAGAGAGCATGTGCCTGTTTCTGCTAATATTTTTTCTTTGGAAAAGGTTTTGTTAATTAACTAATCAGAGTATGCACTACCTTTTTTGAACAAGCTTTTAATGTTAGCTGTTTACAACTCGACATGACTGAAAGGATTTAAAATAATTATCCCCTTGTACAGTACTGAAATATTGGTCTAAAAATATAGAAAAAACAGACTTGTAAAAACATAATTATGATAGTGTGCAATTAAAGACTGATGATGAAAAACAAGTTGTGTTTGGACGTGGTAATAGCGCATCCATATTATTATGCTGTCTCTTCTACATGTAAGCTAAACTACAAGCAAGTCTTTGTTTTTATGAATATGGTCTCTACACAACTATAAATTCTTCATTTCCTATTTTGGTACCCTAAAAGCCCAGCAATTCTATTGAATATATGATAAAAAAAATAATGGTTTACCCCAAAAAATGAACAACAAACTACTGTAGTTGCATTTAGTTTTCTTTCACATTATTATGCTAGAATCGGTCTACCAATGAAGTTTTCTATTTTAATGTTTGTGTTCTAAAAATATTTTTTATTTTAATTGTGTATTTATTTCCTTATATCCTTTCCTCACTGGCCTATTTTTCTCTGTTGGAGCTCTTATACTTATAGCATCCCACTTTTCCAACTAGGGTTGTAGCTTAACAAGTAATAATAATGATAATAATAATAATAATAATAATAATAATAATAATAATAATAATAATAATAATAATAATAATAATAATTTGAACTGGATTCCCCAAAACAAGGCTGATACTCTAAAGTATGAGTAATATCAGGTTTTTTATTTTCTCTCAGTTCAACTATGGAAGAAAAATACAGTATAAAAGAGACTGCTGTTTGATGAAGAAAGTTCCTTATCATGATTATACTACAGCGTAATGTAATGCAGTATCTATATCACTACTTTTTGTTGTGTAAGAAATGACTATGTATATAACAGCATGTATTTCATTGATTGATGAAAGTTTCAAATCATGGTCATATAACAGTATATTGTAATTCTTTCTCTTACAATATACTGTTATATGACCATGATTTGAAACTTTCATCAATCAATGAAATACATGCTGTTATATATATAGTCAATTCTTACACAACAAAAAGAAGTGATATAGATACTGCATTACATTACGCTGTAATATAATCATGATTGTTGTCCCTGAAATTAGTGAAAATGAGTCTATAATAGAACTACTTGGTAGGGGAGAAGAGATCATCTTAATCTCATAATTATTGTACTACTATTCTGGATGAAAATGTTTGCTGTACCATATAGCCACTAGAATATGAAAATTAAATGGAAGAAAAACTACACGAACTTTTGACTCATGATCACAGAAAGCAGGCTCGCAAAATTTCAATGAAGATCTGTTCTGTTTCCCCCTTTTTACTGTAAGAATGCAGCCTTCTCATAACCTTGATGAGTCTCCTATTCAAGAGGTTTCTTTGTCGTCTTTTTGAGTAATGAAGTGTATTTTGTGCCTTGCATATATCACCAACTTGTTGCAGCAGAAGTTAGCACTACTGTCTAGACCAGTGCCTCTCCTCAGTTGAGTCTTGCTTCAACTTGTTTCAACTATTCATGTATATGTCTCTTCTTCCTCATACACCTGACAACACTGAGATTACCAAAAAATTCTTCATTGCTCAATGGGTTTACTACTGCAATGTATTGTTCAGTGGCTACTTTCCTCTTGGTAAGGGTAGAAGAAATGCTTTAGCTATGGTAAGCAGCTCTTCTAGCAGGACACACCAAAATCAAACCATTGTTCTCTTGTCTTGGGTAGTGCCATAGCCTCTGTACTCTGGTTTTCCATTGCCTTGGGTAGTGCCATAGCTTCTGTACCATGGTCTTTCATTGTCTTGGGTTAGAGTTCTCTCGCTTGAGGGTACACACGGTCACGCTATTCTAGCTTGTTTCTCTTTCTCTGGTTTTTATGAATTTTTTAGTTTATATATGATAGATCTAGTATAATATTGTTAATGATCTTTGGATATTTTATTTTGTTTGTTATTTCTTTGCTTGTAGTTTGTTTATTTCCTTGTTTCCTTTCCTCACTGGGCTATTCTTCCCTGTTGGAGCCCTTGTGCTTATAGCATCATGTTTTTCCAACTAGGGATGTAGCTTAGCTATTAATAATGATAATAATGTGGCACTAGAATTTTCAATATTAAACTTACCCGATAATCATGTAGCTGTCAACTCCGTTGCCCGACAGAATTCTATGGAGGGATACGCCAGCTATCACAATACTAGAAGGGGGTGTACTTACCAGCGCCACCTGTGGCCAGGTACTCAAGTACTTCTTGTTGACACCTCCTCAATTATTCCTCTGTCGTGCTCCGGTTAAGACGTTCTGGGATACGCTTATGTTCTTGGAGTATTTTCACGACTTTGGTGAAGTATTTTTCTTTGATTTCGGCTGTCGCTTTACTGGAAACTTCTATATTAGCTTAGTTAGCTTTTGGAATTAATTTGATTAATTATGGTGACGAAGAGAGTATGAACTCTCGTTCACCTTTCAATGGCCGACCCTTCCCTTAGACGGAAGTGTTGGTGTCTAAGAGAGTATAGACTCTCTTTCTTAATTTTGCTTAACAAAAGTTATAGATTTATTTTATATCTCTCCGCCTCTTATAGGCCTCTTCGATTAACTTCCTTTTATTATAAACTTATTAAAATTAATTTTTATATTTGTTTATATTCGACCTTCCTAATAGTAGGCGGTCTTTTCTTGGTACCGAAGTTAATTAACATTGAGCCCGTCATTTCGGTTTTACCTGTTAACATATTATGCTATTACCGCCACAGAGTTTGAAAGAATTTCTTTGATAGTCTCGTACTGTTTTCAAAGTTGAACTAACGTTTTGTTTTGTCTCTGCAGTTGTTGACGTTCAGAACGTTCAACTTGCACTCTATCGTTACGATAGAGAAAGAATGTTCACGGTTTCACGTTGCAGTAAGAGTAACCGTGTCTAGCGTTTTGTTCATTCTTTCTTAACTTAATGGTTTTGATCCTAATAAAGGAACTTTTCATTTTGGGAAATATTTCAGTTTTTTCCTTTAACAATAATATGTTTTAACGATATATATGATTGGGCTCTTCTCTCAGGTTCTAAGTCAAGAGAGAGAGAGAGAGAGAGAGAGAGAGAGAGATAGAGACGGAGGGAGAAAGAGGATAAACGTTTCACTCAAGCCTGCCAGGCGTACGAGTAACGTCGTTATCGTTTTTGCTCTTCTCCCTAGTCTCTTTAGGGGAAGAAACTAAACGTTTCTAGAGTGATCTAGTGTTTAGTCTCTTTCCAGCCACTGAATTATCTTTCATTAGATTTTTCTGTTACATTGTAATTCTGTTTTCGCAATTACTAACTTTTGAGAAAGGATAGAATTGCGTGTTTCAGGTACAAACCACTTAAAGTTTCGAGTTCAGTGAAATAAGTGCAAACAGAAATCAAAGTGATAAGTGATTAGCGCAAAGTATGTCAGTGTTGTGCGTGAGGGTACTTTTGTGCGCGCCAGTCGTCCTCCCAGTCCGGGACCTCTTGCAAGCTCCCAAGCCCAGGGGAGAAGCAATGTCGAAGGACAAAAGGGTTCGGCAGGCCTTGATCGGCGCACAGAAGTATCCTCGGTGGTTGTGGGCGTGTCTTGCTGAGACCGTCACTCCCACCCGCAGACGATTGAGCCCTTATTTTTGCTCGTCTGCAGAAGAGATTTAGGGGAGAAAATAAAGGCAGAGTAACGCTGGCTCAGGTCTCAAGACCTCTTAAACGTAAAGTCCAGACCTATGCCAGACGTACGAAGTTAAAGTTCAACAACCCGGGTGCAGTCACAACTTTCGGTCTTGATGCGTGAGTGTCGGGCTGAGAGTGTTGCGCCTCCGCCTCCGCCTACACTCCCCCCGCCTATGCTCGCTCCGCCTGATCGCAGTACCACCTGCCAGGCGTACGATGTTGTGGACTCTACTACAGTCCATGCAAGCACAGCTTTCGGACTTGATGCGTGAGTGTCGGGCTGAGAGTGTTGCTCCTCCGCCTCCGCCTACACTCCATCCGCCTACACTCGCTCCGCCTGATCGCAGTACCACCTGCCAGGCGTACGATGTTGTGGACTCTACTACAGTCCATGCAAGCACAGCTTTCGGACTTGATGCGTGAGTGTCGGGCTGAAAGTGTTGCTCCTCCGCCTCCGCCTACACTCCCTCAGCCTACGCTCGCTCCGCCTGATCGCACTACCACCTGCCAGGCGTACGATGTTGAGCCACGTGCTGAGTTTGCTGTTCCCTGTGGTGTTCAGCCTCCGCCTTCCTTTAGGCAACCTTTACAATGGGATCAGGAGGATTATACCTCTCTTCCTCCGCCTCCACTTGCTGCTCCACCAGTGATGCAACACTCGGTTGAGGTACAACAACCTCTCCCGTCCATGAGTCAGTCTCCTCAGCTCTCGCTGCAGCGAGCTCAACCCTCCACAAGGCAAGCACCACAACACCTTAGCCTTGCGCCTCAGGAGCCTCAGCTTGCGAGACATTTACCTTGTTCTGCGCAGCCTCTTCTTCATCGCGCTCCGCTCACACCACAGGAACTGGAACTTGCTACTCCGCTTCCGCCAACCGCTCAGCAAGCGCAACCCTTGGGTTCAACCACTCATGCTAGGAGTCAGCCTCCTCCACCCATGCGCCTTCCTTCTGCTTGTCTTTTATTCAGCCTTTGCAGACTGAGCCTCAGGTGTTCCCTCAACAGAGTCTTGAAGAGGAAACCACAACTATTGTTGTTCCAGCTCGTTCTGACTCTGCTGTTCAGCATACCTTATCTCCATTTTCAAACCATGGCAAAAAATATGAATCATGAGTTATGAATGTAAGGTAAACATTATGTTGATTTTTAAACCCCATGCAAGCATGCATAAAGCACTCTAGCACTGGTCATGGAATTTCTGAGAAATGTTAAACGCCATGCACACGCTCTGCTTTCCTTACAGCAGGCTCTGCTTACAGCAGGCTCTGCTTACTACATGCTCTGCATACAGCATGCTCTGCATACAGCATGCTCTGCATTCAGCATGCTCTGCATACAACATGCTCTGCATACAGCATGCTCTGCATTCAGCATGCTCTGCATACAACATGCTCTACATACAGCATGCTCTGCATACAGCATACTCTGCATACATCATGGCATACCTTACCGCATGCTTCTCAGTCACACATCTTGGGTTGTTGCCAACTCACTAGACTGTCAAGCAGTTTCATTACGTTGCCTTCTAGTCTGCTGCTTTTGCACCAGTGAACCCTCACTCAGAGAACTTAGCTTTTCTAGGATAAGGTCCCTGTAGATGAGAAAGTTCTTTTCTCCCTCCTGATATTCCCTTGAGGACTCTGTCATTTGGAGGGAGCCTTTAGCTGCATAACCTCTTATGGACTTTTATTTAAGCATAACATGCTTCCAGGGAAGGTAATGGTTCCACTTCAGTCGCTAATCCCGTCTGTTACCACACCTGCTCCCATAGACCTTGAGCTGTGTTGCATGACATGCAGTCCAAGCTTAGTCCTTGTTAGAGGATTTTTTGTTTACGGAGTCAATGTGTCACGGGGAAGACGTTCAACAACCAACAGAAGTGACTTGTTGTGACGCAGTGCGGCAACCTCAGCAACCCGTTAAGGAATTGTCTGTACGACCCAGACAGTCTAGACAGATTCGGGTTGTCACTGTACTTCCTCGCTTGCCCATGATTGACAGTTCACAGACTGTGCAGCAGTATCATGATCTTGTGTCCGGCTCCGTCAGACGACTGGCTTTTAAGAGCTCCCACAAGTCGTCGCTGTCTGGAGATTTTCAAATGGACTATGGATCTGACCAAGGAACTGGGCCTCCTGGTCAATTTTGAGGAGTCTCAGCTCGTTCCATCCCAGACCATTGTCTCCTTGGGTATGGATCTTCAGAGTCGAGCTTTTCGGACTTTTCCGTCGGCCCCAAGGATCTTCCAAGCCCTAGAATGCATCCAGAGCATGCTGAGAAGGAACCGATGCTCAGTCAGGTAGTGGATGAGTCTAACAGGGACACTTTCATCTCTTGCCCTGTTCATCGTGTTAGGGAGACTCCACCTTCCCCCCCTTCAGTATCATCTAGCTGCTCACTGGATAAAGGACATGACGCTAGAGACGGTCTCAGTTCCTGTTTCCGAAGAGAGGAGGTCTTCTCTCGCGTGGTGTAAGAACAGCTTTCTTCTCAAGGAAGTCTACCTTTGGCTGTTCAGAAACACGACCGCCGTCTCTTCTCGGACGCATCAGACATGGGCTGGGGTGCGACTTTGGACGGACAAGAATGCTCGGGAACATGGAATCAGGAGCAAAGGACACTTCACATCATTTGCAAGAAGTTGTTGGCGGTTATTCTGGCCTTGTTAAACTTCAAGTCCCTCCAGCTTAACAAAGTGGTGGAGGTAGACTCTGACAACACCACAGCCCTGGCTTACATCTTCAAGCAGGGAGGGACTCTTTCGTGGAAGTTGTTCTAGATCGCAAGGGACCTACTTCTGGTCTTAAGATCGAAAGCTAACTGGTAACGAGGTTCATTCAGGGCGGTATGAATGTCATGGCAGATCACCTCAGACGGAAGGGTCAGGTCATCCCCACAGAGTGGACCCTTCTCAAGAATGTTTGCAACAGACTTTGGGCCCTGTGGGGTCAGCCAACCATAGATCTGTTCACTACCTCGATAACCTAGAGACTCCTGTTGTATTGTTCTCCGATTCCATACCCAGCAGCAGCTCACGAATGTTTGCAACAGACTTTGGGCCCTGTGGGGTCAGCCAACCATAGATCTGTTCACTACCTCGATAACCTAGAGACTCCTGTTGTATTGTTCTCCGATTCCATACCCAGCAGCAGCTCACGTGGATGCTTTTCTGCTGGATTGGTTCCACCTCGACCTGTATGCATTCCCGCCGTTCAAGATTGTCAACAGGGTACTTCAGAAGTTCTCCTCTCACTAAGGGACACGGCTGACGTTGGTTGGCTCCGCTCTGGTCCGCGAGAGAATGGTTCTTAGAGGTACTGCATGGCTGGTCGACATTCCCAGGACTCTTCCTCTAGGAGTGAACCTTCTAAGTCTACCTCACGTAAAGAAGGTACACCCAATCCTCCACGCTCTTCGTCTGACTGCCTTCAGACTTTCGAAACACTCTCAAGAGCTAGGGGCTTTTCGAAGGAGGCAGCCAGAGCGATTGCCAAAGCAAGGAGAACATCCACTCTCAGAATCTATCAGTCTCAAGGGGAAGTCTTCCGTAGCTGGTACAAGACCAATGCAGTTTCCTCAACCAGTACCACTGTAACCCAGATTGCTGACTTCCTGTTATATCTAAGGAAAGTAAGATCCCTTTCAGCTCCTACGATCAAGGGTTACAGAAGTATGTTGGCAGCGGTTTTCCGCCACAGAGGCTTGGATCTTTCCACCAACAAAGATCTACAGGACCTACCTAGGTCTTTTGAGACCTCAAAGGAACGTCGGTTGTCCACTCCAGGCTGGAATCTAGACGTGGTCCTAAGGTTCCTTATGTCATCAAGATTTGAACCTCTCCAATCAGCCTCTTTTTAGGACCTCACATTAAAAACTCTTTTCCTCGTGTGCTTGACAACAGCTAAAAGAGTAAGTGAGATCCACGCCTTCAGCAGGATCATTGTTTTCACATCTGAAACGGCTACATGTTCCTTGCAGCTCGGTTTTTGCTAAACGAGCTTCCTTCACGTCCTTGGCCTAAGTCGTTCGAGATCCCAAGCCTGTCCAACTTGGTGGGGAATGATCTGAAGAGAGTACTTTGCCCAGTTAGAGCTCTTAGGTACTATCTAAAAAGGTCTTAACCTTTACAAGGACAATCAGAAGCCTTATAGTGTGCTATCAAGAAACCTTCTTTTCCAAGTTCTAAGAACTCAGTTTCTTACTATTCAGGCTTCTGATTAGAGAAACACATTCTCATCTGAAGGAAGAAGACCTTGCTTTGCTGAAGGTAAGGACACATGAAGTGGGAGCTGTGGCTACTTCAGTGGCCTTCAAACAGAACCATTCTCTGCAGAGTGTTATGGATGCAACCTATTGGAGAAGCAAGTCAGTGTTCGCATCATTCTATCTCAAAGATGTCCAGTCTCTTTACGAGTACTGCTACACCCTGGGATCATTCATAGCAACGAATGCAGTAGTAGGCGAGGGCTCAGCCACTACATTCCCATAATCCCATAACCTTTTAACCTTTCTCTTGAATACTTTTTATGGGTTGTACGGTCGGCTAAGAAGCCTTCCACATCCTTGTTGATTTGGCGGGTGGTCAATTCTTTCTTGAGAAGCGCCGAGGTTAAAGGTTGTGATGAGGTCCTTTAGTATGGGTTGCAGCCCTGTATACTTTAGCACCTTTGGGTTGATTCAGCCTCCAAGAGGAACGCTGCGCTCAGTAAGGAAGACGAACTTAAAAAAGAGGCAGAGTAACGGTTCAATTCGACTTCCTTACCAGGTACTTATTATTTCATTGTTATTTGAGATAACTGTTATATGAAATATGGGATACTTAGCTATCCTTTAATCTTGTACACTGGTTTTCACCCACCCCCCTGGGTGTGAATCAGCTACATGATTATCGGGTAAGTTTAATATTGAAAAATGTTATTTTCATTAGTAAAATAAATTTTTGAATATACTTACCCGATAATCATGATTTAATTGACCCTCCCTTCCTCCCCATAGAGAACCAGTGGGACCGAGGAATAATTGAGGAGGTGTCAACAAGAAGTACTTGAGTACCTGGCCACAGGTGGCGCTGGTAAGTACACCCCCTTCTAGTATTGTGATAGCTGGCGTATCCCTCCATAGAATTCTGTCGGGCAACGGAGTTGACAGCTACATGATTATCGGGTAAGTATATTCAAAAATTTATTTTACTAATGAAAATAACATGTTAACTCATTTGATAATGCCTCTGTACTAGAACATGCTTATGCTTCAACCTATTTTTGATAGAACTCTTGACGTGCAGAGTCTAGCTAGTAGAGGGGGGAACACCTCCCTCTGCTCCTTAGGCCTCATCTGAGAATACTATCTAAGCCCTTTTGTTTTCTGTTATTGGCTCTTTACTTTATCTCTTACTAAAAGCAAGATTAATGGATCCTGCTCATAAGCAATATCCAAGAATCTTGTAGCTCCTCAGAGAGCCATGAACTCTCTCCTTATACAGTATTAGTTCTTGTAGCTTGTCTTGTGCTTTGAAAGTTGGAAACTAGTAAGCGTTATTTATTACAAAGTGGTGTACAGTGTAATCACTTTCATGATTGTAAGCATAGATCTCGAAGTTGTTGTTTTTCAAACAGCAGATAGTCTAAGCCAGGTTTTGCCCAATTTTCCATTTTTATCAACCTTTGGCATCTCTCATTGTATCACGCTGATGAAGTTTCAAGTCAGGGGGGATACATTTTATTCCTTATACATTTATTTCACCACAGCTCTTCCTACCTGGTTGAAGGGGTTCCAACCAAGCATGCTACAAAGGGTAGAATTTCTTGAAAAAATTGTCGTGAATGGCTCTCTTATATTTGTCTGTTAGCATATCCACAGGTCCGTCATTCATGATTTGACTTCGAAACTCCTTACCTTGTTGTAGGGATTTCAGACAAATTTTCTGACACTTTACTCTATTGTAAGATTATGATTCTAAATTGAATAGTGAAGGTATGGTTAAAACTTTCATGTTGTGTACATGATCCAAATTTGAAATTATGGTTATAAATTGCAAAGATTTTAGTTGAAATAGTTTTTTCATGGCATTCCAGTTAGTTAATGTTGTGACTTTGACCATGGTCATAGTAAAGATAAGCTGGCATTGTTGGTATTTATTTCACAAATGTATCTTGATGAGTTTCGTTCTGCAAGATAGCATTTATTCCTCTAATTGCATCTTGCAGTTACAAGGAAAAAGCCATGGATATCAAATGATTCTTTGGATACTACAAAAAGGAGACAGAGAGAAATGATTTTTTGAAAGTTTTCGAGGAAGTAATGAAAATTACAAGGTAGTGCATGTAAAGTATTCCAGAATTGATAGTGTGGTCTAAAGAAAAGTCAGGAATGACTGGAGAGAATATTCAGATAGTAAAGTGGATGAGGCTGACAAAGTTATGAATTCAGGGAGTGGCTATGTTGTAAGAATTGCTCATAGAATTATTAATGAAATCTCGACTGGGGATAATAAGGAGAAACATATACCCATCAAAAAGAGAGATGGATCTGTTATAACAACAGAAGATGAAGAAAGACAACGTTGGATGGAACACTTTAGTTGAGGTTATATATGAGAGATATGAAGGGAATGATTTGATTGATATACCTGAAGATGATGAAGACCTTGATGTGCCCATGAATGAATTCAGTGTGTTCGAAGTCGAAGCTATCCTCAAGACACTAAAGAGATGGAAAGCCCCTGGATAGGATGGAATAACTGCAGGGACTATACTGCCTGAAAATGAAGTGACTTCCAGACTGCTTACAAGATTATTTTGAAGAATGTGGCATGAAGAGACAAAACCTGGTGAATGAGAGTTAGGAGTGTTGGTGAAAATGGCAAAAAATGGAGACCTGATTGATTGCAATAATTACAGAGGCATAACATTTACGTCAGTTATGAAAATATATAGTATGCTTATTCTAAAGAGACTGGAGAGAAATATTGATGAAAAGCCGGGAGATGAACAAGCAGGATTTAGAAAAGGTAGAAGTTGCACTGACCAAATTTTCATTTTGAGACATGTTGTACAGCAATGAGTAGTATATAGAAATCTACTTTTAATGGTATTTGTGGACTATGAAAAAGCCTTTGATATAGTGCACCGACCAATTTCGTTTAGAGTCTTGCATTATTATGGAATTCCTGTTAAATATGTAAATTTGATTAAGTCTGTTCATGAACCTAGCAAGTGCAAAGTTAATGTTAATGGAGTCTTATCAGATAAATTTCCAGTGAACAGCAGAGTACTTCAAGGGAATGTGTTGTCACCTATGTTGTTTATCCTCCTCATGGATTTTGTAATGCAAAGAACAGTCAGAGATGGTGCAGAAGGATTGAACTGGATTGGTAATAGGAATTTAGCAGATCTAGAGTATGCTGATGATGCTGTCCTTGTTAGCAGAACACCACAGGATTTGCAATGCTTCCTTACCACATAAGGTTGGGCTGAAGATAAATAGAAGAAAGATAGAGATGGTGTGAACGGAGTATGCAATGGAAGAGGAAATATCATTGGAAGGAGAAAGGATTAATGAGGTAGAATTATATAAGTATTTAGAAACTATGATCTCCAATACAGGGGCTTTAGATTTAGAGTTTAGTGAAACATTGAAAAAGGCAGACAATGGCTAGGTTAAGTAAAATTAACACACACACACACACATATATATATATATATATATATATATATATATATATATATATACAGTGAACCCTCGCTACTTCGCGGTTCGACCATCGCGGATTCACCACTTCGCGGGGTTTTCCCATAACCCATATATATATACATATCGCGGATTTTCCGGAAAATTCGAAAATACCGCGAAATCTGAAGACAACCAAATACGATATTTTGTTACCTGTAATTCCATTAAATTAGTAATATCTGCTCTTACTGATTGTTCATTGCATTACATATGATATATAATTCAGCACAGAAAGAAATAAAACACGAAAAGAGAATGTGATCATACGATAATTCAGTACGTAGTAAAATTAAATCGAACATGAAACGCAAATCAGATGCAGTCATACCATATTAGAATGGTGTGTACTGTAATGGATGTGCTTCTTTTCCATGAATCTTTTGTATGTATACGTACGTAGTACAGTACTGCATCCAATAATATTCTTTGTTGCAAAAATCACAATTCGAATACTGTAAGCGTACGAGAGAGAGAGAGAGAGAGAGAGAGAGAGAGAGAGAGAGAGAGAGAGAGAGAGAGAGAGAGAGAGAGAGAGAGAGAGGCGTAAAATAGCGTACGTAAATTTTTATTATTATTGTTATTATTATTATTATTGTTGTTGTTGTTAATAAAATTATTATTGTTATTATTATTAATCATTATTATTATTATTATTACTGTACAGTATTATTATCATTATTTATTATTATTACGGTATTGTACTTAATCTACGTACGTTCAGTGTGCGCGGGACATCTTCTATGAGTAACCAACGCACCATAGTACTGTATAAGACGGGTTGTGATTGGTTCAAGCGCTGATAGATGACGAATCAAAACTCAAGTTTTGTTATCTAGCCTGTGATTGGTGTTTTGCCCGCATCTTCTACCCGCAGCATCAAAGTTCTCGCGGGGCTGCATCGTTCACTTTCTCTTTCCGCGTATTGCTGAGTAGACGTTCTTAACTTTGTGAAGTTTTATCTGTGCTGTGTGCGACTGTTTTAAGTTGAACTTTTTGTTGAACTTTCTGTTACAATGCCTCCCAAGCGTTCTGCTTCTAGTAAGGCTGGTAGTGAGCCTAAACGCCATCGAAGGATGATGACGATAGCTGAGAAGGTTACGCTTCTCGACATGTTAAAAGATGGTAGAAGTTACGCGGCCGCCGGCCGCTATTTTGGCATCAACGAATCCACCGTTCGCTACATCAAGAAGGACGAGGCGAACATTAGAAAGACTGCTGCAATCACCTTTAGCAGATCAGCGAAGCGAGTCGTTACAACGCGTAATAAAACGATCGTACGCATGGAAGGTGCTTTAGCTGTGTGGATTGCCGACTGTCGGAAGAAGAACATAGCGTTGGATACGAACACCATCCGAACAAAGGCTTTGAGCTTGTATGAGAATTTTGCGGCAAAGGAACCTCATGACGACGATGGCGACCATGCTGAAGAAGATGATGATGTAGATGATCCTCAACCAGGGACCTCCACTGATTCCCAGCGTCAGAAACAACGTTTTTCCGCCAGCAAAGGATGGTTCGCGAAGTTTCAGAAACGCTTCGCCCTGAAAAGCGTTTCCCTGCATGGGGAGTCTGCTTCCGCTGACACTGCCGCTGCTGAAACTTACGTGAACCAGACTTTCAAGAACATTATCGCTGAAGGTGGATACAAGCCGGAACAAGTGTTTAATATGGATGAAACCGGCTTGTTTTGGAAGAGAATGCCGTCGCGAACTTTCCTGTTCAAAGAGGAAGCCAAAGCCTCTGGCTTTAAGGCATTCAAGGATCGCGTTACCCTCGTGATGTGTGGCAATGCTGCTGAATTTTTGTTAAAGCCGGGGCTTATTTATAAGTCGAAAAATCCTCGCGCTTTGAAAAATAAAAATAAGAATCTCCTTCCCGTGTACTGGATGCATAATCAAAAAGCATGGATTACGAAGATGCTGACCTCCAACTGGTTCCACCAGTGTTTCATCCCGCAAGTCCATGAATATCTCTTAGAGAAGGGCTTGCCATTCAAGATCCTTCTCCTTATGGATAATGCTGGTGGACACGCAACTGACCTGTCGCGTGAGGGCGTTCAGGTTGAGTTCCTGCCACCCAACACCACGTCATTAATTCAACCGATGGACCAGGGGGTTATCAGGGCGTTCAAGGCCCTCTACACGAAGAATACCTTGGCGGACCTCGTTGCGTGTGTGGATGCTGCCCAAGATGACGAGGATGAAGATTTCAACTTGAAGGCGTACTGGCGGCAGTACACCATAGCCACGTGCCTGCAGAATATTCAAAAGGCACTTCAAGAGATGAAACCTGCAACCGTGAATGCGAGCTGGAAGAAGTTGTGGCCCGAGATTGTTTACGACGACAAGGGATTTACTCCGTCGGAAATCCAACACTCTGCAATACGGAAATCTGTGCAGTTGGCTGCCATAATTGGGGGTGACGGGTTTGGCGACATGACGACTGAAGACGTCGACGAGTTGTTGGACTGCCATTCCCAGCCCCTAACTGACGCAGACCTCGAAGACCTGACGAAATCGGCAAGTGAGGAAGAGAGTGAGGGTGCCCAGGAAGAGACCCAAGAAAATGTCGAAGAAACGGGCTTAACATTAGAACGGCTTGCCAAGTTCTGCAACCATATGAAGGAGGCGAAAGAAATGTTACAAGAGTGGGACGAGGATATGGTTCGCTCGATGCAATTCTCAAATAAGGTCGATGACATCATGACTCCCTACAGGATGCTCTTGGATCGAAAAAAGAAGCAGCGGCAACAACTTCCGATCACAATGTTCTTCCAGCCTCGCAAAAAAGAGCCAGTTCCTCCTGCTAGTACGCCTTCGGAAGAAATTGAAGAAGTTGAAGAGGTGTCCCAGGAAAAGGCACCTCCGTCTGAAGAGACGTAAAATACTATCATTGACTGCACAGTAGAACACATCATCAGCTTCATCATCATCATTTCTACTGTGCAGCAAATTCATCGCCATCGTCATTCAAGTTTTTCTTGAACTTCTTTCGTGGTGAGTACAGTAACAATCTTTATTTTTTACTTTAACCTGTTTTATAGTTTAGTAATGTACGTACTGTATGCATTAAGTTAAAGGGAAGGTTTTAAAAGTCTACATGTTGTAACCTATCATATTTTTTTTGTTTAAAATTTACATTCGTACGTAAAACAATCTCTCTCTCTCTCTCTCTCTCTCTCTCTCTCTCTCTCTCTCTCTCTCTCTCTCTCTCTCTCTCTCTCAAATTGTTTTCCTGCTTTGCTACGTACAAGTACTGTATAATTTATATTTGTAAGGTAACATATTTTGTAAATGCTTTTACTGTAAATACTGTATGTACTGTATCATTATTTATCACTATCATCATGCGCGTTAAATGCCTTGTTTGTTCTGAGCGTGGTTGTTTACTGAGCGTACACGCCGTCGTTTCAGGCGGCGTCATAAAGAAAAAGATTTCATTTGGAAGTCCTAAGAAAAATACGTAAACTAAAACATTGGTAATAAAAAAATCAACATACAGTACTGTATAATCAATATAATCGATGCAAAAACTAACCTATATATGTGTACTGTACACTAAATGAGTTTGTTTCTTCATTATGATCAGAGATGAACGTAAACAAAACATTGGTTGCCATTTTTTATCGTGCTTTTTAGGTGTTTAGGAAACACATGATATAAAATCGCCTTTAATATTTGTGCCTGTTTTAGTTTAGGGTGCTGTAGTACATGCATTAAGTGTTCTGTACATTAAAGGGTGGTTTGTTAACAGTACTACGTATAAGGGAAGGTTTTAAAAGTCCGAATATACATGTTAAATAAATAGGTAAATATGCTGTCACTACTTCGCGGATTTTCACCTATCGCGCCCGCGTCTGGAACCTATCTACCGCGATAAACGAGGGTTCACTGTATATATATATATATATATATATATATATATATATATATATATATATATATATATTATATATTATATATATTATATATTATATATATTATATATATATATATTATATATTATTTATATTATATATATATATATATATATATATATATATATATATATATATATATATATATATATATATATATATATATATATTATATATAGGCTATATATGATATATATACAGTATGTATATATGTTATATATATATATATTATATATTATATATATTTGTATATATATGTATATATACATATAAATATATATATATATATATATATATATATATATATATATATATATATATATATATATATATATATATATATATATATGTATATTATATATATATATATATATATATATATATATATATATATATATATATATGTATATTATATATATATATATATATATATTATATATGTATATATATATATATTATATATGTATATACATACATACATACATACATACCAAGGCGATTTTGGGGGGTAGCCGACATCAAACAAATGAAACAAAAAAGGGACCTCTCCTCTCTACGTTCCTCCCAGCCTGACAAGGGACTCAACCGAGTTCGGCTGGTACTGCTAGGGTGCCACAGCCCACCCTCCCCCGTTATCCACCACAGATGAAGCTTCATAACGCTGAATCCCCTACTGCTGCTACCTCCGCGGTCATCCAAGGCACCGGAGGAAGCAGCAGGGCCTACCGGAACTGCGTCACAATCGTTTGCCATTCATTCCTATTTAGAGCACACACACTCTTGCCTCTCTTGCATCTATTCTCCTATCACTCAGAGCTTTATTCACTCCATCCATCCACCTGAACCTTGGCCTTCCTCTTGTACTTCTCCCATCAACTCTTGCATTCATCACCTTCTTTAGCAGACAGCCATTTTCCATTCTCTCAACATGGCCAAACCACCTCAACACATTCATATCCATTCTAGCTGCTAACTCATTTCTTACACCTGTTCTCACCCTCACTACACTTCGTTCCTAACCCTATCTACTCGAGATACACCAGCCATACTCCTTAGACACTTCATCTCAGACGCATTCAATTTCTGCCTCTCCGTCACTTTCATTCCCCACAACTCCGATCCATACATCACAGTTGGTACAATCACTTTCTCATACAGAACTCTCTTTACACTCATCTCATGCCAAACCCTCTATTTTTTACTACTCTCTTAACTGCCCCCAACACTTTGCATCCTTTTGTTCACTCGCTGACGTACATTTGCATCTACTCCACCATTTGCTGCAACAACAGACCCCAAGTACTTAAACTGAACCACCTCCTCAAGTAACTCTACATTCAACATGACATTCAACCTCGCACCACCTTCCCTTCTCGTATATCTCATAACCTTACACTTACCCACATTAACTCTCAATTTCCTTCTCTCACACACCCTTTCAAATTCTGTCACTAATCGGCCAAGCTTCTCTTCAGCGTCTGCAACCAGTACAGTATCATCCGCAAACAACAACTGATTTACCTCCCATTCATGGTCATTCTCGTCCACCAGTTTCAATCCTCGTCCAAGCACTCGAGCATTCACCTCTCTCACCACTCCATCAACATACAAGTTAAACAACCACGGCGACATCACACATCTCTGTCTCAGCCCCACTCTCACCGGAAACCAATCGTTCACTTCATTTCCTAT
>NC_090740.1:128939648-128957148 GCF_036898095.1 Palaemon carinicauda | reverse complement strand
TCCGTAGGGCCTCTCTCTACCTCGAACACGTCAACACAAAAGTATTTGACAGCGGTCGATAGGCAACCTCGGGTCCTTAATAAAGCCTTGCGACTTTGCCAGCTGATGAGTGTGTCCATCGCACCTGGCGCATCTTCTCCGTAGAGTAAATAATGGACATCTTTTGCCTTTAAAGGCCGCTCATGAATGGCAGGGGCAAGGAGCAGTGACATTGCCTTATCAAGGAGGACAATGCCCTAGAGACTGCCCATACTACATATGATCAGCGCCCAAGACCCCTCTCCATCCAATTGATTGATTGATTTGAGGTTTTCTGGCATCCTGACATCTAAGGTCATTAATGCTCTCCACCCAAGCTAGGAGCAAGGAGGGCCAGGCAATGGCTGCTGATGACTCAGTAGATAGACCTTTAGGCTCCCCCAAACGCTCCATTCTTAGCTCACAGGGATGAAGTTGCAGCGACCAAACGAAATAACTAGTTTGAGCGAGACTCGAACCCCAGTTTGGCAATCACCAGGCAAGGGCGCTACCACTAGGCCACCACAAACCTAAAGAGTTTTTCAATTTGTCAATTTGATATGGTAATGGGTAAAGAAATTAGTTCTTTAAATAATAAATAGTACCGTATACGGCCCGTCAATAACAATTATTAGTGTACGCGACCCTTCAATAATCACGATTAGATATCTAGGTAGATATACACGCACACAGATTCAACCCTTTCCACCCCTTCCCCCTTTACTAACTAAAACACGGCAGTTTGGGCAACTTGTGGAAGATTATGGTCTCCGAGTGTACCTCTCGGGGGTACCACCTCTCACCAAGGTAGGACTATTTCCTGTCCCTTATTCAGGGGATGGTGAGAGACCGAGTAGTCATATGTTTGGCAATACCTCTCAGCGTGACAGGAGATATGATATATATAAATATATATATATATATATATATATATATATATATATATATATATATATATATATGTATATATACATATATATATGTATATGTATATACATATTTATGTATATATATATATATATATATATATATATATATATATATATATATATATATATATATGCATGTGTGTTTGTTTGCATATAGCCTAACCAGGCACTTTCTCATTATTATTTAGGGGAGGTTTTAAACATTTATTTAGATATGAAACTAACAGGAATGCTGTGTTATCGGGCTGGAGAACCTCACCTAGACTGGCCAATCCTGTGTGTTTAGGCGTTTAATCGAATACTGCCCAAACTTTATCGGGAAGGTCCCGAGTTGACTCCGGAGGGAAGCGTTCTCGCCAGCACAAAGTTTAACGGGAAATGTTTCACGCTCGAACATCGTTGGGAAATAAGGTACTGTTTGGGCGAAAAGAACTTCGAGAAATAAATTTCTACAGTATTTACTGTGTTTGGAATTAAGATGTATTCAGGGTTTTTTTTTATTTTTTGTAATTTATTTCTAACTATATATATATATATATATATATATATATATATATATATATATATATATATATATATATATATATATATATATATATATATATATATATATATATATATATGGATAAATATCAACACAACATCGTGTTCAAATAGAAATAAATTTCTACCTCATACTTGGGATCGAACGCTAGCCCCTTCTAATGAAAGGCCAGGTCGAAACCAACCATGCCACGAGAGCCCATAAAAGGAAATCTGAACCTGACACTAATCTAGCTGTCCGAGGATTTACCTGGTGAGACATCAGTCTCTTTACCAGCGAGTTTTACCAGATTTCCCCGGGCCACCACGTGACACAATTGGTAGTAATTCATTCAAATTACCCCTAATGAGTCAATATGGATAAATATCAACACAACATCGTGTTCAAATAGAAATAAATTTCTACCTCATACTTGGGATCGAACGCTAGCCCCTTCTAATGAAAGGCCAGGTCGAAACCAACCATGCCACGAGAGCCCATAAAAGGAAATCTGAACCTGACACTAATCTAGCTGTCCGAGGATTTACCTGGTGAGACATCAGTCTCTTTACCAGCGAGTTTTACCAGATTTCCCCGGGCCACCACGTGACACAATTGGTAGTAATTCATTCAAATTACCCCTAATGAGTCAATATGGATAAATATCAACACAACATCGTGTTCAAATAGAAATAAATTTCTACCTCATACTTGGGATCGAACGCTAGCCCCTTCTAATGAAAGGCCAGGTCGAAACCAACCATGCCACGAGAGCCCATAAAAGGAAATCTGAACCTGACACTAATCTAGCTGTCCGAGGATTTACCTGGTGAGACATCAGTCTCTTTACCAGCGAGTTTTACCAGATTTCCCCGGGCCACCACGTGACACAATTGGTAGTAATTCATTCAAATTACCCCTAATGAGTCAATATGGATAAATATCAACACAACATCGTGTTCAAATAGAAATAAATTTCTACCTCATACTTGGGATCGAACGCTAGCCCCTTCTAATGAAAGGCCAGGTCGAATATATATATATATATATATATATATATATATATATATATATATATATATATATATATATATGTATATATATATATATATATATATATATATATATATATATATATTATATTTATATATATATATATATATATATATATATATATATATATATATATATTCAGTGTGTGTGTTTTTTTTATTATTATTTTTATAAAGTTGTGGTCATATATCTTGTTTTTGCAAAGTCGGTAGGTGCGTCTTTCATTTAAAAATTCAAAGTCTGCTCATGAATGGCAGAGGCATGACAGTGACATTGCCCTATCAAGCAGGACAATGCCTTAGAAACTGACCATATATACAAATGATGTGCCCTAGCTCCCTCTCCATCCAAGCTAGAACCAAGGAGGGTCAGGCAATGGCTGCTGATGACTCAGCAGATAGACCTATAGGCTCCCCCAAACCTCCCCGCCTTAGCTCACAAGGATGGTAAGGTTGCAGAGACCAAAGATACTAACGAGTTTGAGCGTGATTCGAACCCCAGTCTAGCATGCGCCAGTCTGGAATGTTACCACATCGGCCACCACAAAATATTTCGTTTGAAATATTTTGAAATGAAATGCATTCCTCAGTAAATCATTATCTCATCATTGATAATATTAATTATGTTTTTTTTAGTGAAAAATAGCCATTTTCGCTTTATTTTAACGTAGAATTGTTAAAGACTTCATCTGTCGGATGCTGTAACCGTAATAAGTACAGTACAATACATTTGCGGAGAAACTACACTAAGCAAGGAATTTGTAATCAAAACATTGTTTCTCTAATATGAAAGGAATTTGTTAAAACATTTTTTTTTTCTCCATAATGAAAAGACTTTTTTAAGAAAGTATTTTTTCTCCAATATGAAAAGATATTTTGAGAAGCAATTTTTAATCCAATATGAAAGGAATTTGTAAGACAACAGACAGATTAGAATAGTCATTTACCTGGAAAATGTAGTGTATAAAATAATCCATTCCAGAGACAATAAGATTTAAGTATTTGCTGCGAATATTGAAAGCAAACAGACAGTTTTGTTATTCAACGTCTTGAAGAATTTGCATGTAAAAGTGGCTTGGATCCCTCTGAGAGCGCGTTTGAAGTCATGAGGAAATCAGACAGAGTCCCCTTTTCGCATATGATTTAAAAAAAGAATGAAAATGACCAAAAAATTGCTTAGTAATGGATTGTTATAACTGAATTTCCGAACTCAGGCGGGCTCTGGAACGCCTCTCTCCATTAGAGTGATGGAGCCAGATTACTTATCCGTCAAGGACTGCTGGAAAGAAATAGAAGAAGAGAAGTCAGAACTATTTATGTTGAAGATTGATACGTTTTATTTTACGTATATTCCCTGTTGGAGCCCTTGGGCTTGTAGCATCATGCTTTTCTAACTAGGGTTGCAGATAATAATAATAATAATAATAATAATAATAAGATTCTTGAAGTTAAGTTGATCCATCATTCAGCAAAGCTAATTGTTATTTAGTTTATCCTTGCGGTGAATTATCGTGTGAATTCTTTCTCAGTGGCGAAGAAATCTTGCGTGTTCGGATATATCGATAGATAACTATAAGAAATACAAAGAAATTTAGCTTTGCTTGCGGGAACATTACTCTTGAACTATAAAGGTCACTCATGAATGGCAGAGGCAAGGGACAGTGACATTGCCCTAGAGACTGACCATATATACCCAGGTCTATAGACTTTGATATATACAGTACATAGGACTAGCGTCGAAGCCCCCTCACAATCAAGCTAGGACCAGGGAGGGCCAGGAAATGGCTGTAGATGACTCAGCAAATAGACCTACAGTCATTCCTAAACTCCTCATCCCTAGCTCAGAAGGGTGGTGAGGCTGAAGAAAATACAAGAAACTGTCGAATTTAAGCCTGTCTCTTGTCTCGACTCCCCGTTCAACAGATCGCTGGGCAGGTACGTTTCCAGTAGGTTACCACACTGGAGTTAATGAACATAGTAGTGTGATATTCTGAATGTGGTAAAAATGAGTTATCATAAAAAATCGACCTTGGAAGCTATGGTGACTTAAATTTGGGTGGGTAAGTTAGTTGAGAGAGTTTATATTGGGGTATTCAACTGAAGTATTGTTAATTCAGCATTTGCATAAGGATAGGATGCTTAGTCACTGGTTATAAGAGTAAGAGTGAAATGTAAAATGGTAATAATTTCAGTTAAAGTCAAAGATGAATATCAAGCAAAGAGGAAAAAAAGCAAAAGTAGCAAGAAAAAAGTTAATCCTAGGAAGTGGAGATAATATAAAAGTCAAGTGATCGAGACAAATGAATTAGGCAGTGGGATGGACTTTTTTTATTTATTTTTATTATAAAGAGGTTGAAATATCAAATAGTAGTTTTACTGATATACGAGTATGTGATATAAGTACAAGAGAGATTGATGGTTTTCTGAATCGTTTCAATCTTTAATTGAAAGTAATTGAAGATTTTTCCTGAGGTTTTATTTAGACATGTGGTTTATAAAGATGACGCATATGTAGAGCCACATACACGAGAGAGAGAGAGAGAGAGAGAGAGAGAGAGAGAGAGAGAGAGAGAGACCCCTAGTAGTAACATGTTTAATTGAAAGTAATTGATTATTTTTCTTGAGGTTTTATTTGGACATGTGGTTTATAAAGATCACGCTTATGTAGAGCCACATACACCCGAGAGAGAGAGAGAGAGAGAGAGAGAGAGAGAGAGAGAGAGAGAGAGAGAGAGAGAGAGAGAGCGCCCTAGTAGTAACATGTTTAATTGAAAGTAATTGATTATTTTTCTTGAGGTTTTATTTGGACATGTGGTTTATAAAGATCACGCATATATAGAGCCACATACACCCGAGAGAGAGAGAGAGAGAGAGAGAGAGAGAGAGAGAGAGAGAGAGAGAGAGAGAGAGAGAGAGACCCCTAGTAGTAACATGTTTTATTGATTTCTTTTTATTTGATAACAGTTGTTCATGATCAATATGGTTGCATGTCCTCCTCCCTAATGGCTTATTGTGACATGTTATGGTACGGACGTGGTGTTATGCTTGGATAGTGATTCATCTGTCTATGAAAGGAAGAGCGTCCGTTGTCAAATGCTCTTTACTTACTGCAGGTATTGACGCCAGACTGTCTGGTGAGAGAAGCACAGTTGTTTTAACTTGTTTGAACCTTTTTTTAGAGGAATGTTATTGCTGTTAGTGAGAAAGGGTGACGCTAAACTTTATTGTAGGACGTACACATTCTCTGATATGCACTGGCTCTTGTTGAAAAAATACTTTAGACTGAAGAGTAAACTTAAGACATTTTTATGTGTAAATACAATTATATTAACGGGATTTGAAGAAATCTGTTTTCACTTGGAACGAAAACAGCAAAAGATGGGCATGTTGGTGTAACATTATCTATCTATCTATCTATCAATCTATCTATCTATATCCCAGAGTTTATATTCCTTAACATGGTAAAAGTGTTCGTGCATCGCCATGATCAGCAAAGTTGTACTCGTCACGGCTGCCCATACTAGGTTGGTTGCTGTGAGCAATCAGACTAAAGTCTCCTACCATCACCAATCCGGAGTGAGCAGCGTGGTGACGAAATGACCAAACACCAGATACGAAATAGATCATGTCTGAGGCCTTTATCCTGCAGTGGACTAGAAACTGCTGCAATTGCTGTTGTGATATATATCCATATATATATATATATATATATATATATATATATATATATATATATATATATATATATATATATATATATATTAAGGCCATAAAATGAAATGTGAAAAAAAATTAGAAATAGTACTTTCGTCTTGTAATTGACATTGTGAGACTCGTGAGTTCGATACAGATACGGTCGCGCACCCATGCGAGATATATATATATATATATATATATATATATATATATATATATATATATATATATATATATATATATATTAGTGCCAAAACCAACTATATTTCAATATAATGAGGGAGATTATTTCAACATATCTGGCTACGTATGTTTTAACCAACCAAAGATTTCCATTTTTCAATATTGTGAAGGAAATTGTTTCAATATCTACAAAATGTAAACACCAAGCAATTTAATGCAGCAAATAAATCCTTTATGGAAGATTTCATCCTGCTTTTCCAATTATTATTATTATTATTATTATTATTATTATTATTATTATTATTATTATTATTATTATTACAAGCTAAACTACAACCTTAGTTGGAAAAGCAAGATGATACAGTTATGACTAAAGGAAAAAAGCCCAGTGAGGAAAGGAAACAAGGAAATAAATTACAAGAGTAATAAAAATTCAAAATAAAATATTTTACGAACAGTAACAACATTAAATTAGATATTTCATATATAAACTATAAAAAACTTCAAAAACACCAGAGGAAGGGAAATAAGATCAAACAGCGCTGCCGAGTATACCCTCAAGCAAGAGTTGTAGCTTAGATAATAATAATTATAATATGTAAAAATTTCATGTATAAATTTTGTTCACTTGTTGAGGTATGCGGATGGCTAGTAAATAAAACCAGGTTCACAAATTTCGTTGGCTGAAGTGAAAATTAAATTGCAAGTAAAGCTAAAACCCCGAACTTTTATTTTGCATCCGTTGTGACATGGCTATTAATTGGCCCTTTTGCGTGCTAGCATGCTACTTCTGGCCGGTATCAGAAACTCGAATAGATTCAGGCTTTGTTATTCACCTACCCTTGTTTTTACCCTCGCCAAATTCGTTGTTGCGAAGGTTATGTTTTGGTAGGCGTCTATTTATTTATTTATTTATTTATTTGTTTGCGATTCTCGTAACTCAAAATCTATTCGATCTAATCTCATGAAATTTGGTTGGATGAATGACCATGAACCATGGATATGTTGAATAAATTTCGGGAGTGATGGGGTCAAAGGTCAAGGTAATGATAAAGTATAAAATATCTAATTGCTTTATCGTCGTCAATTTTATTTTCTGATTTGCATGAAACTAGTGTCATAATGTGCATAATTCAATTGCATGTCTTGTGGTATGCAACATGATCAAGGTCAAGAAAAGGTCAAAACGTCTTTTTGCTATATCGTAGTCATTAAAGATAGCCTTTTATCATCCTTATCATCATGGGATTCCTTGTGTTTGTTTCTGACGTGCAGAGGATATTTTTGGGGAGGGAGGCGGGTAATTTATGTGTTGAAGAACACTGAGAATTAGAAAAACAGATGCGTCAGATTTGGTTTAGATAAGTATAGTTTTTTTTATAAAGAAATAGTTCGAATTCTTGTGTGGGGAGGAGGGTTTGCTTTTGTCATTGGTATTTTCATAATTTTTTTTAATATAACCATTAATTGAAATACTTCCAGGTATCTTAAAATTACGCAAAATTGGTAAAAAACAAAAAAATTTAACTATCTTGATGAAATGGCGTGTGTATCGTTCTGTTGTGTAAGCATATTAGCAACAGTAATAAAATATATTGAAAATTATCTATGGTAATTATAAAGTTTAACACTTTTACTTGCATAAAGAACTATAGAAGTTACATTTTCTTCATTCAAAAAACACCTAAATTGTAATTTCTTATATCAAGATAGTCTCGTCCATACAGTGCAAGTGATATGATAAAGATACCGGATGCTATGGAGGAAAAAAAAAAAAAAGAAAGACTAGTCATCGATCAATTGGTGGGAAACGTGTCAACAACGATTGATCCTCGGAAACGTTGATGAGTTGGTAGAATTTTGGCTTTGGGGCTTTCATTCGACACTTTTCGAACCCAATTTAATTCCGCCTTCCTGGTATTGATTAAAGCCTTGGGTCAGCTTCGCAGATGGGCACACAGACACGCTCTTATGGTGATGATGATGATGATGATAATAATAATAATAATAATAATAATAATAATAATAATAATAATAATAATAATAATAATAATAGTTATAATATAAATAATAATAAAAACAATAATAATGAAAATAATAATAATAATCAAGTCTTATGGTACCATCCCCGTCGAAGCGAAAAATACTTATAAGTAAAACTACAGTTATATATATATATATATATATATATATATATATATATATATATATATATATATATATATATATATATATATATGTAAATATATGAAACTAGTTGTTGTTCTAATAAGGGATGCTTTAGAAGAGTGTTCACATTTTAACCCCTAGGAGGTCCTCTGTATTTTTCTTTTCTTTTATAGAGTTTGTATTCCCGTGCCCATCAAAACCTGGCTAGTAACCTACATCAGTTTATCAACCCGAGGGTGGCTAATTTACAACTTTAACACGACCACAATAGCTTGCCATGAAAAAGGATAAAAAACAGGATAAGGATTGTCGTCGCCTATTTGGTAACGTCTCTGCCTGGTGGTCGCCAAACTGGGGTTCGAGTCCCGCTCAAACTCGTTAGTTCCTTATGTCATTACAACCTCACTTTCCCTGTGAACTAAGGGTGGGGGTTTGGGGGAGCCTATAGTTCTACCTTCTGGGTCAGTAACAGCCATTGCCTCTCCCTCCATGGTCCTAGTTTGAATGGAGAGGGGGTCATAGGCGCTGATCTTATGTATATAGGCTCAGTCTCTTGGGCGTTGTCCTGCTTGCTAGAGCATTGTCGCTGTCCCATGCCTCTGCCATTCACGAGCGACCTTTAAAAAAGTTGCATTGAAAGCGAAGGAAATGGGCATTAAAAAGGATCATTTCCAGGAAATGAGAGATTGCAGTTGGGGGAAGGGGGGGGGGTGCCTGTATCGCTGGATGATGGTCTACCCTACTTCCAGGTAGGTGATTGAAATGTGTAAAAAAAAAAAAAAAAAAATCACAGTTATGATCCCCATTATTCTTCCCTTAACATGAGATTATGGCGATGACCGTTATGTTTAGTGTCTTCGGAGTCACACACTGTATATATATATATATATATATATATATATATATATATATATATATATATATATATATATATATACTGTATATATGTGTGTGTATGGGCTTATATGCAAGAAATATATATATATATACATATATATATATATATATATATATATATATATATATATATATATATATATATATGTATATATATATATATATATATATATATATATATATATATATATATATATATATATATACCATGAACTTGTATATTCACATGCACTAAACGTACGTGCAAATAGACGTGGAATTTGAATCAAAATATAAATAAAGTCACTTATACTACTGACATCATTGTAACCACTACTTGTAAGGGTAAGAGTTTTAGAATAAAATAGATGAAGATTGCGTGAAATTTGCACTTAACGATTAGCGACAAATTAAATGTGTTGATGGGTCTTTATCGTTGTATGTTGAGCAGATTTGCAATGTTCATTTAATTTGTTCTATATTTATTAATATATTTTTTTCCCAGTGTAAATGTTTTGTCTCGAAATTCAATTTTTTTGCTCCATAAATTTGGCACAGACTTTTTTTTATCGTTCATTGAATTTTTAGTGGTGGATATTATCTCTAACAAAGAGAGAGAGAGAGAGGAGAGAGAGAGAGAGAGAGAGAGAGAGGAGAGAGAGAGAGAGAGAGAGAGAGTGCCTTTCTTAAGAAGCGTGAGTTTGCACATAGGTGTGTATACATATACTCACAAAGAGAGAGAGAGAGAGAGAGAGAGAGAGAGAGAGGAGAGAGAGAGAGAGAGAGAGAGAGAGAGAGAGCTTTTTATGAAATGTGAGGTTGCAGTCCTTATGAAATGTGATTTTGCACATATAGGTTTGTATACATATAATGAGAGAGAGAGAGAGAGAGAGAGAGAGAGAGGAGAGAGAGAGAGAGAGAGAGGAGAGGGAGAGAGAGAGAGAGAGAGAGAGCCAGCCAGCCCTTATGAAATGTGATTTTGCACATATAGTAGAGAGAGAGAGAGAGAGAGAGAGAGAGAGGAGAGAGAGAGAGAGAGAGAGAGCGCACATCCTGACAGGCGGCAGAAGCGTACGTTTAGTGTCCCTGAATAAATTATCCCCTGCCTTTGAGTAATTCCATTAACGGGTTCACTCTGTTTGTGCCCTTGATAATGTATTATTTTTTTTTTTGAGGATTGGGTGTTGTGTAAAACTTTGTTTATTGTAGTCTTGGTATTTATTTATATGAAGTTTTTCTATGCTCTATATCCATACGCGGGTGTTCTTGGCGTAAATATAATTGTACTTATTTGATTGTCGAAGAACAATTACGTTTGTTTTTAAGTGTGGGAAACAAAAAGATCTTTTATAGTAAATTTTAGGAAGGTTATTATCCCCCAAAATACAGACTTCCTAAGCTTTAGAAGGACTATTGGTGGGTTACTGGCCACTAAGCAAGCGGATATTTAAGTTAATTCCATGGCGATGGAAGTTAAGGAATTTTGTTTGTCAATATTATTAAAATTTTTTACATTTGATGTTATCTTTTGGTCTCATGCCTGTTCTTCCACGACGGGAGAATAATGCACTTGGATACGCAGTTGTTCTGACCACGTAGCGGGAAGTTGGTTACTAAGGGGGGGGGGGGGAGTTGTGAGATTGTATTTATGGAGACCAGAAGGAGGCGGGAACGTTGTCTGGCGTAAAACGCGCAAGTGGGAGATGAGGGTGCTGGATGCTTCACCTGGTCTGTTTTAAAGAGGAGCGATTGAAAGAGAGATCACAATCATATCTGGAAACACTTATGCAGCGAAGCACTTGCTTCAACAGATTCCCTCCGATGAGTGTGTGTTGTCGCCTCTTCGTTTTTCTTATTTTTTTTTTTTTTTTTTTTTTATACTCGAGCGAATTCAGGATACTCAAGGCAGGTGTACGCTCAAAATACCGGTGTGTATTTTGCTAGGTCTGTGTTGCAAGGTTTTACCTTACATTGGTACATTCACTCTCTTTCTCTCTCTATCATTTTACCTTATATTGGTACTCTCTCTCTCTCTCTCTCTCTCTCTCTCTCTCTCCTCTCTCTCTCTCTCTCTCTCTCTCTCTCTCTCTCTCTGCGCACAAGGCTTTAGAAAATTTGGAAGACCCAGGCTTCCATGGCTGAGGACTGTGATGCGCGAAACAGGAGAGGGTGAATGGAGAAGTATCGATTTAAAAGCTCAAGATAGAGAAGACTGGCAAAATCTAAGCGAGACCCTTTGCGTCAATAGGCGTATGAGGAGATGATGATGATACATATCCTCAGTCATAACTAGTCCACAGCAGAACAAAGGCTTTAGACAAATACTTCTGTTCCCGCCTGTTTATAGTCTTTCTGTGCCAGTCTATACCCGCAAATTTTCATAGCTTGTCAATCCATCGTCTTCTCTTCCTTCCTCTGCTTCTTTCGCAATCTCTATGTACCCATTCTGTTATTCTTAATGCCCAACTATTATCTGTCATTCTTATTATATGTCTTGCCCATGTCCATTTCTTTTTCCTGTACGTTGTAAGGATATCCTCTACTGTAGTTTGCTCTCGTATCCATGTTGCTATTTTCTGTCTTAATGTTATTTCCATCATTATTCTTTCCATAGATCTTTGATTTGTAAGTAGCTCTGTACTAAGGCTCTAGTAAGGTTCCAAATTTCTGTTTCATAAGTAAATAATGGTATGACCATCTGATATACTGTAAACAGTACATCCGAGTCCTGCTGTAGACTAGTTTTGGCTGATGATTAATGTATAGAGACGACTGGCGAAATCTAACTGAGGCCCTATGCGTCAATGGGCGTAGGAGAGTATATATATATATATATATATATATATATATATATATATATATATATAATATATATATATATATATATATATAAAATGTATATATATATATATATATATATATATATATATAAAATGTATATATATATATATATATATATATATATATATATATATATATATATATATATATATATATATATATATATGTATATATATATATATATATATATATATATATATATATATATATATATATATATATGTATATATATATATATATATATATATATATATATATATATGTATATATATATATATATATATATATATATATATATATATATATATATATATATATATATATATATATATATATATCGTTTTATTGAACAACCCTGGTGGCCATAGAAAGGTATATATGACATGTTTAATGTTGACGTCTTTTTATAAGCCTAATAGATCATCATTTATAGATGCATCGATACTTACTTCATAAGACGGATTTTATTTACCCACATGTTGTATTTGACGATTAGTTTACTGAGGCTTCAGAGTGTCCAGTTAGTCGTTTATGTCTTTATACGGACTTTGGATACTTTCCGAGTTTCTGTCATGTTTTGGGACTCTTAGAAAACACGAAGAGGGCTTTCAAAATTATTTTACAACACTGCAAGGGCTTTCAGGTCTATTTTCAAATACTAGGAGTGCTTTCAGGACCATCTTACAACACTGAAAGAGGGCTTTCATAACTACTTTACAACATGAAGATGGCTTTCACGATTATTCTACAACGATAAAAGGACTTTGGAGACTTTTCTACAACACTTAAAGACTTTTCAGGACTATTTTACAACACTAATAGGTCTCTCAGGACAACACAAATTTAAGGGGCTTTCGTGATTTTTATAACACTAATTGCGTTCTCAAGACTATTTTACAATACGAAGAAACCTTTCATGTTTATTTCACAACGCTAATGTGGCATTCAGGTGTATGCAACACTAATATGATTTTCATGACCTTGATAACACTAAGAAAAATGAAAAATTTCAAGAAATTTTTCACATCACTAAGAGAGCTTTCAGGATCATTTACAATGCTAAAAGGTCTTTCTGTACTATTTTGCTATACTAAGACGGCTTTCGGTACTATTTTATAGCACAAATAGGGTTTCCAAATATACTTTACAACACTAAGAGGGCGTTTGAGACTTGAAATGTTAAGAGATCTAAGAAGGTTTGCATGACTATTTTACAACACTAAGAGAACTTTAATGACTATATCACAACACTCAGAGGACTTTAATTACTATCTCACAAGACTAAGAGGACTTTCATGACTATATTACAACACTAAGAGGACTTTCATGACTATATTATAACACCAAGAGGACTTTCATAACAATATTACAACACTAAGAGGACTTTCATGACTATATTACAACACTAAGAGGACTTTCATGACTATCTTACAACACTTAAAGGACTTTCATGACTATTTTACAACACTAAGAGAACTTTAATGACTATATCACAACACTAAGAGGACTTTCATGACTATATTACAACACTAAGAGGACTTTCATGACTATATTACAACACCAAGAGGACTTTCATGACTATATTACAACACTAAGAGGACTTTCATGTCTATTTTACAACACTAAGAGGACTTTCATGACTATATTACAACACTAAGAGGACTTTCATGACTATATTACAACACCAAGAGGACTTTCATAACAATATTACAACACCAAGAGGACTTTCATGACTATATTACAACACTAAGAGGACTTTCATGTCTATTTTACAACACTAAGAGGACTTTCATGACTATATTACAACACCAAGAGGACTTTCATGTCTATTTTACAACACTAAGAGGACTTTCATGACTATATTACAACACCAAGAGGACTTTCATGACTATATTACAACACTAAGAGGACTTTCATGTCTATTTTACAACACTAAGAGGACTTTCATGACTATCTTACAACACTTAGAGGACTTTCATGACTATTTTACAATAAAGAGAGGTCTTTCCTGGCTATATCATAAAAGAGAGAGGGTTTCCGTGACTATTTTACAATCCTTACATGGCTTTCAGGACTATTTTCGAAATACCTGAGATTTTTCAAGACCATTCACCACCGCCCCTTTATAATGTCCTTAGAAATAACTTACCTACAGGTCACTTTTCATCAAGAACTTGACGTAGAATAACTTGGGAGGAGAATCATGAAGAACGAGTGGATGAGTGACGAGTAAACTCTGTGGAAAAGGAAAGAACACAAAGGCTGATGGGGTATTGTTATATAAACCTTGAGGGCAGGTGGACGGGGAGGGGAAAGGACTAGCAAAGGGGAAAAAGTGATGGGAAAGATGGAAAGTATGAAATAGTATAAAGAAATAGCAAGGGAGTAAACGAGTAAAATAAAAAAGAGGAAAACACAGAGAGAAGAGTGAATGGATAGAATAATAGCGGTAAAAGAAATGTCAGGAAAAAAAATGCTTGAAAAACGAATAAGAAAAGCTGCAAGAGAAGTACGAAAAGAGCAAGCGAAGTTGAATGTAACAGAAAGGTGTAATTATAGGAACGAAATTGCAGTGAGAAAGAAACTAAGTGTTATTGGATGAAAAAAAGGGGTGTCACGAAATCCTCATTGGTATTTTAAGGAAAGCAGAACAGTGGGGCATTAGGAAAGCAGGAGGGTGTCGAAATACTTTCTAAGGAAGATTTTTTGGAATAATAATTTTTTTTTTTTTTTTTTTTTTTTTTTTTTTTTTTTTTTTTTTTTTTTTTTTTTTTTTGAAAAGGCACCTAGAGTTATAAACGAAATTGTATATTGAAGAAAACAGTAGAATTTTTTTTACGTTTCATCAGCACGGGTTCTTGGTTAAGAAGCAATCCGATGAAGGTTTCGTCTTAAATAAGAATTGATGTAAAAAGATAATCACTGAAAATTCAGGATTTGGAAGTTTCAGAAAACTAAAAAGTAAGAGTCGAGCTTGGCTCATTGGGCTGGTAATCTTTTTTTTTTTATGATAAAACAAAAAAGACGTACTAAAGGAGCGATTTAACCTCACCTCACCTTACCTCACTTCACCTCACTTCACCTCATTTCACCTCACTTCACCTTACCTTAAATTTCACCTCACTTCACCTTACCTTACCTTACCTTCCCTCACCACCTCACCTCACCTCACTACCTCACCTCACCTCACCTTACCTCACTTCACCTCACCTCGCCTCACCCACACCACCTCACCTCCCCTCACCACACCACCTCATCTCACCTCACTACCTCACCTCACTACCTCACCTCACCTCACTTTACCTTACCTCACTTCACCTCACCTCGCCTCACCACACCACCTCACCTCCCCTCACCACACCACCTCATCTCACCTCACCTAACTTATACATTCGAACATCAAAATTCTGGTATAGTGAAACAAAAGACGATCTTCACGAATAAAACATTGTGGTCAAAATCATGAGAATTTGAGTATTTTATTTTTAGCATCCCTCGCTATTCCCTGATAATATTAAATTTCCTTTTACTAACAGTTTAAACACATTAGTAGGAGAGAAGCTTGTTTATGGCTTAAGATGAGAACGCTAATACTTTAATTCAGTTCATTTTTTTTTCCGGGTGGGGTATTGTTTTGTATTTAGGTATTTCGAATATTCAATACCAAGCCATTAATTCATTTTGTATTTTTAAGTTCATATCAATATGTATTTCATTTAGTATTTTTCTAAGTCCATATTTATATATTTGTTGTAGATATAACATATTTGAATCCCTTGACGCTCTCTCTCTCTCTCTCTCTCTCTCTTCCTCTCTCTCTCTCTCTCTCTCCTCTCTCTCTCTCTCTCTCTCTCTCTCTCTCTCTCTCTATATATATATATATATATATATATATATATATATATATATATATATATATATATAATATATATCTCACAATATATCTATATGTTTACATAATGAGTTTTTCTCGTACTTTTACAAAAAAAAAAAAAAAAATTATTCTTTATTATGTCAGATATTTACTATTCAAACTGGTGGAGTTCGCTTTTAACAGCGACAACCTTTTTTTTTAGCGTCAATAGTCATTACAATCTTCGTCTAATATTGTCATTCATGAAAGTGTTTTTTCTGTGCCACATCACTAATACTTGATTTTGCTGCTAGTACCGTGAAAGTTGTGTATTTCCTTCATAATTACAGTCGCTGATGTAATTTTGATTCCACCTCATTATCATAGTCTATAGCTTTTTTCCCATTGAACGGTTTTCATGTCATTCTATTGTTTGCTTGACGTCGGTCTTTATCAATTAGCAACAGCAGTATCCTTCAGTATACCAAGAGGCTCTTTGTTCACTTGCCTTGGAGAAGAAGAAGAAGAAGAAGAAGAAGAAGAAGAAGTGTCGCGTGTTTTATGACTGCCCTTTGTGGCTCTCGCCTTCATCTCATAGCCACTTCCAAAAGTGTTCATCTTTTTGGCTGGCCTCTTTGCACCTGAGGCCTTCCGGCTCTGTGTAAACCTTTATTCAAGATTTTTTTTTCTTTTTTGAATTCTGGAAGAAAATGTTTCGTGCTTTCCAGTGTTGGGAGGCGGGGGGGGGGGGGGGGGGGGGGGATTCAACGATTATGTTTTACGGCTACAATTTTGCGTTCATTATTTTTCGGGTAGCAATGTGGAGTAATTTCGTTCCCCCGCCAACGCCTTGTTTTATTATTATTATTATTTAAGCTACAACCCTAGTTGGAAAACTAGGATGCTATAAGCCCAGTGGGTCAGGGGTCGCTTATGGACAGGGAAACCTGGAAATAGTGTAACGCAGCTTGACGAAGAAGTGGAAAAGAGGGAAAGGTGTAAGAAAGGCGTCCAGTTAATAATTTACCTGGGGATCCAGAGGAACGAAGGGGCTCCTAGAGGGGGGAATCATCACGGGAGGATAGTGAGTTTTAGACAAGGGAGAGTCTGGGAGAGTGGTGATGGGGAGAGTCTGTGAGAGTTGTGATGCCATAGGGTTTATTGATATTTAAATTGGTTGGGGAATTAGCTTTGTTTTCTTGTGGAGAGAGAGAGAGAGAGAGAGAGAGAGAGAGAGAGAGAGAGAGAGAGAGAGAGAGAGAGGTGATATATATATATATATATATATATATAATATAATATATATATATATATATATTATAAAGAGAGATGTATAAACGCACTCACACACACACACATA
>NC_090740.1:128936207-128939148 GCF_036898095.1 Palaemon carinicauda | reverse complement strand
AATTATATATATATATATATATATATATATGTGTGTGTGTGTGTGTGTGTGTGTGTGTGTGTGTGTGTGTATTATGTATGAATATTTTCATTATATGGTTTTTTGTTTGCCTGCCATGGGTTTATTTTATGTATTTGTTTCAGTGTTTAATGCCAGTTATAATTTTCCAGCCAATGCTCATTCTGCTGTAGCTTCCATCTCCTGGACATGACTAACCTTTTCTTATAATGATCTTTTAGGAAGATGTATTTCGACATGGAAGAATCAAGAATTTCAATTTGGTTGCACGATAGACATTTTTTTTTTTCATAATTATATTAATTCTCTGTCCTTGGCTGGTCATTCGAAGTCACGGGGATATCATGAAGCTGAGTGAATGCCTCTTGTGCCAGTGATCTGTGTATAATTTAGTTGTTCCCTGATTCCTGGGATGTCAGGCGGCTGAACCTGATTGATTGATTTGAGGTTTTCTGGCATCCTGACATCTAAGGTCATTGACGCCGATATCATTTATTATAAATAAAGAATAAAAGAATATTCAAAACCATAAAAGCGTAGATGTCATTTTAAAGTTAAAATAGCTTTCAGAAGACCTGCTTCTGAAGTATAAGTTAAAAATACCGCTAGCATGGTAAGACACATCATGTCCAAGAATCTTCCGGCTTCTTTCATATGGACGTTAGAATTGGAATTTGTTTTCTTTTCGACCTATGTGGAAGTTGGTTGCGCTATTCATTGTTTCAATAACTCATTGTTAATTTATTCTACCCTATTCTTGCAAATAATGTGTTGCTTGATATCTCTGTAGGTATGCATTCTCAATTTCTCATTAACCCTTTTTCAGCTTTTTGATTAGAAATTATCTAGCATATAACTCCAGAGAGAACCCATTTAATTGGAAATAGACTCTCTCTCTCTCTCTCTCTCTCTCTCTCTCTCTCTCTCTCTCTCTCTCTCTCTCTCTCTCTCTCTCTCTCTCTAGGTTATAGAAAAGTTTTAGTTTCTGGGTGCTTAAATCTCTCGCCGAATCTCAGTGGGTTGATCTAGAGCACTACCAAATATGTTCTTATGTATGGCTTTATTCTTTTTTCTTCATATTTTTTGTAATGATTTTAAGTATGTTATTTTCAAGACACCTACGTAGGCTAGATGAATTTGTGTATGTATTTTACTGATATTTCACATTTTGATTTTGCTATGGCTTTATGTGTTGTACTGCTTTAAATACACAAAAATTCATGTACATACAGTATATGGGCACTGTAAAACATTAATGAATGGTATACCAGAAACTGGAATAGATATATTTTTCAAGCAGCGTAGCCATATACCGTATATAGTTTGCCATATTTTCACTTTGAAGATAGTCATGAAATAATTTTTATGGAATCCATTTAGTTTTACTTCGGAGTCTTTGATTAATATAATCAAATGCACTGGTGTGTGTATGTGTGTATGTGTGTGTTTGTTTGCGTAAAAAAATATCTTAACACTGCGCCAGTGATAGAATATTGATTTGAAATTGAGCGGAACTATTTTGATGATGCGTTTAAATTATTTTGATTCTTTTAATATTAGCATTGAATTATGTGGTGCGTAACTGGTCGTGTGAGTTGTATTTAAAAAGAGCCTGAAGGAGGTGATTTTCTAAGAGTGTTACCCAAACAAGTTGCGAAATCCAGTACTAATATATAGCATATTCATTTGTGTATATATATATATATATATATATATATATATATATATATATATATATATATATATATATGTATATATATATATATATATATATATATATATATATATATATATAATGTATATATATATATATATATATATATATATATATATATATATATATATATATATATATATATATACACACACACACAATAACAACAACAAATGCAGACGTTTCTAGTCCAGTGTAGGACGAAGGCCCCAGACATATCTCTATTCATGTTTGAGGTTTGGCTATTTTCATCACCACGCTGGCCACTGCAGATTGGTGATGGTGGGAGATTTTTGTCTGATTGCTCACCGGAAACCAAACTAGTATGGGTGGCCCGGACTAGTACAGCTTTGCTGATCTTGGGGATACTCAAATCTTTCACCACGTTAAGGTATCCTCTCTTGGAAAGGAATATATATATAAATACATATTTATATATGTGTATATATTATATGTATATTTATATATATAAATATATATTTATATGTATATATATATATATATATATATATATATATATATATATATATATATATATATATATATATATATCTATATCTATAGTATGTGTTTACATTCTTCCTGAGCCAAAGGGAAAATCCTTTACCCCTTCTAAAATTTCCGGTTTAAAAGACAGGGAGATTATCTTTCAGAATTCCTCCTTCAATGAAAAAAAGTTGATTAGAATTGAATATTGGTATCATTTCATTTTATCAACAAAGATTATCTTCGAAAAAAGAAGGAACAATTTCAATTAAGCAAATAGAAGGTTACCTGACAAACCTTCTATGAAACAAAAACAACTCATTTATGATAAACTGAGAACGTTTTAAATGCATCGTGTATTTTATATCATAGAGTTTTATGTTACATGAATATATCTAATCCTTTTGATTGGTAATGTCTTTTGATTGTAATACATATCCCTTAGCTCTAAATAGTAGGCAACATTTCTAGTTTATTAATTTTCTTTATTATTATTTTTATTATTATTACTATTATTATTGTTATTGTTTTTTGTTGTTGTTGTTGTTATTATTATCATTTTGAATTATGTCATACCTCTACTTCAGCACTGTGCAGTATATGTTATTGTTTTTAAACTGAAGAGTTATGTGTCATACTTTGAAAGAAATATATATATTCCAGAGAGAAAGATAGACAGAGAGGTGGTGATATCATGTTACACGTATAAAATAGTAATGTTTA
>NC_090740.1:128911207-128931207 GCF_036898095.1 Palaemon carinicauda | reverse complement strand
AACTGCCTGATAGATCATAGCTATGTGTGCTGTTTAAGAGTGGGTTAAAATGCGAAAACTTTAATATGGGGCAAAGTTTGAGTTCGAGTTTGAGTTCGAGTTCTGGAGTTCATGATTGTTTGTGCATTTTTTTAAACATATTTACACCTTATAAGGAACCTTTGTAGTTCGTTGGGACAGACTGGGTTTAAATTTTCAAAAGTTATGATTGAGGAATCACTTGATAGAAAGAAAACAAGCACAAGAACGCCATCTAACTTATGGTTCCCCTTTTAACCTTACCTAACCTATATATACCGTGTCCTTGCCTAGGGGGGTGGCACGCTCCCGGCGACCCCCTTAGTTTTCCGTATGCTTAGTTTAACCTAAGTCTCAACCCTGTGTTTGCCTCATAACCTGATTCACTCCTGGCAGGGTAACACTAAATTATAATATTATTATCATTATTATTATTATCATTATTATTATTATTATTATTATTATTGTTATTATTACTTGCTAAGCTATAACCCTAGTTTGAAAAGCAAGATGCTGTAAGGCCAAGGGCTACAACAGGGAAAATAGGCCAGTGAGGAAAGGAAATAAACTACAAGAGAAGTAGTCAATAATTAAATAAAACAGTAACAATAACATAAATTCATTTATAAACTATAAAAACTAAAAAAACAAGAGGGAAAGAAATACGGTAGAATAGTGTGCCCGAGTGTACCCTCAAGCAAGGTTAGATTATTATCGTATTTGATACCAAAATAAACAACTTCCCTATTAAGAAAATCGATTTTCCAAGGAATAAGAGTTTAAACTTGTCCCTTCGTATTACATTCACTCCCTCTTAAGATTATGAAAAAACAGTACAGTAAGGAGATATATCGTTATATAAAGTGTTTATTTTATATAAGGTAATTTCCCTTGATATGTTATTTTATGAGTTGATTTCCCTCGATTTATTAATTTTGTAAGGTAAATTCCTTTTTTTATGTTTATTTTGTAAGGCAAATTCCCTTTATATGATTATTTTGTAAGATAAATTCCCTTTATATTTTTATTTTGTAAGGTAATTTCCATCGATGTATTTGTTCCATAAGGTAATTTCCCTCGATATTTTTATTCCATATGTTAGCTTCCATCAATACATTTACGGCAGTTCTCTGCATCTTCAGTTGCGAAGCATTTAACTTTTTCCCTTTATCCCACACCATTTTTTTCCTCCGACCTCGTTCGTCATGGGTTACGTGATTTCGGATTAATTGATGTTTCCCCTTTTCTCGGGAAAGAATTTTTTTTTTTTTTTTTTTTTTTTTTTTTTTTTTTTTTTTTTTTTTTTTTGATGGGGTTATCATTGGTCTGTCTGTTTTCAGTGGCTTTGGTTGGAATCTGCTCAATACTTAGATAATAGAGGTTGTTATTTTGTTCATATATAATAGTTCATTTCTCCTAGGATGTATTCCATTTGCAGAAATGGTGGCTTGGTGGTAGCGTCCTTGCCTGGTGATTGCCTGACTGGGGCTCGAGTCTTGCTCAAACTTGTTAATTCATTTGGTCGCTGCAACCTTACCATCTTTATGAACTAAGGATGGGGGTTTGGGGAAGCCTATAGGTCTATCTGCTGAGTGATCAGCAGTCATTTCCTGACCCTCCTTGGTCCTAACTTGGGTAGAAACGGGGCTATGGCGCTGATCATATGTAATATGATCAGTCTTTAGAACATTGTCCTGCTTGATAAGGCAATGTCACTGTCTCTTGTATCTGGCATTCATGAGCGGGCTTTTGAACCTTTAAATGAAAGCATTCCCTTCCAAGAAAGCTGTTTAATGGTTTTCAAAGTACATCATCTGTTTTGAACCAACCCATCTGATGTAGAACCTACTACTACTCAGGGGTTAGTATCCATGGAGATTTGTGAATAGCCTTTGTTTTATATTTTGCCGTCGAAGCTAGCGTGTGTTAACGAAAGGATAATACTGTTGTCTTGGGTGTATCTCTTCTCTTCGATTTACTCCTATTTGTTGATCTTGGAAGCGGATATCACTTACTTAGGGTTAAAATTAATTATTTTTTCCCCTTATTTTTTCCTGTTTATTGTCAGTCAAGAGTTAGACAATTGTTACTTGGTTTTCCGTCTCATTTACGAAATTAGTTATTTTATTGATAGCATCATAGGGCGTCATATTTGGGGGATGACAGCCAATGATAATATTGATGTGTTGGTTGCAATAATAAAACTTTACCTAAAGGCAAAGCTCTCTCTCTCTCTCTCTCTCTCTCTCTCTCTCTCTCTCTCTCTCTCTCTCTTGTAAGATGTAGGAGTGATCGAATTCATTTCCAACTTTTTGTTTTTGGAGCACATTTTAATTGTTAACTCTCTCTCTCTCTCTCTCTCTCTCTCTCTCTCTCTCTCTCTCTCTCTCTCTCTCTCTCTCTCTCTACACAACCACTGGTACGTGTGAAACAAACAGCCAATTAGGCTAATGCCAGGTGTGCATGCTGTTCGCTCTCTGATGCTTTAGTGGTATCCCTGTTCTTCCTTTGATATGGATTGTGAGCTTTTCCGCTTTGGCATCAGTGGCGTGCGTCTGTGGCAGGGAGAGGCAGATCCTCGCCACAGGTGGTGCTGTGGTCGCTCCGCACGGATCGTTTCCTGTGGCAGAGTCATGCGATGTGGATCCGAGAGAGAGAGAGAGAGAGAGAGAGAGAGAGAGAGAGAGAGAGAGAGAGAGACTACTTAAAGTATATAACAAGATGAGACAATTAAAAAAAAGACTATCAGAAAGATACCAAAAAAAAAAAAAAACAGATTATGTAGATAGTTCCATAGCCTCTGATAATGTATAAACCAAGAGAGAGTAATGTTTCTCTTTTCTTTAGAGAGAGAGAGAGAGAGAGAGAGAGAGAGAGAGAGAGAGAGAGAGAGAGAGAGAGAGAGAGAGAGAGAGAGAGAGAATTTCCTAGAAGTTAGATGGTCAGTCACGAACACGCAATATTTTTAGATTTCTTATTTTTTCCTGGCATTAACATTAGTAACTTTTTTTTTGATGTTTAGAAAATATTCTTTTTTAATGAAAAGTAAATTATAATGAGAAGCTGTCTGATTATGCTTCTTCTATTTCGTTTAAAAAAAAAATGAATTTAGTTATTTATTTTGTGTTATGTTAGTAGTCTAACTATATGTATCTCAGTTTCTTGCCTCTTTTACTATGGGTTTGTTAGGCAAGTTAACTATTATTTCCATCAATCTATCAGGTCGTGTGTATTATGAGTAGCGATACTAGGATGAAATTGGATTGGCCCACTTCTGGCTTGGAAAAAGGCGGAAAAAATGCGCTATGATCCAGATTCGGGCCCCTTTGAGGTTTCCCATAAAGGGGAAAAGGTGGAGGTATGTTCTGAATCTCTCTCTCTCTCTCTCTCTCTCTCTCTCTCTCTCTCTCTCTCTCTCAGGATGTAGGAGTGACCGATTTCATTTCCAACTTTTGGTTTTTGGAGCACATTTTAAATATTAAGTCTCTCTCTCTCTCTCTCTCTCTCTCTCTCTCTCTCTCTCTCTCTCTCTCTCTCTCTCTCTCTCTCTCTCTCTGAATAGTTTGTGAAGTTAAAGGGTCCATTCTCTAATGGCAGTAGGTAGAATATTTATAATTCAAAGGTCTCGCCGTAGATCCCGGTTACTATCATCCAGGGCTCTTTTCCCACTAAGTGCAATATCCTATCCGGGCTAAATGTGACAGATGTTGTATTATGTTGATGATGATGACGAATATTTAATTGTCTCATCAGTAAGGGGTCTTCTTTCGGAAGGGGACTAAAGTATAGAAAAACAAGATGGATGTTATTATTATTATTATTATTATTATTATTATTATTATTATTATTATTATTGCAACCGAGACCATAACACTACTTGGAAAAGCAGGATGCTATAAGCCCAAGGGCTCCATCAGGGAAAAATAGCAGAGCGAGGAAAGGAAAAACGGAAATTTATAAACTATGAGAGAAGTATAAACAATCAAAATAGAATATTTCTAGAACTGTAACAACATTGAATTACACCCTTCAGTATAAACTATAAAAAACTTAAAAATAAACGAGAGGAAGAGTAATAAGATAGAACAGCCTACCCGAGTGTACCCCCAAACAAGAGAACTCTAATCTAAGTCAGTGGAAGGCCATGGTACAGAAGATATGACAGTATTGAAGTAAACACTTGCACAGCTTTATAGCAGCCTCCGTAACGTATTAAAAACTGTACACGCTGATCTTGAAGACTTATTACCTCTGATATATCGTCTACCAAGGATATCTTAGGTTTTTTATATCCTTTGTCCGGATATTAAAAACATAAAGAACTTATTTTCTCCCAACTTTTCATCACGATCAAACACGCATTAATCTCTCTGTTTACTCTTTCTAAACGCTTTGCCACTTTACAGTTATCAATGTATGAGTTTATCTCTTATGTTTTATTGTTAGCCATTATCAGTTTTTAATTTCCGTGAAAGAAAAGTCAATTCTTTCCCGAGAAAAGGGGAAACCTCAATTAATCAGAAATTACGTAATCCACGACTATCGTGTGGGGAAAAAGGGAAAAAGTCAAATGCTTCCCAACTAAAGATGAAGAGAAGTGCCGTAAACGTATTGATGGAAGTAATATATGGAGTAAAAAAATCGAGGGAAATTACCTTATGGAATTAATACATCGAGGGAAATCATATAAAATATAACATGGAAAATTACCTTACAAAATAAACATAAAATTGGAATTTGCCTTACAAAATAAACTTATAAAGACAATTTACCTTACAAAGTTTATTTATATATACATCTCTCAGGCTTCCTGGTTCTTTCCCCCCTTAAAGTACGAGTTGTATTTTAACGCTACAGGCGATCACATTTTTTTCACCATTCAACAGCTTCTCTTCACTATCCCAAGCTAGTCAGTAGTCCTCGTTGATATTCTATTAGCAGATATTTTCTCATACAAAATAACTAATGATCCTGTTTGTAAGTTATTTCATCAGTTTTCTTATAAATATTAGATACTCATTGGGTTAATGTTATGTAATACGGCTGAGCAACAGCTGTGGTCACCTTTTGTAACATCTAATTTCACTTTCAAGTCGAGTACTTACGCCTGTAACGTATGAAGGTAATCATTTTTTCCCTAGTTTGCAGTTTGACCTTTGTAAAGGCCTTGAAGTATGTGATGCCTCTCTGGCAGTTTCTAATACTGTACGGAAATCCCTTGACAGAGGTCAGGAAGTTCATATGGCTGACCCCCAGGAGGTTAACCTCCTTGGTCGACCTTGATTTGAGTGATGTCTTTGGCCACGTTTATCATGAGTTCCATGTTCTCAAACAATGTGGGACTCTTAGAATCATGACTGAATTTTAAGTGATGTTTTGCAAATATTTACTGATTGGTACATTATTCAGTATATGCATGATATGGGATTTATCTTGAAACAAGGTTGTTGTATATCAAGGACTGAGGCTCCTCAACATCCAGATGTTTTCATTGACAATATCTCTTTGAATGTATAAAACTTATTTAAAATGCTAGGTGTGATTCTTGATTTGCAGATTTACTTTTGAGAAACACATTATGTCTTATTTCTTCTTGAATAGGTAAAAAAAATAAATTGTATATTAAGAAAGTTTTTCAAGAATTTTGATGATCACTCTATCATGGGAAAATGATTTAATTCTCTCATCCAACCATATTTTGAATATTTGCCTTCAACTATGACTCTCATCTTAAATGGTTGGACGAAAACTTACGGTCTATTGAATTCCTTATCCCTGATCTGGGTATTAATCTCTGGCACCGTCGCTCAGTTAGTTCTTTGTGCATGTTGCATAAGATTTTTCTTAATTCTGACCATCCTTTGCATCCAGATCTTCCCTGGCTGTATTATTATTATTATTATTATTATTATTATTATTATTATTATTATTATTATTATTATTATTGTTGTTGTTATTATTATTACAAGCTAAGTTACAATCCAGTTGGAAAAGCTGGATGCTATAAGTCAAAGGGCTCCAACTGGGAAAAATAGCTGAGTAAGGAAAAGAAATAAGGTAATAAATACAGTAAACCACAAGCGAAGTAATATACATTCGAAATGAAATATTTTAAGAACAGTAGCAACATTAAAATAGATCTTTCATATATGAGGAGGAAGTGAAATAAGATTGAATAGTATGCCCGAGTGTACCCTTAAACTTGAGAACTACCCTAAAACATTGGGAGACCATAGTGCTGAGGCTATGACACTACCGAAGACAAGAAAACAATGGTTTGAATTTGGTGTGTCCTTCTCCTAGAAGACCTGCTTTCCATAGCTAGAGTCTCTTCTACCCTTACCAAGAGGAAAGTAGCCAGTGAACAATTGCAGTGCAGTTGTTATCCTCTTGAGTGAAGAATAATTGTGTAGTAATCTCAGTTTTGTCGAGTATATGAGGACAGAAGAGAATGGGTAAAGAATAGGCCAGACTATTCGGTATATGTGTAGACAAAGGAAAATTGAGCTGTAACCATAGAGTGATCCAATGTACTATTGTCTGGCCAGTCAAAGGGCCCAATTGCTCTCTAGCGGTAGTATCTCAACGGGTAGTATGCAATTAATTCTACCATTCATTCCTTCTCCATTAGAAGGCATTATACTGCACAGTATCATTATTGTATAAGTTTTATTCCAACTGTGACCTCATTGTGAAGTGATCTTCCTAATCCCTTGATTGAATCGGTGGATCTTCTGAATTTCAAATTTATTGCAAAACCTTTTCTGTTCAACATTTGGACTTACCTCGTTTGGTAGTTTATACATAACTGATCTACTTTAACGTTGCTACTGATCTCAATGTATAATTTTTTTCCCATTATTTCCTTTTATAGTTTTTTCTGTACTTCTCTATTTCCTCTCTGGACTGGGTAGCATTCCCTGTTAGAGCCTCATGGATTGTAGAATTTTGTTTTTTCAAATAGGGGTTTAGCTTAGTTAATAATAATAATAATAATAATAATAATAATAATAATAATAATAATAATAATAATAATAATAATAATAATAATAATTTCCATCTTGTTTTTCTATACTTAGTCCCCTTTTTCGTAAAATACGAGAAATCTCAAACCACTAATTTTCTAAAGAGAAGTCGATAAAGAAATGTAAGTATGCTTTAACGTGTTCCAATATTTACGTCAAGATTCCATCGAAAGTATACAGTACAGTAACTCAGAGAATATGGGGAAATGCAGTTGCAGTGTTGCGTACGTTCATTTTCAACCAAAAGCCGTTGCAATGCATCTGCGAGTGCCCATTATTCTTCCCGTGATTGGTTAGTGGAGATTCTGGTTTCAGTTCTGCGTTTCGGATATTACTTAGGATTCTGTTTAGGCACCTACTGAAAGAGACCATTGGTTGATTTTCATTATCGTTATACTGAATTTAGACGTGCAGTAAACGTTTTTATGTCGAACAGATTTTTATAGTTTATATATGACATATAAGTTAAAACTTGCAGTAAACGTTTTTATGTTGAACAGTTAGACAAAAGATTTTTATAGTTTATATATGACATATGTCTTTTAATGTTGTTAATGTTTTTGAAATATTCCAATTGCTCATTACTTCTTATATCGTTTATTTCTTTCCATATTTCTTGTTATGAATTAGGTCATCATAGCCACGGGGTTGTAAATAAATAATTCCTTATTGGCATTAGACTCGGACCCGTGATCGAATTATTGTTTCGTTCCAGCTAAAATAAGCATTGAACAAACTCCTCAAGATGGCGGGACCCGTAATGGAAATAGTAAAGTAAATAATTTGGTTATAAAGTGACTTTAATGTAAAACAAAGATTTTACTATTAAGGTATTTACGCAAAATAGTATAATTCTCTAAAATAGGTAAATAAATAGATAAAAAATTAAGTATTAAGTTTTGCGATAACAAGCGGTTTTGAGAGTAGAGTCTTTAGACAATAGGTGACTTTCAGTAATCGTTCAGTAAAACTTTTACATTCAACTATTAGCAGCCGCTCAGTATACAGCGCGGAAACGTATTTACTGTGCGTGTTGTTCTTTTTAAATATATATATATATATATATATATATATATATATATATATATATATATATATATATATATATATAAGTATATAAATATATAAATATATATATAAATATATATAAATATATATATATATATATATATATATATATATATATATATATATATATATATATATATATATATATATATATATCGACGGTTCACATGCAATATAGCGAAACACGTCTTGACCTCAAGGAACACTTCTTGAAAAATCTCCAGCACAAGATAAGAATGCTTCTCAATGTCGATGTGTGGACTAGGTTAGACCGGTCTATACCCTTAATATCTTGCATTGCTTGTAAAGCATACGACGGTTGAAGAGCTTTATCCTTTTAGGAGAAAAAATGGTGAGTGTTCCTGTCAAGATACATGGTAATAGTTTACAACATCGCGCACTCCATTTACTCCAAAATAATGCAATCCTGCAGTTTTCATCTTCTTGCACAGTAATTAGGTGGTTATTTAAATTTTGGGAAAGCAATAATTGGCAAGATATGTTGAGGAAGGGGGAAGGGGTTTTAAAAAGAAAATAACTCGGTTTCCTCACTTAACGACTCGGAACTGACATGTCAACACAGTCAACCAAACAGAATTCGTGATGCCAGCGTACATTTGATATACTGTATATTCAAAATATGCTTAGTTAAAAATGGATTAATTACTCAAAAGTGTCCATAACATATGCAATTTACAAATAGTGACACTTTTGAGTAATCACTCAATTTTTGATTAAGTATATTTTGAATATACAGTATATCAAATGTACGCTGGCATCACGAATCCTGTTTCGTTGACTTTGTTGACATGTCAGTTCCAAGTCGTTTGGTGAGGAAACCAAGCTATTTTCTTTTTATAACCCTTTCCCCCTTCCTCAACATATCTTGCTAATTATTGCTTTCCCATAATTTAAATAACCACCTAATTACTGTGCAAGAATATGAAAACTTCAGGATTGCATTATTTTGGAGTAAATGGAGAGCGTGGTGTTGTAAACTATTACCTGATAAATTATTATTGTGTTCGCAGACCAAGCAGTTAATTTTGTATCTGCGATATACTGTGTCTTTCTTTTTTTTCTCGTTGCAACTTTGTAAATTTTATATTAATTTGCAACATTCTTTTCCTCACTGGCTATTTTTCCCTGTTGGAGCCCTTGGCCTTATAGCATCCTGCTTTTCCAACTAGGTTGTAGCTTAGTTAATAATAATAATAGTAATAATAATAATAATAATAATGGTAATAGTTTACAACACCACGCTCTCCATTTACTCCAAAATAATGCAATCCTGTAGTTTTCATCTTCTTGCACAGTAATTAGGTGGTTATTAAAATTTTGGGAAAGCAATAATTGGCAAGATATGTTGAGGAAGGGGGAAGTGGTTTTAAAAAGAAAATAACTCGGTTTCCTCAATAAACGACTTGGAACTGACATGTCAACAAATTCAACCAAACAAAATTCGTGATGCCAGCGTACATAAACAGTAAGTCCATTATGCCAGCGTACATTTGATATACTGTATATTCAAAATATGCTTAGTTAAAAATGGATTAATTACTCAAAAGTGTCCATAAAATATGCAATTTACAAATAGTGACACTTTTGAGTAATCACTCAATTTTTTTATTAGGTATATTTTGAATATACAGTATATCAAATGTACGCTGACATCACGGACTTCTGTTTATGTACGCTGGCATCATGAATCCTGTTTCGTTGACTTTGTTGACATGTGAGTTCCAAGTCATTTGGTGAGGAAACCGAGCTGTTTTCTTTTTATAACCCCTTCCCCCTTCCTCAACATATCTTGCCAATTATTGCTTTCCCAGAATTTAAATAACCATCTAATTACTGTGCAAGAATATGAAAACTTCAGGATTGCATTATTTTGGAGTAAATGGAGAGCGTGGTGTTGTAAATTATTACCATAATAATAATAATAATAATAATAATAATAATAATAATAATAATAATAATAATAATAATAATAATAATAATAATAATAATAATAATAATGATATTAACAGCATATTTGAATCAAGTGATAATGCATGGCATATTCTCACACCATCTCCGTACTATAGTAAAAGGGGAATGGGTTGTGTGAGCCTGTTTAATTTAATATTTGTTCCGACACAGAGACTTACCTTGAAACACTTTATAGGAGATTACTGGTAACTCCTCTCCGACGACCAGATTTTTACGTAGTTTCCCCCTACTTCCATGTTCTATACTGTCCTGAATAACGGGAAATAATATGACCTGGGGGCATTGCCCGGGCAGGTCGTCCGTCTTTGAGAAGCTCTCCCCAGTAAGTTTTCTGGTCGGTTCGTGAACACACGTGCTTCACGAAGCTCCTCATACTCCGTGCGATTCCCTTTGTGTTTAGTTCCACGTGCTTCCCACGTGATCGGGATCTCTTAGTGTGTGTTTAGTGCTTTCACTACGTACTTTTGATTTCGCTCCCTTGTGCTTTCCTAGTGTTTTAGTGCTTTTCCTTTGTGGCTTGCTTGTGTCTACGGCCCTTTGTGTTGCGTTATGGAACACGTTCGCCGTTGTCCTGGGCCTAGGGCTGGTAGATCATGCGGGGCTTTTCTGTCTAAGCCCGAGGTTGACCCGCATACGTTGTGTACCTCGTGTAGGGGTAGAGCTTGTTCGCCGTCGGATAAGTGTTCCGAATGTGCCGATTGGCCCGAGGACCAGTGGATAAAATTCCGTACCAAAAAGAAGAAGACATCGAAGAAGTCTCCTAGGAAGACTAGCGTTTCTTCCCCTGCGACTTCAGCAGGAGAAGGGTCAGGTAGGGTACATCCACCGTCCCCTACCCAAAGTAAGGGGCGAGGTAAGTCCAAGGAGAACATGCAGTTGGCTCCTCTTTCCCAAGAGAGGGAATTTGTGGGCGGTCCTTCGTTGGCCAAGGCAAGTCAAGCGGCCGTAAGTGAGTGTAGTGGGGGTCCGGGGGACGTGGCTCTCTCTCATAAGGGCCACGTCTCGTCGAGGGACCCCATGTGGTCTAATAGTGTCCCTTTTTCTTCATCAGGTTCCTGGGTGGAAGTTCCAGGGTCATCAGCGACGAGTGGTGGCGTCGGCAGAGAAGAGTCCCCGCAAGAAGATCCATTGGCTTGGGACGTGCCGAGGACTCCGATGAGGTCCCCACTGGACATGGAGGAAGGCCTTGGCGGGGTCTTCCCCGGTTTGGCGGGCCCGTCGGGATGGTTGCCGCCGAAGACTTTGCTACAGGAGAGTCTCCCCATTCCTTCTCCGTCAGGAGTACGGCGTAGCCCCAAGAAAACGCAGTCACGTGCTAGGTCACGATACGGAGGTCAGTCTTTCTCGTCAGGACGTGACTCTTCAGATTCGTCAAGCAGTGAACGGAGGAGACGACAGAGGAGGAAACGAGATCGGTCGGTGCGGAGGAACTCCCCTTTGCGGTCTCCCACAAGATCTCGGGACAGGGTGAGTCCCAGTTCCCCTCCGCCCAAAAGCAGGAGAACAACTCCCCCAGTAGGGACGTGGAAAAGAGGTCGGTCTGTGCGGAGGAACTCCCCTTCGCGGTCTCCCACAGGATCTCGGGACAGGATGAGTCCCCGTTCCCCTACATCCAAAAGCAGGAGAACAACCCCCCCAGTAGGGACGTGGAAACGAGGTCGGTCTGTGCGGAGGAACTCCCCTTCGCGGTCTCCCACAGGATCTCGGGACAGGATGAGGCCCCGTTCCCCTACACCCAAAAGCAGGAGACCAGTCTCTCCGAAAGGGACGTGGGTGTTTGTCCCAGAGAACAATTTTAAAGTCTGTTCCAAATCTATTGGTTCGACACATGAGCGGGCAGGAGACAGTTCCCCTAGAAGGACTTCCACATCCCGCGTCAGGGAGTCACCAGATGAGCGAAGGGCTACATCTTGCAGGCCTAAGACCCGTCCTGGAGACGTTTATCCCGACCAGCACAGGGGGCCGTCGTCTAGGCCGGGCAGCCTCGACAGGTCTCCCCATCGAGACCCCAGAAGGGGAAGGACACCTCCGTCGATCTATCTCACGGAGGACACCGTCTCACCGAAAAAGGCCACGAAGAGGAGAGGTACAGCGGACGTCGAAGATAGAGGGAACCGTGGACCCCGCCATCACGGCAGAGACCGAGATCACGATTCGCCCCGTCGGTCGGAAGGAGGGGAGGGCGAATCGGCGGTGACGGAGGACTCAGCGTACAGGAGAGTCCTTGCGTTAATTAGGGGTTATAACAACCTTATAGAACCCGCCACTCAAGAGGAAGAACCCTGGACTTCAGGCCTGAACAAGTTCATAGCGGTCCCCGCCCAGAAAAAGTCTTCTCTCTCTCTCCCTGAGGCCAGTAACGTGGGGATTGGGAAGACTCACATTGATAAGGTCATATCCCGCAATAGCGACTCCTGCAGGGCTCACAGCTCAGCAAAGCTCCTACAGGGTTTGAAGTCGCAGTCGAAATACTACTCTTTAGAAAACAGGCCGACCGGTGCGTGCAAGACCGAGGAAACCATAGACATCCTGTGCCAGGGCATCTCCGACGGGAGGGCATCGGCAGCATCTACCTTCTTCTCCTCTTCCGAGTCGGCAATGATGGAGGAGATGTCCAAGGACTTAGTTAATGTGGCCTCCTGGCTGGATTGGTGGGCCACCACCCTAGTAGGCACCCAGATTCCTACAGACTCCATGGAACCTGCAAAACGGGAGGCTCTGAATGAGTTGCTGGGGTCAGGTAGCCGCGCCCTTAAATTCCTGACCTTTCAGTCTTTGGCTCTCTCCGCAAATTGGATTCTCCGGAGAAGAGACGCCCTAGTCAAGAACCTTCCCATTAAGATTCCTGACAGGGAAGTTAAAGCCTTGAAGACCTGCTCCGTCTGGGGGGAGCAACTTATTCCGACGAAGAAGGCGGAAGAGGTCGTGGAGAAGTTGGCCAAAAAGAGGGATCTACCGACCCTGAAGCCACAGGCGGCACGCCGCCCCATCTTCAGGAGGCCAGTGACAGAAGCACCCGTGGCCGCGCGTACCACACCAACTCAAGGAAGGAGGGAACCCTCGTCAGGACAGTGGTCTTCCTCTGTGGTTCCCCCCCGAAGAGGTTCATCTTCTAACCCCCCAACGTATAGGTCTTCTTTCTACTCCTCCAGGAGGGGGAGAACAGGCCGTTCTTCCCGTAGGAGATAAGATGGGAGGCCCCCCTCCCCTGCCAAAGCCTCAGGTAGGGGGATGCCTCAGACTCACTTGGCAAGCATGGAAGCTCCACGGAGCAGATCCGTGGACAGTTACAGTACTAAAGGAAGGCTACAGGATCCCCTTCATGGAAGAGACACCCCCCCTAGTTCCAGCAACGCAGGCAGACTGGTTGGTGCCCAAGGACCTGGCGAAGAGGGCAGCGTTGGACGGAGAAGTCAAGACGTTGTTGCAGAAGGGAGCTTTAGAAACAGTGACATTCCCGGGTCCGGGGTTCTACAGCCGCCTGTTCCTAGTGGAAAAAGCGACAGGAGGGTGGAGACCTGTAATAGACCTGTCAGCCCTCAACAGGTTTCTCAGGAGGGTGACCTTCAAAATGGACACTCCAAGAACGGTCATGGCGTCCTTGAGAGAGGGCGACTTTATGATTTCTATAGACCTCAAGGACGCCTACTTCCAAGTGCCCATTCATCCGTCGAGCAGGAAGTTTCTCCGGGTCAAGTGGGGTACCCAGGTCTTACAATTCAAGGCCCTATGCTTCGGTCTTTCAACAGCCCCCCAGGTATTCACGAGGGTCTTTACGACGGTCTCCATATGGGCCCACGAACGGGGCATTCGACTCATCAGGTACCTGGACGACTGGTTACTCCTTTCATCCTCAAAGGAAGTCTTGAAACAACAGGGCGAAGATCTTCTTCAATTGTGCAAGACCCTGGGCATCGTGGTCAACTTGGAGAAATCACAACTAACCCCATCCAACAGGAGGACGTACCTTGGAATGGTCCTGGATTCGTTACAGGTCAAGGCATTCCCAACCACGGAAAGGCTGGACAACCTGGATCGAGTGCTCCGGCCCTTCCTTCTGGGTCGCCCCAGAAGAGCGCAGGATTGGCAAAGGTTGGTAGGGCACCTGGTGTCCCTAGAGAAGCTGGTACCTCACGGGAGACAGAACTTAAGGGTGGTTCAATGGAACCTGAAAGAACATTGGAACCAGAAAAGTTCCCCGGACATTGTGGTCCCTCTCCTTCAGGAGTCCAGGAAGGCCTTGGAATGGTGGCAGGATCGGTCGAACACCCTAAGGGGGATGCCACTGTCCTCCCAACCTCCGGAGGTTCTTCTCTTCACGGACGCATCGAAGGACGGGTGGGGAGCCCATCTCCGGGAAAAGACAGCAAAGGGGGCGTGGTCAGAGGGGGAGAAATCCCTACACATAAATATCCTGGAAATGAGAGCGGTCAAAGAAGCCTGCAACCACTTCGAGGAGGACATGAGAGGGCATTCGGTGGCCCTAATGTCAGACAATGCAACGGTGGTGGCTTACGTGAAAAAGGAGGGGGGACTGAGATCAAAAGAGTTGTGCGAACTAGCCCTTCAAATCCTAAAATGGGCGGAACAGAAGGACATCATCCTGACGGCAAGGTTCATTCCAGGGAAGAACAACGTCCTAGCAGACGGCCTCAGCAGAGTGGGGCAAGTGGTAGCAACAGAATGGTCCCTACACCCACAAGTGGCAAGCTACATTATACAGATGTGGGGATCTCCGGTAATGGATCTGTTTGCAACAAGGTTGAACGCGCAACTCCCCGTATTTTGTTCTCCCGTCCCAGATCCGAAGGCGGCAATGGAAGACGCCTTTCAGCACAAGTGGGACGGACTGGACGTGTACGCCTTTCCCCCCTTCTCCCTGATAAGACAGGTCCTCAACAGAGTAAGAGCAGCAACCAACCTAAGGATGACTTTGGTAGCGCCTTGGTGGCCGGAGAGAGAATGGTTCGCGGACCTAAGGAACCTCACCGTCCTACCTCCTTGGCCTCTACCCGGCAGGTCAGACCTATTAAAACAACCTCACTTTCAGCGGTTTCACAGAAACCCGCAAGCCCTTCGTCTTCACGCCTGGAGATTATCCAGCGGCTCCTGAAGAAGCAAGGGTACTCCGGCAGGACAGCCAGGAGGATGTCGCTATACCTGAGGAAATCATCCACAGCCGTCTACCAGTCTAAGTGGGCGGTATTCGTGAAGTGGTGCAGGGACAAGAAGTTAGAGCCCTTGGAAGCGTCAGTGCCCGTGATAGCCGACTTCATGGTTTATCTCAGGGACAAGTTAGACATGTCAGTTCCAGCGATCAAAGGAGTTCGGGCGGCCCTGGGTCAAGTCTTTCTTCTCAAGGGCATAGATCTCGGCTCCTCCAGGCATATCTCCATGCTTATCAGAGCGTTCGAACAATCATGCCCCCCTTCCGCCCCTAGAATCCCGAGTTGGGACTTGGCGCGAGTCCTAGATATGTTACGGAAACCACCATTCGAGCCCTTAAAGGACATTGATGACAAGAATCTCACACTCAAGGCGGTCTTCTTGCTAGCATTAGCCTCGGCTAAGAGGGTGGGCGAGCTACACGGACTGTCATTCGAGGTGGAGCACACTAGGGGATGGAAGGAAGTAACCTTTAAGTTTGTCACATCCTTCGTCGCCAAGACTCAGAACCCCTCGGTGTGGGATCCGAGGTTTGAGAGTTTTTCGATTCCGGCAATCCCGAATAAAGGAAACCCGGAGGACCTAAAATTATGCCCGGTCAGGACTATTAGGAAATACCTTAAGAGAACGGCAAACCTCCGCCCGTCTATCAAGAATCTCTTCGTCTCATGGGGAAAAATGAAGAAAAACATATCCAAAAATACGGTTTCGTTCTGGCTCAGGAAAGTGATCACGCAAGCCTACTTAAAACAAGGTCTTCCTACACCGGGGAAACCCAGAGCTCACGATGTTCGGGGCATTAGCACCTCTCTAACGTTCGAAAAGAACATGTCAGTAGCGCAGGTTCTTCGAGCGGGAACTTGGTCCAACCAGTCGACCTTCACCGCACATTATCTCAAGGACTGTACGAGAAAGTCTCTAGACGGGTTTTCTATCGGGCCGGTCATCTCAGCCCTGCATTCGGTTTGACGGCTCAAGCCCCAGGCTCAATCGCGAAACATAAAGTATCTAGACACAAGGAGCCGAGTTCTATTTTCCCCCCTTTTCTATCTTTCTCGTACCGTCAGTCGTCATCAAGAAATATCGCTCATTACACAAGACGAAAATTCGCCATATCAAGCACAACGAAGATATTGCAGAAGGGTAAGTGTTATACCACACTTAATGAGTCTTTTACGTAGTTTTCCCTACTGTCCATCGGGGTCAGGGCTAAAGGGCACTCCCCCCTCCTAAGGTGTAAGTCTCCTATAAAGTGTTTCAAGGTAAGTCTCTGTGTCGGAACAAATCACAAATTTTAAGTAATTTGTATTTTTCCTAACAATACTTACCGAAGAAACACTTTAGGTTTAGGGCCCCCCCAACCGTCCCCGCAGTGCCCCGCTGACCTCGTGGTTTTGCTCATTACATAAAACTTACTGGGGAGAGCTTCTCAAAGACGGACGACCTGCCCGGGCAATGCCCCCAGGTCATATTATTTCCCGTTATTCAGGACAGTATAGAACATGGAAGTAGGGGGAAACTACGTAAAAATCTGGTCGTCGGAGAGGAGTTACCAGTAATCTCCTATAAAGTGTTTCTTCGGTAAGTATTGTTAGGAAAAATACAAATTACTTAAAATTTGTGATTTTTCTTGTTTAGCTGACTTCATGTTTATAGTTTTATAACAATTTAAACCACCGTAAATGGTGTTTTGACCTTTCACTGTTTTTTTTTTTTTTTTTTTTTTTTTTTTTTTTTTTTTTAGTTATTTTTCCATTGACGATGTATCTTTTTAACTGAAAAAAAATAATGTCCGTTATTAGGTCTATCCTTAGCTATGTCTTTTAGCATTGCCCATAATTCATTCAACCTGGCCATACACTTTCATAGAAATATAACAGTTACATGCCAGTATTTTTTTAATTACGTTCATAACATCCAAACAGCGACTCGTGTCGTAATCTATACAACTTTTTTAGAAATGCTCAAATATAAATCATGTCTGACTTTTGTATAGAAACACTGTACTTTAATATCGATAGTGTATGACTTCTTGATTGAAGTACTTTACGCGTATATTGTAAACAATCACATAGCAGTAACTATTATTATTATTATTATTATTATTATTATTATTATTATTATTATTATTATTTGCTAAGCTACAACCCTAGTTGGAAAAGCAAGATGCTATAAGCCCAGGGGCTCCAACATGGAAAATAGCCCAGTGAGGAAAGGAAACAAGGAAAAAATATAATATTAAGAACAGTAACAACATTAAAATAAATATTTCCTAAATAAATTATAAATACTTTAACAAAACAGGAAGAGAAATTAGATAGAATAGTGTGCCCGAGTGTACCCTCAAGCAAGAGAACTCTAACCCAAGACGCCCGAGTGTACCCTCAAGCAAGAGAACTCTAACCCAAGACAGTGGAAGACCATGGTACAGAGGCTATGGCACTATCCAAGACTAGAGAACAATGGTTTGATTTTGGAATGTCCTCCTAGAAGAGCTGCTCACCATAGCTAAAGAGTCTCTTCTACCCTTACAAAGAGGACAGTAACCACTGAACAATTGCAGTGCAGTAGTGAACCCCTTGGGTGAAGAAGAATTGTTGGTAGTGTTGTCAGGTATGAGGACAGAGGAGATTCTGTAAAGAATAGGCCAGACTATTTGGTGTATGTGTAGGCAAAGGGATAGAACCGTAACCAGCGAGAAGGATCCAATGTAGCACTGTCTGGCCAGTCAAAGGACCCCATATCTCTCTAGCGGTAGTATCTCAATGGGTGGCTGGTGCCCTAGCCAACCTACTACCTAGGAAGGTTAACAGCTATTACTTATAGATGCACTGTACTTGAATATCGATAGTGTATGGCTTCTTAATTGAAGTACTTTGCGTGTATATTGTAAACAACCAAATAGCATTAACTAGAAAGGTTAACAGCTATCACTTGATTTGAAATGCTAGTTTTGTGGGGAGATGGCTATTGTCCCTCTTCGATGGTCGAATGCTTGACCAAGTTGTGGGTTGATCTTCCTAATCGGGTAGTTAAATCAGTAGAACTTCAAAAGTTCAAACTCGCAGCAAATGTTTTTATGTTGAACAGGCTTACATAAGTCTTTTTATAATTTATATATCAAATATCTGTTTTAACGTTGTTAATGTCTTTAAGATATTTTATTTCAATTTTTCATTACTTATATCGTTTATTTATTTCCATATTTCTTTTCCTCACTGGGCTATTTTTCCCTGTTGGAGCCCTTGTGCTTATAGCATCATGCTTTTCCAACAGGGTTGTAGCTTGGGTAGTAATAATAATAATACTGATGAAGAATAGGTGAATTGTTAAGATAGTACTTGGAATTATACTTGAATGACTAGAGCATTCCTCTAAAGACATGCTTTACTGTGTTGATTTTATTGGTGGTGATCATACGCTTCCATCTATTTCGTATAGAAACGAATATAAAATCAGGTTTTACCGCGTGTTATATAACGGCTTGTATTTATTAGTCAACATTATATTCCTACTATTGAAAATGATGGAAATTGTCGTTTTATTTATTGCGAGGGGAACATTTTCAAATTACAAGGTTTTCCAAATCATTTTTATACCATAGGTTTTATTCTCTTTAATTACCTCCGCCAACGAAGTTGGGAACAGGTTATGTTTTTGGCCCCTGTTTGTCCATTTGTCTGTCTGTCAGTCTGTTTATGAACAACTTTCTGGCCACAATTTTACTTAGAGTAGTGAAACTTTCGGGGATTAATTATGTCGAGACGTGGAAGTAATTCAATTTTAAAAGCCTTAGGTCAAAGGTCAAGGTCGAGGTCGAGCAAAAGACGAGATATAAGCCGTGGTGGCTTATATCTCGACATTTGCTCTCTGAGTGCTTTTCTACTTTCTATATATGCGACTGTGTTAAACTCATAAGCAAACGTTATCTTTAGATGCAAAAAATCACAGGGGAAATGAAAATATGAGTGAATCCTGACTAGTTTCGTCTTTATTTACAAGAAGACACACAAATATATTATTATTATTATTATTATTATTATTATTATTATTATTATTACAAGCAAAGCTATAACCTTAGTTGTAAAAGCAAGATGCTATAAGCTCAAGGGCTCCAACAGGGAAAAATAGCCAAGTGAGGAATGGAATCAAGGAAATAAACAAACTACAAGAGTTGACAAACAATCAAAATAAGATAATTTAAGAACAGTAACACCATTAAATTAGATCTTTCATGCATAAATATAAAAACTTCATTGAATTACTTATCTTCAAAAAATTAACTACTAGAAATTCCTTTCAGCCAGAACAACTTGAGCCCTCCTACTCCAACCCCAAATCGAACTTGAACCTTGTGGGGTTTCAAGTGGGGGAACGGTGACACTATTCACTCAGCCATCTAGTGAGATCAAAGTTTATTTTATCTACTTACATTACAGTCAAATTCAGGTTCTCTGTCTACGATAAAAATCAACCAATTGCTTACATGCCATGATACTTTGACTGGGTGCCAGTCTCTCTCTCTCTCTCTCTCTCTCTCTCTCTCTCTCTCTCTCTCTCTCTCTCTCTCTCTCTCTCTCTCTCTATATATATATATATATATATATGTATATATATGTATAGATAAATAAATAAATATATATATATATATACATATATATGTATAGATATATATATATATATATATATATATATATATATATATATATATATATATATATATATATTATT
>NC_090740.1:128898707-128908707 GCF_036898095.1 Palaemon carinicauda | reverse complement strand
CGTGTGACGCGTGCGCAGTCTTTCTCCCGGTTTCCGAATGGGAATGCTAGTCAATTATCTCTCTCTCTCTCTCTCTCTCTCTCTCTCTCTCTCTCTCTCTCTCTCTCTCTCTCTCTCTCTGAGAGATTCCAATGGCAATGGTTCATTGTGTTGGTGCATACATTTGCTATGTTTGTGCATTTGTATGTGGATGTTGGTGTGAAAAAAAGGGGGGGTGCTTAGACGGGGGGGGGGGAGACTAAAGAGAACTCGACCCCAGCCTTTCTCTCCCCCCGCCACCTGTCTACTTATTGATCGTGGCTGGGGAGAGAAAGAGAGGGGGAGGGTCTGATGGGAGGAGGTGCAATAAGGGGGTGTTGGGTGGGGGGGGGGGTGAGATCTCGCCCTCCCTCCTTTCCGTGTCTCCCCTTTGACACCCTCCCCGGTGGATAGTAGTTGGGTCTGGGTTGTTGTCTAGCAGGCAGGCAGGCAGGGCAGGGCAGGCAGGCTCGCCGGACAGCTGGGGAAGTGTGTTGGCGACACCCTTCTGCACCAGCTGATGGGAGAGTACCTTCTCGCCGTCTTCCTCTTCTTCTCCTTCTTCTTCTTCGTCCTGGAGGCAGCAGGAGCCGTAGCAGAAGCAAAAACATCAGGACTCAGCGCCCTTCCTCCATATCCGGACGTCGACGTTAGCATCTGCAGTGTTAGTGGCCTCTTTCCCTTTAGTGTCTCGCTTTAATCTCCTAAGGTTCCGGCCGTCGTTCCACGCTTCTCCTGGAACGGTGCAGCAGCAGCAGCAGTAGCTGGCTTCGGCAGCAGCGGTGGCGGTGGCTGTCACAATTTGAGCAGTATCAGCTGATTGTCATTGTGCTAGCACGCAACCTAACGCTCTCCGCCGCTCTAACGTCCAAAGGCGCCGACGTATTTTCTCTCGTCATTTGTTGTCCGTCGTATGTTCCAGAGGGAAGAAATAAGGCCTGGTCGTGCGTGTGCCTCAGGACTTGACGTTGTGGTTTCGTAGTGAAGATTAATTGCAGTGTGATGATTGTTTGCCTCCGATTAAGCGAGGAGAGAAATGTTCGCTACAGAAGCTGCTGCGTTCCTCGTCGGAATGAACGAAGGTGAAGATTGTTTTGTGAAATTTTAGAAAAAAGGTAGAGGCCTCTCACGTTAGATTTTCATCGCCAAACATCGCGTCCTTTGCCTTAGGAACCCGAATCTACGGAACTATGTCGCCGCGCTTTTGGATGTGAAGTTCCTCCAGTGGAACACTTGTGATTGTTGATATGATCACCGACAAACTTTTTGAGAAGGACTTTGTTCCCCAGCAAAGGTATATATTACTTTTTACAAATTGCATTTTTTTAAATTATTCATTTAATGTACCAAGCTCATTAGTCAATGTTCTCATGCGCGTAAGTTACGACATATGACTTTCTATCTTATATTGGTTCTTGAAAGTCAGTAAATATAAGAGAATCTCTTTTTTATGATAATTTAAGGATAATTAGATTGCTTTTTACTGTAGATACCACTGAAGATTTTATTAAATAGGGATTTGCATGATATTTAATGTTAATTTTTCCCTTTTAAATGGGAATTTGTTGACATTTTCTGTTAATTTCAGATACGTGAATTATTTTGAATTTGAATTTTCACCAAAGCATCATTTCTAATCTATGTAGTTAAGAGGTGACTGTATTTGCGTTTTTTATTCTGAATTTAGTTTACGGTATCACAGTTCCACTTGTAAGGCCTTATGACGTCATCATGAAGCCTTTGGAGTTTGGTAAACAAAACCAATGTTTGTTGAGAAAAAATTTAGCAGATATTTACCTCATGTGTCGGTCTTTGTGTGTCAGACTTACTGTCGAGTGGATTCCCTCCTCAGAAGTCTTTGTTCAAAGCCCTTTTTTTTTTTAACTTTTTGTATTTTAGAAAAAAAATCTAAATTAGCAAAAATGTAACTAGAAATGAATGTTTTGTTTATCGTTTGCTTATATCGCATAAGAAGAGGAAACTAGAGACGCTTTTATTCAGAATAATTTTTTTGAGAGAGAGAGAGAGAGATAGAGACGCTTTTATTCAGAATAATTTTTTTTTGAGAGAGAGAGAGAGAGAGAGAGAGAGAGAGAGAGAGAGAGAGAGAGAGAGGAGAGAGAGAGAGAGAGAGAGAGAGAGAGTTCTTGCGTAATTTTATGTCAACAGACATTTCGAAGTGACCGTGAAATAATATTAATTTCCCGTCAAATTCACAATTCTTTCTTATACTTAATAATTTGCCATTGATAATCCAATATATGATATATGAATATGCATAAATTCACTAATCATGAATTTGATTAGATCCTCTCATTCAATTTAATTATTTTCCTCCACGAAATACTTTGGATCATTTCATACGTATTAAATTTGGGATCTCGGATATAAGCCTGAGGTTGATACGTTCCCCAGTGGGATTAAATTCTCCTCTTAATCATCGGGAGGATTTGTTGGGTAGTATGTTAAGCGGGTCGAATGGTTCGTCGAACGTGGTTCGACAGACAAAGTGTTTGAAGTGATATTCGAACGTGTGAACGGAGTATTTGGTTGTCGAACGGTTCGAAGAAAGTTTTTTTTCTCCCCTGACTTTTGTGGACGGGGTTTCATTGTTCACAAACTTTACGCATTTGTGACTGATTCCATCCCTTCGAACCGTTCGACAAGCAGGTTCGACAACCGGGTTCGACGTACCGTTCGACCGTGTAAACCCCGCTTTATGCTCAGATACACTCTGTCGTGACGTGAATGTATTCGGTCAGTACAGATCGATTTTCTAATAATAGAGTTAGAGTTGCAGGAATGTTGCCAAGTTCCCCTTTCAATCCGGATATTTTACGTGTAAATTTGTACAAACCCCAACGGTAGTTGGGGATTAGCTCTTCTAGGTAATTTTTTTATGTAAACTTTGGTATTATTATTATTATAAATTGTTAGAGAGAGAGAGAGGAGAGAGAGAGAGAGAGAGAGAGAGAGGAGAGAGAGAGAGAGAGAGAGAGAGAGAGAGGAGATTTACTTGGGTACATATTTGGAGTTTATCTCCTCCGGGTAGACATATTCTTACAGTCGTTGAAAGCATTGTTAGTATTTCTGACTTTAATTGTGTACAATTTGGCAAATCATATCAAAGTAGCCCCCAGTGTTCTGGTCGCTAAAATAATCAAAGTATCTCCCAGTGTTCGGGTCGCTAAAGGAATCAAAGTAGCCCCCCAGTGTTCTGGTCGCTAAAAATGTGTGTACTGGTTGAGGTTCATGGAGACTGGAATATGATGGGAAACAGGTGTGTGTGTTATCCAACACCCGTTCTAGAATTTTGACAGAATTGGCTGTCAAAGGTATCTAGCTTTAGTGTGTGCACTCGTAGGTTTGGTTCAACACTGATTTTGGGACTGCATATAAAATTCAAGGACATATGCTTTTATCCATAGGGAAGATCGTGCAAGTTATCAAGTTTTTAAGGAGTTTGTAACTCTCCCTCTAGTTTGTGTGTTTGGCCTGTAATTAGTAGGGGTAGATAATGGCATGCTGGTAAGCAATAATCTACTATTGGTATAATTATTGTAATCCATAGCATGTGCATGGTGTTGATAACTCCGTAGGAAAATGTCTTCAGTATCTTTAAAGACTGATCAGCACATTTTTCTATGGTTCTGTCAGTATGGGTTGACCATGTCGGGTCGTCACAAATATGGATTCTGTGCCCCCAGGTATTTTTTATTTTTTTTTTTTTTTTTACCTTAATGGCATTTCCTTCTGGGTCTTGATCTTTATCAACATATCGTGATATAGTGCCCAAGTGGTTTTAAAATTAACTGCATCAAAAGTGTTTTTATTTCTCTGCAAGAGATAGATTTTATTAGATAATTCATCTTGAAACTGTTCAGTTTTCATGAAAGTCATATTTGGTAGATATACTGGAATCGTCTGCAGTCAGAAATCTGAATGAATTTTGCAGATTTTTATCAAAATTACCTTTTTTTTATGAAAAATTCTAGTTCCAAGAAATTTTCCTTGTAGCACAACTGATATAACTAGAGCTGGTTTGGATAGTTTTCCATTAGCTAATGCCAGAAGCGTTTGGTATAATGTTATTGGCATAGCAAAGCTCCTAGAGAACCTCTTGAAGGATTTGTTTTTTCATTTCTCTGCAAAGGCTAAAGTAATAATTGAAGAAAGGGTAAATCTTTTTTTATCTCGCTCCCTGATTATGAAATTCTTATTATCGATTCTGTTGGGTTATGTAGTTGTGAAAACGTAATCTTTCCCGTAGAAAAACTTGTTGATTGTATAGGAAGAGATTATCAGTTTGAAGTCGATGATGAATAGAGAAGTATTGAATTAAAAGCCTAAGGTAGAGACAACTAGCGAAATCTAACCGAGGCCCTTTGCGTCAATGGGCGTAGGAGATGTTGATATTTGACGAATGCTATCGTAATAATTTTCAAGTAGAGTCGTAAATGACTATCAGTTTAAGAAGTTTATTAATGGCATATCACACATTTGAGTCAATCCTCTTTATAATCCTACTTGATAACGATTAATATTTTTTCATTTATCTATTGTATTCGTCTTAGTAATAGAGAAGATGCCTTACGAATGATGGACGGCTCAGGCGAAGTACTTGTATTTTCCTAACCTCTGCTACTAGTATTTGTGATGTCTAAATCTAACTTAATTATTATCAGTTTACTGCTACGATGTATGCATGAATTACTCTCTTCAGGAAGTTCATAGCCTCCCTACGTGGTATTTTCAGTTTTGCGCACTCCAGCTAATAAATTAACGTTCGGATATCCCCTACATTTTTAATATTTTGAAAATTACTAATTTCCTCAGAATACTTAATTATCTCAATTGTGGGTTTTGCTATAAGTTTAGTTTCTTCCTTAGGTTTCTATTAGAGTCGTGTTGGGTTTTACGCAATTAATTTACATAGCAAATGTGGACCCCTTTTAAGAAAATTAAGAGCGAGATCAAATACTTGAAACGAAGGTGGGAGAAAACTTCCATTTCTATTCAAATCTTCGTAAACTTTTCCATGTTTCTTGTATTATTGCTGCCTCATTTTGGAAAGATATTTGACAAATTGATAAGGAAAGCAATTAAAAAAGGTCCAGGTGTCATCTTACAACTCGTCGCTCTTTCAAGAAAACGTGAGAATATTTGATTGGTGTTTCATCATTAGATTCCCTGGAATCTTGATTAAAGACATTACTGTGCCCATGGATACGTTTCTATTACACTATGATAAGAAAACGTTTTCTTTAGTATTTCAATGAGTAAGGTTTTTTTCTAATTTTGTTGATACATTTAGATATACACTCTCGTTGATTCATTCATCTCTCGCGAAACTTATATGTTCATATGTTTTTTTCTCCACTGTTTTTCGCTTCGATACGTTTTACTACACGTATTTTTCTAAGTGAAATGACACAAGTAAATGAGTTTTCGTCTCCGAAGAGGAAGGCGAGTAAGCCTTTAGTGCTCTAAAACAAGTGGTGGGAGGCAACAGATGAAAAATTGCCGATAAAGAAATTACGCCAAAGTCATTGATTTTGGCTCCAGGGAAGAATATCCTGCGGAATTATGTCAAAAGAAAAAAAAATACAACGGATGAAATTTACAAGATGTCTATTGTTACTGTGCCATATCCGTACATATCCTTACTTAGGGTTCAGGAGGATTCATCCATCAAACTGGGTGTGAACATGATGTTGTATTTTGGGGGGCTTATCGCCAATATGATTGCTAGATTGCAAATACCTGACGATTCGGCAATGAAGATTGCAATCTGTTTTCAAACATGACGAATTGCCAATATGATTGCAATTTTTTAAAATCTTATGATATTGCAATAAAGATTGCATTTGATGACTCTCCTAAAATCTTGCAAGACTGCTATGTTTTGAAACTTCTAAGGATTTGCCTATAAAGATTGCAATTTATTTTCAAATAATTGATGGTTCCTCAATAAGACTACAATATTGCAATTTGTTTTCAAACTTCTGATGATATGTTAATAAGATTACAAGATTGCAATTTGTTTTCAATCATTGACAATTGCCGATAAGTTTGCTGTATTGCAATTTGTTTTCAAACAACTAATGATTTGCCAATAAAGATTGCAATCGGTTTTCAACCAACTTATCGGTTTGCCAATAATATTGCAAGATTGTAATTTTGAAACATCTGATGATTCACCAGAGACTGCAATCTGTTTTCACACATCTGACAATACGTCAATATGATTGCAATATTGCAATTTGTTTTCTAACATCTGACTATTCGACAATATAAATTGCAATTTGTTTTCTAACAAATGACAATTCGACTAGAGAAATTGCAATTAGTTTTTAAACATCTGATAATTCGTCAAAAAGATTACAAAATTGCAATTTGTTCTCATCTGATGATTCACCAATGAAGATGGCAATCTGTTTTCAGACGTTTGATGGTTAGCCATGAAGATTGTAATTTGTTTTCAAACGTGTGACGATTCGCCAATAAAGATTCCAATTTGTTTTTAAACATCTGACGATTAGCCAGTGAGATTGGAAGATTGCAATTTGTTTTCAATATTTAATGGTATGCCAATAAGGATTGCAGTCTGTTTTCAAGTATCTGACGAATAGCCAATAAGATTGCAGTTTGTTTTCAAAAGTTGATTATTCACCCATGAAGATTGAAATTTATTTCAAACACCTGACAATTAGCCAATAAGATTGAAAGATTGCAATTTGTTTTCAAACATTTGAAGATTTATCAATAAAGATTGGAATATTTTATCAAACATCTGGTGATTAGTGAATAGTATTGCAAGATTGCAATTTGTTTCTAAAAATCTTACGATTAGCCAACAAAGATTGCAATTTGTTTCCAAAATCTTACGATTAGCCAATAAAGATTGCAATTTGTTCACAACCATCTGGTGATTTGCCAATAAGCCTATTTTTAGTTGTGGGAAATTACACAAGCTTTGAAACATTTGTACTTCGAAAATCTTTTATTTGTCACTGTTCCCAGAGATACTAAAAGGTGGTATAACATTCTGTTTGCCTATTGACTTTAATCTCTAGGTCACAGTCTCAGGTACAGCTACAGTATAGGGGAGAGGATAAGTTGGGGAGGGGAAATTAGGATTTTGGAAAGATTGAAGGGGAAAGTGTTAAATTGAAGTACAGTGGGAGGTGAAAAGATTGGGGTAGACCCAATAGTTTTTTTTTTCTTTTTTTTTATAGACCACCAGGAGACTTTTCTTGCCAGCCACAGTCTCAACAAGACACCTTTGCCTTTTATCTCAGCTTAGCCAGAAAGATCTCATTTGTAACTACCGCTTCTCTCCTTTGGTCTTACTTTTTCTCTTATGCGTGGGAGCAATCTCGTCCCGTCCCTGCGGGTCATTAAGCACCTCTCAAATTACCTTCATATTTGACGATAGAATTTTTTCGCATGAAACGTTATGTACACTCATTTTTTTATTTCTTTTCTAAAAATTATCTCTCTCTCTCTCTCTCTCTCTCTCTCTCTCTCTCTCTCTCTCTCTCTCTCTCTCTGTCTGTCTGTCTCTGTCTGTCTCTCTCTCTCTCTCTCTCTCTCTGTCTGTCTCTGTCTGTCTGTCTGTCTCTCTCTCTCTCTCTCTCTGTCTGTCTGTCTCTGTCTGTCTCTCTCTCTCTCTCTCTCTCTGTCTGTCTGTCTGTCTGTCTCTCTCTCTCTCTCCTCTCTCTCTCTCTCTCTCTCTCTCTCTCTCTCTCTGTCTGTCTGTCTGTCTCTCTCCTCTCTCTCTCTCTCTCTCTCTCTCTCTCTCCTCTCTCTCTCTCTCTCTCTCTCTCTCTCTCTCTCTCGGTTAAAGCAATTTCTCGAGAACCAGAGAACAGCTTTTGATGAAACTAAGTGAAAACGTTCATTGGTGAAAAAGTTTTTTATTTTAAATGTTATTGAAAATATATGATGAATTAACGATCTTGCACAGTACTGCAAAGAGATTTTGCTTTGCTTGCCAGGGGTGTGGTCTTATTACTCATCCCTCTTTGATATATGTGCAATATTCTCATTCCTTTTATTCTTTTAATCTCACCTATGAAACCCCTCGTAACACTGATGTGTAGGTAATCTGCCTTACACTGCATTTCATCAACTTTCTGCATCTTCGTATGTTTTATTTCCGTGATCATTTTTTCGCTATGATTTTTCATATCCAATGTGGTATAAGTATCCTTTATCACCTTTCTCCTCTGGGCGAGCTGGCAATATTTCCTAACCCTAAATAATGAGGCCACACAAACGCCCACACAAGGGAAACCTGCAACGTTTGGTTGCAAGATTGTCTGGGTACGGAAATATTGGAAGCAATGAATCTCGGGAGGAAACGTAATATTTCGCTACGGTCGGAAATGATTGTCGATTTATTTTCCTCCATCAGGATTGCGAAAATCTGCACTTAGAAGTCAATTCTCTCTCTCTCTCTCTCTCTCTCTCTCTCTCTCTCTCTCTCTCTCTCTCTCTCTCTCTCTCTCTCGCTACGGTCAGAAATGATTGTCGATTTTTTTCCTCCATCAGGATTGCGAAAATCTGCACTTAGAAGTCAATTCTCTCTCTCTCTCTCTCTCTCTCTCTCTCTCTCCTCTCTCTCTCTCTCTCTCTCTCTCTCTCTCTCTCTCTCTCTACGGTCAGAAATGATTGTCGATTTTTTTTCCTCCATCAGGATTGCGAAAATCTGCACTTAGAAGTCAATTCTCTCTCTCTCTCTCTCTCTCTCTCTCTCTCTCTCTCTCTCTCTCTCTCTCTCTCTCTCTCTCTCTGCTGGAAACTTAATATTTCGCTACGGTCGGAAATGATTGTCGATTTTTTTTCTCCATTATGATTGCGAAAATCTGCACTTAGAAGTCAACTCTCTCTCTCTCTCTCTCTCTCTCTCTCTCTCTCTCTCTCTCTCTCTCTCTCTCTCTCTGTGCTGGACGGGAGCTTGAGCCCAGCTCGATAGTTTCTAGGGATAGTAAGTTTGAGAGAGCATATACATCTACCTGCTGAGTCAACATCCTTTGCCTGGCCCTCCCGGGTCCAAGCGTGGGTGGAGGGTGGTCTTGGGCTCTCGTCAAATGTATATATGGTCGGTCTCTAGGACATTGTCTTGTATCTTACCTCTGCCACTCAGGAGTGACATTTTATCCTTCAAATGCAAGTTAACTGATCGTCATCCGAAAATGCCTTTATTATTATCATTATCATTATCATTACATATTTTTATTATTATTAGCTAAGCTACAACCCAAGTTAGTAAAGCAGGATGTTATAGGCCTAAGTGCTCCAACAGGAAAAGGAAATACGGAAATATATTCCTTACATGAAAAGTAACGAATCTTTGATATAAGATATCTTAAGATCAGTAACAACGTTAAAATATACATGTATATAAACTATGAAGAGACACTTTTATAATCAAACGACATCCTGAAAGACAAAACTCTATTGAATTATCGGTTTATTTAATTGTTTTGGGGATTCTAGTTCTTCATTTGTTTTTAAATCGTCTATACCATTATGCCTTTGACCCATTTTGCTTTTAACATCAGAATACAAATTAAACCAAACGATGCATCCTCTTATTTTGATATCTATCAGAACCGTAAATATGGTCCATTTCTTAATAAAACAGGCTGATATTATAAATACATTGAATAATTTTTATGTAAGAAATTGAGAATACCTTACAGTAAAGGAAAAGAATTGGATTAAATTTTGTGTTCCATACAAAGTTGGAAAATTTTCTCGTAAAAACAGACTAATCTTCTGATATCAGGCATAGAGACAATATTTATGCCTTAAACGATAATAGTTTGGTAGAAATTTCGTGAATATACAGCATTAGTGGATATCGAACAGTGGTAATGATTCACAAACAACCACAGCAACTCGGAAATAGAGAGTAGCTAATGCATTTAGGGAACCTTGCTTAATTTAATAGAGTTCCCAGAGACTGTATCCC
>NC_090740.1:128891207-128893707 GCF_036898095.1 Palaemon carinicauda | reverse complement strand
CTTCGTAACAGGTAAAATTTACGTTTTTGATACAACGCAAAATACCGAGAATTTTTATTTCATCCGGGTTATGAAAATCAAATGAAAATGGCTTAGCTTTTATTACAGTTTGGAAACCAGGTTCCCTAACGTGTATTAATTGATTCCTACAAATTGTGATATGGAATCTCTCTCTCTCTCTCTCTCTCTCTCTCTCTCTCTCTCTCTCTCTCTCTCTCTCTCTCTCTCTCTCAGCCGAAGTTGCATACGAATTTGTTAAGAGTGGAAGACAGCTCATTACAAATCTTTAAAGAAAATGTGAAGTTTATTGGAATAGACTGAGCATTAGATTAATTGGGGAATATGGGATACTTTGTTCACTTATAGGTTTTACCTTTTTTGAAGTATTTTTTACAGACCTGTCATGCAATTTAAAATGTTCAAGATCAAAATGAATTAATCGTATATGTGTAATGAAAGTTATGGATTTGTCAAGCTGAGTTTTGAAAGATTATTGAAATGGAACACGAAAGTATCTCAGTGGCGTTTCTCATAGTATTTGTAATTTTTATCGTTTTTGCTATTTTGTTTAATTTTACCGGTTTGTCCCTTTGCAGAGTACCGTAGGCTTTAATCTTATTAGCTGGAGTTTTAGCACTTGTTATGAGGACTTGCCTTAACAAACGTAAAAAAAAAAAAAAATCTTTTATTAGGTATTGTGTTAATAATTTTCAGGTCAACTCCCAAATAGGTGTACCTAGAAAATTGTTAATTTGTACTTATTATTATTATTATTATTATTATTATTATTATTATTATTATTATTATTATTAATAGCTAAGCTACATCCCTAGTTGGAAAAGCAAGATGCTATAAGCCCAAGGGCTCCAACTAGGAAAAATACCCCAGGCAGGAAGGGAAATAAGGAAATAATCTATATAAGTAGTAATGAACAATTAAAATAGAATATTTTGAAAATATTAACAACATTAAAACCTATATTTCCTATCAGCAACTTATGATTAAGTTGCTGCAATGCTTTGCAATTGGCCAGGTCATCACCTCCGAGACTACAATTTTAGTTAAATAATTTTCAGACTAATTATCCTGTGATTAGGTCGAGGAAATGTGTAAGCCCGTGAGCATGGGTGCATGATTTAGTTTGAGAATGGTCCTAATATAAAATGAAAAAGACCCTTCAAAACCACACGTGTGATAATTTTTTTTTTTTTCATGTTCTGAATGGTACTTACTCCTTTGACACCCACGGGATGCTTATGAGCCAAAGAATTCACGCTATATGTTTCTTTCCTGTGCTATCTCTCAGAACTTAACCCAATTCTCTTCTCAAACCTACCTTTGCATTGCTATCAGTCTCGTTTCTCTTTGTCTATCACGTTCTCTCCTGCCCAGCGGTTTTCGTTCAGGTATATCTTGGATTAATTCATCCTCCCTTCTTAAAATATGCCCTCATCCATTTCCATCTAGATAATCTAACTATATCGTTCCCATTGGGCAGCCTTGCCACCTCGCAGATTGCCTCTTTGTTATATGCTGCTACCATTTGATTCCCAAATCCTTCTCAGTGCTTTATTCTTAAAAGCAAGAAGTGTTGCATCAGTTGTTACAGGGCTGTACCACGATTGGTGTCCATAACTTAATATTGATCTTACAAGTGAAATGTACAATTTGATTTTTCTTTGAACGGATACCCGACTTAACGTCCAAACTGTTTTCAGCATGTCCAATACTTGTTCTGCCCTCCTTATTCTCTCCTTGAATTCTGTAACTAGTGATCCATTGCTGGTAATGATGGTTCCTAAAGATTTAAAAAAAAAGTGAGTTGGGTAATATTATTTCTCCATAAAGCTATTCGTGTGATCACCACTCTGAATCTGCACGACCTCAGTCTTTCTGTGGTTAATCATCAATCAAACCTTTCTCCCTTCTAACCTATGAATCATTTCCTGCATTTCAGGCATTGTAGGGACAATTAGAACTATATCATCTGTGTATTCAAGATCTCATAATCTCTGGTCCCCCTTTCCATTGAATACCATTATTCATTCCTTGCACTATGTTGTTCATACCATAATCAATCACCATAATAAACAGTAGAGGGGATAGTATTCCACCTTGTAGTACTCCAGTCATGAATTCAAATGAATTTGTAAGACCACCATCAACCATTACCCCGCAACAAGTTTCACTATGCATATTTATCATGATGTTTACAATCTTTTTCTGATATCCCATAGCGCCTCAGAATCTTATTTAACATACTACGTGAAATACTATCAAATTATTTATTAAAATCCACAAAGCATAAAACAACATGTAATTTTAGTTCGTTACACTGTTGAGATATATGTCGTAGAATAAAAATTTGATCGTCGCATCATCTACCGTTTCTGGAACCTGCTTGCTTTTTCGTAGTATTCTATCTATTAGAGGTTATATTCTATTCAATTTTACCTTGATAGGTTCTCTTATATTCAATTTTACCTTGATAGGTTCTCTT
>NC_090740.1:128871207-128886207 GCF_036898095.1 Palaemon carinicauda | reverse complement strand
ACTAGTGAATATTAACTCGTAGGGAGATTTTTTTTTAAATTTTTTTTTATCGCCTTTTTTGCCGTTTTTTTTTTATAAAGAGAACTAGAGGGAAATGAAAAAAAAAAAAAGCAAAAGGCATAATCAATACCACGTTTTCCCTTAGGATTTTTACCCAGTTGACGGCCGTCTTCTATATCGTCTATGCTGTTCCGTCCAACGTCCTTCAACGCACGTCCAGTGCTTTGTAAGCATAGTTAAAAGGGCATTTGCAGTTCTCTTTCAGCCCTGTCTGCACCCACTTGTTTAGCCATCTTCTATGCGTCTATTCTCGGTTTATTTCTTCTATCTTAGTGTTCAACCTATTTTGATTTCACAGTGAAGATTTAGAGGTTTTCCCCAGTTTTATTTCTACGGCAAATGACCTTCCCGGTCCTTGTGCTGGACTTCACGGCTCAGATTTCATTACCATTCTTTTTATTTCCTTTCCAACGTTTACACATCAGGTTAAGAGTTCATCATAAACCCCTAGACCCGAAAACAGGTCACCGTTCTTAAAATATTTTATTTTAATTGTTAATTACTTCTCTTATTTCCTTGTTTCCTTTCCTCACTGGGCTATTTTCCCTGTTGGAGCCCCTGGGCTTATAGCATCCTGCTTTTCCAACTAGGATTGTAGCTTAGAAAGTAATAATAATAATAATAATAATAATAATAATAATAATAATAATAATAATAATAATAATAATAATAAATAATAAACCAAGGAGGTTATTTTTATACCTCTTCATCTGTAGAATTTCTTTATCAATGTTGATGTAATACCCTCGCAAGGCTCTTACGTGTACATCTCTCTCGTCTTTCCTCTCATTTTTTTTTTCTGGAATTGCACAACTCATTTGTCCCACCCAGCAGTGCTTAATGGCATTACGTCCTCAGGACAAACGCTTCTTCAATGAATACCATTCGTTCATCAACGCTGGTTTTTCGTAAGCTGGAGGGTTTTCATTACAGTTGTTTTGTTGATCGGTGCAGTTATTTTGTGGGTTTAATTCTAGTCGTTAATTAGAAGCAATTATATTTTTCAGTTGAAGATCAATTCAATTGTATTGATGTAATTGAAAAGTATTTCGAAAGGGTTGATATGATAGAAAAGTTCTATTGCGCTGATATGATTGAAAAGCAGTTCATTTATGTTGATGCAGTTGAAAAGCATTTCAATGTCTTGCTGTAACTGAAAAACAATTCGATTGTGTTGATGCAACTGAAAATAAGTTTACATTTTTTTATGTAACTGGAAAGCAATTCGGTTGTGTTAATGCCGTTAAAAAGAAATTTAATTGTGGTGGTGCAATTCAAAATCAGTTCGATTGTTTTGATGCAATGGAAAACAATTGAATTGTGTCGATGCAGTTGAAAGGCTATTGAATTGTGTCGATGCAATTGAATTGTGTCGATGCAGTGGAAATGCAATTGAATTGTGTCGATGCAGTTGAAATGCAATTGAATTGTGTCAATGCAGTTGAAATGCAATTGAATTATGTCGATGCAGTTGAATTGTGTCGATGCAGTTGAAATGCAATTGAATTTTGTCGATGCAGTTGAAAATTGTCAATGCAATTGAATTTTGTCGATGCAGTTGAAATGAAATTGAATTGTGTCGATGCAGTTGAAATGCAATTGAATTGTGTCGATACAGTTGAATTGTGTCGCAGTTGAAAAGCAATTGAATTGTGTCGATGCAGTTTAGATGCAATTGAATTGTGTCGATGCAGTTTAGATGCAATTGAATTGTGTCGATGCAGTTTAGATGCAATTGAATTGTGTCGATGCAGTTTAATTGTTGATGTAGTTGAAATGCTACTGAATTGTGTTGATGCAGTTGAATTGTGTTGATGCAGTTGAATTGTGTCGATGCAGTTGAAATGCAATTGAAATGTGTCGATGCAATTGAAATGTGATCAATGCAATTGAATTGTGTCGATGCAGTTGAAGTGCAGTTGAATTGTGTCGATGCAGTTGAAAAGCAGTTGAATTGTGTCGATGCAGTTGAATTGTGTCGTGGCAGTTGTAAAGCAGTTGAATTGTGTCGTGGCAGTTGAAAAGCAGTTGAATTGTGTCGTGGCAGTTGAAAAGCAGTTGAATTGTGTCGTGGCAGTTGAAAAGCAGTTGATTTGTGTCGTGGCAGTTGAAAAGCAGTTGAATTGTGTCGATTCAGATGAAAAGCAGTGTTCTCCTGTCTTGTCTTCTGCTGCTGATTCTCATCTCAACTATTGTCTATTAAATGTCTAATTCCTGATTTAGATATTAATCTTTGGCACAATCGTTCAATTAGTTCTTTATGCATGTTGCGTAAGATTTTTCATAACTCTGACCATCCTTTACATTCAGATCTTCCCGGACAATTCCATCCTGCTCGTAATACTAGGCAGGCAGTTAATTCTAATAGCCAGGCCTTCTCCATCATGAGGCTCAATACTACACAATATTCTAGAAGTTTTATTCCAACTGTGACCAATTTTTGAAATGATCTTCTTAATCGGGTAGTTGAATCGGTAGAATTTCAAAAGTTGCAGGAAATGTTTTCATGTTGAACAGGCTGGCATGAGTCTTTTTTTGTAGTTTAAATATGACAAATCTGTTTTGACATTGTTCCTGTTTTTAGAATGATTTATTGTTAATTTGTTTTAATCATTTATTTATTTTCTTATTTCCTTTCCTCACTGGGCTATTTGCCCTATTGGAGCCCTTGGGCTTATAGCATCTTGCGTTTCCGATTGTGTCGATGCAGTTGAAAAGCAGTTGGACTGTGTTGATGCAGTTGAATTGTGTCGATTCAGATGTAAAGCAGTTGAAAAGTATTTGAATTGAGTTGAATTTTTTCGATGCAGATGAAGAGCAGTTGAATTGTCGATGCAGTTGAATTGTCGATGCAGTTGAAAAGCAGTTGAATTGTCGATGCAGTTGAAAAGCAGTTGAATTTGATGCAGTTGAAAAGCAGTTGAATTTGATGCAGTGGATAAGCAGTTGAATTTGATGCAGTGGATAAGCAGTTGAATTGTGTTGATGCAGTTGAATTGTGTCGATTCATAGGAAAAGCAGTTGAAAGGCATTGGAATTGTGTCGATTCAGATGTAAAGCAGTTGAAAAGCATTTGAGTTGTGTCGATTCTGATGAAAAAAAATTTGAATTGTTTCGATGCAGATGAAAAGCAGTTTAATTGTGTCGATACAGTTGAATTGTGTCGAATCATATGAAAAGCAGTTGAATTGTGTTGATGCAGTTGAATTGTGTCGATGCAGTTGAATTGTTTTGGTTCAGATGCAAAGCAGTTGAATTGTGTCGATGCAGTTGAAATGTGTCGATTCAGATAAAAAGCAGTTAAATTGTGTCGATTCAGATGAAAAGCAGTTGAATTGTGTCAGTGCAGATGAAAAGCAGTTGAATTGTGTCGATGCAGTTGAATTGTGTTGATTCAGATAAAAAGAAGTTTAATTGTGTCGATGCAGAAGAAAAGCAGTTGAATTGTGTTAATGCAGTTGAATTGTGTCGATTCAGATGAAAAGCAGTTTAATTGTGTCGATTCAGATGAAAAGCAGTTGAATTGTGTCGATTCAGATGAAAAGCAGTTGAATTGTGTCGATGCAGTTGAAAAGCAGTTGAATTGTGTCGATGCAGTTGAAAAGCAGTTGAATTATGTCGATGCAGTTGAAAAGCAGTTGAATTGTGTCTGCAGTTGAAAAGCAGTTCAATTGTGTTGATGCAGTTGAAAAGCAGTTCAATTGTGTTGATGCAGTGGAAAAGCAGTTCAATTGTGTTGATGCTGTGGAAAAGCAGTTGAATTGTGTCGATGCAGTTGAATTGTGTCGATGTAGTTAAATTGTGTCGATGCAGTTGAAAAGCAGTTGAATTGTGTCGATGCAGTTGAAAAGCAGTTGAATTGTGTCGATGTAGTTGAATTGTGTCGATGCAGCTGCATTGTGTCGTTGCAGTTGAAAAGCAATTGAAATGTGTCGATGCAGTTGGAAAGCCGTTGAATTGTGTCGATGTAGTTGAAAAGCATTCCAGTTGTGATGGTACAATTGTTGGTGCAATGGAAAACAATTCAAATTGATTTAATGTAATTAAAAAATAGTTAATTTTTTATACAATGAAAAAGCATTTCAATTGTTTTGAAGTTAACCCGTTGAGATACTACCGCTAGAGAATTATTGGGACCTTTGTCTGGCCAGACAGTAGTCAATCTGGTTACTGCTCATTTTCCCTTCGCCTACACATACACCGAATAGTCTTCTCTCTAGCTATGGTAAGCAGCTCTTCTAGGAGAATGGCACTACAAAATCAAACCTATATTTTCTAGCCTTTGGTAGTGCCATTAGACTCTGTAGTATGGTCTTCCACTGTCTTGGGTTAGAGTTCTCTTGCTTGAGGGTACACTCTGGCACACTCTTCTGTATTATTTCTCTTCCTTTTGTTTTTAAAGTTTTTATAATTAAATATGAAATTTATTCTAATACTACTATTCTTAAGGTATTTTATTTTAATTGTTAATTACTTCTCTTGTTGTTTATTTATTCCCTTATTTTCTTTTCTCACTGGGCTATTTCCCCTCTTGAAGTCCTAAGGCTTATAGCATCTTGCTTTTCCAACTAGGGTGTAGCTTAACAAGTAATAATAATAATAATAATAATAATAATAATAATAATAATAAAAAGCTGCTTAATTATGGTAAGATTTTCGCCCTCCGTCAAACTGAGAAGCATAGGTCATAAAAGTATTTTTCCAATATCTGTGAAGGGTTAAACAAACAGCAGTATCAATAGTACAGTGTTTTCTGAGGTTAACGCTTCCTTGCCTAACTCATCAATGCCCTTTGAGGTCATGATGCCAGAAAATTCATCAATCAGTACATTAGTGGTCGAAATACTCTTCGTCACTTACTGAGACATGATGGGATATAGTGCTGAAGTTGAGTATTGTATTGCTAATAAGAAATTATTGTTATTATTATTAATTAAACGAATGTATGTATGATTATCTAATTATTGAGGTAACGCAAATGGGCGACAAATATTATTGCCAAGTTGTTACAGAGGTTCTTAGCAGAACAAGAACAAGAGAACTTGAGATGCATTGAAGAGGGTTCACATTCAATTGTCATGCAGTTTTCTGTTTTGAATAAATTTAATATCTCTATTATTATTATTATTATTATTATTATTATTATTATTATTATCTCTCTCTCTCTCTCTCTCTCTCTCTCTCTCTCTCTCTCTCTCTCTCTCTCTCTCTCTCTCTCTCTCTCTCTCAAGACTTTTTCATACAAGGATGCTCTTTTTTATTCAGTTCCACGAGAATTGTCACATTACACCCTACGACGTCTGAATCTTGGCAGCGAATTCATCCAAATAATTACGTAGATTAGGCTGACCCCCCAATCCGGTCACTTGCTTCTGGAGCAGCTCATAATAACGTTAATTAGGACGTTTGTGCCACGAACGGCGCCGTTTGTCATCGTTATAACTCGCAAATCATCGAAGGGCTATATTCTGTAATCCTATGATGTATCGATGTTTCAACTTGTGACGTCACTTGGAGTGCACTAATATAAGTTTTTAGAGCAGGGGTTCTCATCCAGGGGGGGGGGGATTCCCATCAGGTTTCCAGGGGGAAGGGAGCCAATAAATTGGGAAAATGAAACTTGTTAGAATTTTGATTTTTTGTTTCCTTTGAGCTCACCGAGAGCACTTTAAAAATAAACAATGCACAATTGTAAGTTTTATGTACTATTGTAAATTTTATGTACTATGGAATTTTTGCATTATATGTATAGTTGAATGTACCTTTTGCGACAGATAATTTTTGCTAGAAGGTCATGAAATTTTATGTACTATGGAATTTTTGCATTATATGTATAGTTGAATGTACCTTTTGCGACAGATAATTTTTGCTAGGAGAAGGTGATGAAATTTTATGTACTATGGAATTTTTGCATCATATGTATAGTTGAATGTACTTTTTGCGACAGATAATTTTTGATAGGAGAAGGTGATGACATTCTGACATAAGGTGGAAGGGATGCATGTAGCAGTAAATGTTGAGAACCATTGCTTTAGAGTGTACTTGTTGTCACAACGATTGCCCGTCTCAAGATGCCAAAGAGTCCCTTGAAAGTTTCTCACCGTTGCAACTTGCCCTCAAGGTCATGTTATAATGAGGCTTTGTAGTCCCTATACGGCTTCATAGAATGACTCTTAAGTAATTCTTATATTTAACGTTTAACTAGAGGAGTCCGGCGTCCTTGCATTTCAAGTCTTTGACTATTATGATTAAGATAAACATACAAGTTGGATTATGGTTGATTTCTAGCTTAACAGGCTTATTTTTTCAAACTTTATCATATAGATTTTGTCTTAGTAACTTGACATTAAAGTTGGGCACTGTACGAGTAAATAACTTCTAAAGATATGAGTTTAGTTCAAGTCATCCTCTTCTATAATCCTCTGAATAGGGTTTGACTTTAGTTTTCTTAAGTATAAAGTGTAAATCATTAATATGTGGTAATTGTCCAGGAAAGAAGGGACACTTTTCTATAGTTCAAGTAGTTAGGTTATTGGGAGAGGCACATTTTGTTCTTAGTGAATTGGTTATTCATTCACATCATCGTTACTAAGCAATTAGTAATATTTATTAAGTAGAGCATGCTGGTTAAGCTAGGTGTGAGAATAAAAATGTTGCCCATGGAATGTTACAGCTGCTTTTCAGAATTTTAATAGATGAAAGTTGATAGGTCATTTATTCGTATTACTATTGAGTTCCTAACCAATTGATTGCAAAGGGTAAATGGGTATGGGTACCATTGTGACTATATGTATGTAATGTCTAGTCTTCCTCAGGGTAGTTTTCTTGACCTTTTACTTTCATGTTGGATGACATGAGATGTGGTTTAGCCTTGAACATATGTCGATTGCTTATGGAGATGATAGTACTCACTGTACATAGACCACGTTTCCTTGATGTAGACCTATGGTTGTTTAATCCCTCCCCAAAGATAGAGCTTAAAATTTTGAATGATGAAAATTATGGAGAGAAGTTTAACCCAAACAAAACTCTTTGAGTATGATGGTAAGCAAGTCAAAGACATTGAATTCCTTCTAAGGATACTTTTCATTGACATTGTGCCTCTTAAGTACTGTATATCTAGCCAATTTAAGATTCTAGGCATGATTATTTGTTGTACTTTACTTTTGAAAAATCGTTATCTAGTCCATCTATTCTTCAGTATTACAAGTGATTGGTATACAGTATTAAGAAAATCCTTTTGGGTTTCTGGAGACACTTCAATTCTGAAGAGACATTTTGATTAATGTATTCTGTCATGTTTTGAATATTGTTTTCTTGCCTGGTCTTCAGCAGCTGACTGTCATCTTGTTGGACTAAAATCCTGTCTTGTCTTCAGCAGCTAACTGTCATCTTGTTATACAAAAATCCTGTCTAGTCTTTAGCAGCTGTCATCTTGTTATACAAAAATCCTGTCTAGTCTTCAACAGCTGGCTGTTATCTTGTTGGACAAATATCCTGTCTGGTCTTCAGCAGCTGACTGTCATCTTAATTTGTTGGACAAAAATCCTGTCTGCTCTTCAGCAGCTGATTGTCTTCTTAACTTGTTAAACTAAAATCCTTTATGGTCTTCAACAGGTGACTGTCATATTAACTTGTTGGACTAAAACCCTGTCTAATATTCAGCAGCTGACTGTCATCTTAACTTGTTGGTGTTTGCTCTTCAGCAACTGACTGTCATCCTAGCTTGGACTAAAATCCTGTCTGGTCTTCAAGAGCTGTCTGTCATCTTAACTTGTTGGAGTAAAATCCTGTCTGGTCTTGAACAGCTGACTCTCATCTTGTTGAACAAACATTCTTTTCGGTCTTCAACAGTTGACTGTTATCTTACTTGTTGGACTAAAATACTTTCTGGTCTTCAGCAGCTGACTGTCATCTTAATTTGGACTAAAATCTTGTCAGGACTTCAACAGAAGACTGTCATTTTAACTTGTTGGGCTAAAATCCTGTATGGTCTTCAACAGCTGACTATCATCTTACTTGTTGGACTAAAATACTTTCTGATCTTCAGCTGACTGTCATCTTAACTTTTTGGGCCAAAATCCTGCCTGTTCTTCAACAACTGACTGTCATTTTAACTTGTTGGACTAAAATCTTGTCTGGTATTCAACAGCTGACTGTAATCTTAACTTGTTGGACTAAAATCCAGTCTGGCCTTCAACAGCTGACTGTCATTTTAACTTGTTAAACTAAAATCCTGCCTTGTTTACAACAGCTGACTGTCATCTCAACTTTCTGGACTAAATTCCTGTCTGTTCTTCAACAGCTGACTGTCATTTTAACTTGTTGGACAAAAATCCTGTCTGGTCTTCAATAGCTGACTGTTATCTTAATTTGTTGGACTATAATCCTGTCCGCTCTTCCGTAGCTGACTGTCATCTTAACTTGAAAAACTTGTGGAATGTTGAATTGACCATCCTTTATATTCACCTATATCTAGGTCAAAACATCCATTATGTAGTCCCAGGTATGGAATTTCTTCTAAGTGTTGGCTTCTCTTTCTTAGGGTTCAATACTGCATAGTGTTTGAGATATTTCATTCCGGTTGTGACCAAATTGCGGAGTGATACCCGCCTAAAAGTTGAATGTTTGGAGATTGAAAGGTATAAATGAATTTCCGTGGAAGAGATTGATATCAATTTCGTCTCCTATTTTGCGTGTTTCTTATCTATTAAACACATTTTTTATCTTGATATTCTATTATTTTTTATTGTTTATTCTTTACTTTCATTCTTTCTGTACTGGGCTGTATTCCCCGTCGGGACTTATTTCTACAACATTTTGATTTTCCAGCTACGGTTGCAACTTGGTTAGTAATAATGATATTGATAATAATAACAATAATCGTGTAATGGAATTATTAATGATGATAATTGACTTCACATCTTAGAAAATCATAACCGGAGACGTAGTATATTGTATTATACCTCTGATGTTGAGATTTAATTTAGGAGAGAGAGATATAGAAATGAGAAGGGGAGAGAGAAAGGATTCGAGCAGGAAAGAATGGACATTTTAAATGAAGGGAGCCAGTAAGATTAATAGTAAAAAAAATTGTGAAGTATTGGGATTTACAACTCATTGAGATAATATACATTTGAGAAGAAATGTATATATATATATATACTTTATGTTGTGAATGAAAGAATAGAAGGAATAAGTGGGAAAAGGAAGATATGAGTATTGAGGACAGAGAAGTATTTACGTTGAGAGAAAGGAAATGAGATGAAGTAAGACGAAGTCTAGTATTCAGATACTAGCTCGGCTTTACTTCAAAACTGGGTCCATTATTATAAAGGAAAATGGTCAACTTGGTTATAAAGATTTAATATAAATAAAGGCTAATTGCATATTTATAAGCAGTGTTGCTGATCCTTCTTAAAAATAGAAGTACCGGTATGGATACTACATAAAGATTACTGCTGAGATATGAATTATGCATAAAGTTTATAAGGAAGAGTGTCGTAATTAGAGCTATGTTAAGCATGTGTGTGTGTGTGTGTGCATCCTGTGATTTATTTTTTAATGACTTCACAGAGATAATAGCATTACGAAAGACCAGCGAGATGCAGAATAGAAGCAAAAGCAAATGATTTTGCGTTTGAGTTGTGGAGTGTTTAGATTGGAAATGGGAGATGGTACTAAGATTTAGAAGTAGGTAAAGCTATTTTGTTGGTTGAGCCATAAGAGCATAAGTAAACAAGGGTGGCAAAGAATATGAATACTGGAAGCCAAATTCACGAACGCACCAGTAACATAAACTTGATACTTCGAGGGAGGTTTTTAAGTTCTCATAAGTTGGAAAATAGCAAGAGATCGGGAAATTCGCGTCTGATTTTTTGGCTTTGCGATAACAGGCAATGAGATGAACGATTACAATGGGGATAGTTTTATAGTCTTGATTGTGAGGATGGTTTGAATGAGTCATTGCCCAAAAGGTATAGGAGTTGTGTGGCATTATATTTCCTAAAATTATATAGGTTGTGGTGCAAGTGATAGCCCCAAAAGGATATGGGTTGTGGTGCAAATGATAGCCCATAAATGACATGGGTTGTGGTGCAATTGATTGCCCAATAGGTATATGGGTTGTGGTACAATTTTTGCCCAAAACGTAAATGGGTTTGATGCAATTTATTGCCTAAAAGGTAAATGGGTTGTGATGAATTAATTGCCAAAATGGTATATGGGTTGTGGTGCAATTGATTACCCAAAACGTAAATGATTTGTGATGCAATTTATTGCCCAAATGATAAATGGGCTTTGATGCAATTGATTGCCCAAAATGTATATGGGTTTTGTGCTAAGTAGTTAGAAAAACTTGAACGAGAACACGAAGTAGTGTCAGCCGATTTGTGGCTTCGGATTGGACAAGTGAATTTTTCAATGAATCTGAACTTGCAAATGAAAGCGAGAGAGAGAAAAAGTTTTCTTTTAATGTGTACTGAAGTGAACCAGAAATAGGAAGAAAGACAGACTGTGTCACGATTTAATGAAAAAATTTTTTTTAGAAAAAAAAAAAATTAGATTGGAAGGGATGGAGGTGGACAGACTTAAATGATACACAATAAGTGTTATTGGTATTTCACATTTGCTTCATAGGAGCGTATTTCTTTTTGGCAATGTTATTCAGAATCGGCTAATTATTTTTTTCGAGGCAGTTTTATATAATTCGCAAGGAATGGAACCTGACAAAGCCCCTCTTCTAATGGTTCATATTAAAAAACAAAGACACTCTTATGAATGGTTCCAAGTAAAAAAAACAAAGACCTAATGAATGGTTCAAATAAAAAGTAACACTTATGAATGGTCCCAAGTAAAAAAAAAAAAAAAAAAAAAGAAAAAAAACCTTTAAATAATGGTTCAAAAAGTAAAAAAAAAAAAAAAAAGTACCCTCTTATACATGGTTCTAAGGAAAATTATAGACTAATAAATAGTTCAAATTAAAATAACAATGACACTTATGAATGGTCCTAAGTAAAAAAGACCGTCTAATGAATGGTTTAAAGTGAAAAAAAAAATTATGAAGGGTTCAAAGTAAAATATTCGAATTTTTCAATGGAGAAAAAAATGAGCCTTTAATAAGTGGTTCAAAGTAAGAACAAGACCCTCTAATGAATGGTTCAAAGTAAAAAAAAAAAACAAAGACTATCTTATGAATGGTTACATGTAAAAAAGGACCCTCTAATGAAAGGTTCAAAGTAAAATAAAAAAGACCCCCTACTGAAAGGTTTAAAGTAAAATAACAAAGACCCTCTAATGAATGGTTTAAAGTAAAAAGCAAAGGACCTCTTTTAAATGGTTCCAAGTAAAAAGAAATCAAAGATCCCCTAATGGAATGGTTCAAAGTTAAAATCAAAGACCCTCGTATGAATGGTCCAAAAGAAGATAACAAAGACCCTCTAAATAATGGTTCCAAGTAAAAAATAAATAAAGACCCTCTAATGAATGGGCCAGAGGAAAAAACAAAGACCCTCTTAAGAATTGTTCAAAGTATAAAACAGACCCTCTAATGATTGGTTCAAATGAAAATAATAAAGGCCCTCCTATAAATGGTTCAAATTGAAAAAAAAACACCCTCTAATAAATGGTTGCAAGTAAATAAAAAAGACCCTCTTATGTATGGTTCAAAGTAAAAATCAAAACCTCTAATGAATGGTTTGAAGTAAAAAAACAGACCCTCTAATGTCTGGTTCATAGTAAAAAAAAACACCCTCTAATGTATAATTCATAGTAAAAACAAGCAAAGACCCGCTTATGGATGGTTCAAAGTAAAAAAAAAAACGAAGAACCTCTAGTGAATGGTTCAAAGTAAAATAAATCTCATATGAATAGTTCAAATTAAAAAAGTAATTTGAATGGTTCAAATTAACAACAAAACTGATATAAATGGTTCAAAGTAAAGAAAAACTCATATGAATAGTTCAAAGTTGAAAACTTATGAATGGTTCAAAGTAAAAACAAAGACTTTTATGAATAGTTCAAAGTAAAGGTCAGATCTTCCTATGAATGGATAAAAGTAAAAAACATAAAGACCCTTTTATGAATTGTTCAAAGTAAACAACAAATACTCTTTTATGAATATTTCAAAGTATAGAAATATCTTTTTATGAATGGTTCAAAGTACAAAAAATATCGTGTCATGAATGATTCAAAGTATAAACAAAAACCCAGTTGTGGATTATTCAAAGTAAAAAAAAAAAAAAAAAAAAAAAAAAAAAAAAACTTCATTAATTGATTAATGCAAATACCAAAGACCCTTTTATGAATGGTTCAAAGAAAACTAATAAAGACCCTTTTATGAATGGTTCAAAGAAAACTAATAAAGACCCTTTTATGAATGGTCCAAAGCAAACGAGCACGGGGGAATCATACGAGCGCGCACGCAAGCAAGCTGGGGAAAGTTCATGAATTCGCAATTAGGTTAAAGCTGTTGTGAGCTAATGGAGCGGGATCTGTGGAAATTCTCCTCCACCAGTTAGAGTATAAACACCTAGGAACTGTTTATGGAAATAGGGTCAATTCTCCTCAGTGTTGATAATGAGGCCTAGGAAAGGTAATAACTGAAAACTTACCGTTTTCCTCTTTTCTGGGTCTTCTATTTCCTTTACTCACTGGGTTACCTTTCATGTTGCAACCTTTGGGTTTGTAGCACTGATTTTGCAGCAAGTAATGTGACTTGGCTTGTGATATTAATAATAATAATAATAATAATAATAATAATAATAATAATAATAATAGTCTCTCTATACTCTTACACACAAAGCTGGTCAACAACGTGCATTAGCCCCCTTTCATACTCCACCACTTACCCCTCATGCGTATGTGTATGCACTCGAGTATTCATAGAAATATTTATATTTAAACATTGTAACAATTACGAGTTAGACAGGGAGATTCTCATTAGTTTCTTTACAATGGAGTGCTCCTCTTACGGATGATAGAATGAGGTCCTTTATAATTGTGACGCCCCCGTCATTAGCTTCATTTGTTTCAAGGACACCCCCGAGCTCTCTTCTCTTAAGAGGGGTTTTGCTTTTTCTTCTAACATCGAATGTAGTAGAAACATTTACGAAGGAACACTAAAATCATTCATTTTTCGAAACAGAAGCGAAGTCAACATCTTCAAAGATCTTGCTCAGATATGCTTGTACAGTTGGACACAGGAGTTCCTGGCACACCCAGCTCTGAGAAAATAGCCCCTGTCACACCCTTAAGCCCTGTCCACACGATCGTGCATGCCCGACGGCCAAACAGTGATGCCAGACCACAATAGTTAGTAGGAATGAAGGTTAATGACGTTAGAAGCGGGAAAACCACAGTGATCTGGCATTATACAGTGTTGCCAGATCCCTGCTTTTAGTTTTCCCGCTTATGACGTCATCAACCCTCATTTTCACTAAGTATTGTGGCCTGGTATCACTGTTTGCCCGACGGGCATGCACGATCGTGTGGATAGGGCTTTACTGTGCGGTGAGTAACAAAATCGATAGCGTAGGGAGAGATGGTGGATGTTGTGGGAGGGGCTATGTACAGGAACTTGCCGCACAGTTAGGGTGTGACTGGGTGCACGTCCTCAGAGCCAGGTGTGCCATTGATTCCTGTGTCCAATTGTACATTATTTATGGTCATTACTAAATAGACATTCATAATAGTTTTTAGAGAAAAGATTTATCGTCTTATCCGTAGGTAGTGTGTTTCAAATGGATTTTATCTAGATTAGAGCCCGATTGGAATCTGGCATTTACGCCCTGAACTTTTAAGCCAAATGAAGATGCAACTAAACCTGGTTTTGGATTTTCCCCAAGTAGTCTAATGTTTTTATGTACTTGATTTGTCTGGTGATGTAATACACGTTTTAATTCGCTGATTATAATTATCGAATTTTTATGCCTCCGTTAATCAAATTTTGTTCGGGTTATAAAGAATTTTATATTATTGATTTACAAACCCCGTATACGCCTCTCTGCGCTGTGTTTAGATTACGCATTTAAGTACATGAAGATACACGTACTGTTTTCCATTCATGATTATGTATCCACCAGGGAGACTTTTTCCATAAATAACTTTACTTAAAAACCCAATGTCCATTATGGGATAAATGAGAAAATAATTCGAGCAGCAAAATAATGTTATTTGCATAGGACTCACTTGAATATATTAGAGTACATACCCTAATGGTTTTCGAAATTCCGTGTCATATATGCAGCACCTTTGGAAATGTCGTGATCAATCAATCAAGAAAGGTATAAGTACAGTATTTTTTTTTATTCATTACTTATCATGTAATTTATTTATTTCATTATTCCCTTTCCTCACCGGATTATTTTCCCTGCTGGAACCCTAGGATTTGTAGCATCCTGCTTTTCCAACTGGGGTTGTAGCTTTGTTATTAATAATAATAATAATATAATAATAATAATAATAATAATAATGATAATAATAATAGTGTCATGCCTTTGTGTATCATCGCTTATCGGATAATACCTACATTGACATTCAGTACCCAAGTTCATTGTAAATGAATATCTTGATGAGCGTTCATGCTGGACTATCTATTTTAATCATCTTTAGATATGCCTTAATCATTACCACGACGTGGAAATTCTTCCACTGTCTGTTTGCTGCGCTTGTCAGCTTTTCTCCAGATAAGGAGGTCTGGCCTTGAACGGCATTTTGCCGAGATCATTATGTTTTATCTTAATCTATATTTAGTTTTTTTCTGTTAGCTTTTGAAATGCTTCGATTTATTGCAGTAAAATTAAGAAACCGATTTATTGCAGTAAAATTAAGAAACGAATGTTGACTCTTTGGACGTTATATAATACCAAAACAGTTCTTTTAGGGTTCGGGTGCCCCATGGTAATGTCCCTGCCTTCCATTCTGCCGGTCAGGGGTTCGAGA
>NC_090740.1:128853707-128866207 GCF_036898095.1 Palaemon carinicauda | reverse complement strand
TATAATAAGACATAGAAAGAACCAGAGTCAGGCTTATTATTGCCTTATTGTCAAAGGAGGAGGAAATCACACTCGACCTTGTAGACTCACGTTCACTGACTTCTTTGGGGTCGAATGTACAACACCTGCTTCTCTAATTGGCGCATATATTTTTAGAAATTTTTACAATACTACAAAGTAAGAATCGGCGATGAATAAGGAAATAGCGGGGAAAGAAGGGAGGAAATCTAAAAATAAAAATGGCACAGAAGAGGGATATTTTGAGAATGACATCTCGTATGAAAAGATTTGAATCCTTTTAGTGATGTTATTCATTTTGTTAAAACATTGTCTATAATTAGATGCTTTATACTCATATTGCATTATACACACACACACATGCGCGCATATCTATCTATCTATCTCTATATCTATCTATCTATATATACAGTATATATATATATATATATATATATATATATATATATATACATATATATATATATATTATGGGATGAATGGCAAAAGATGATAGATTGGAATAGAGAAAGCAGTAATGTAGGACTGAAATTAAATATGAGTTAAAATAAAATAATGTTAAATGAAAATGCAGAGAGAGACTACAAATAAGAGTTATGGATGAACCTCTATTCGGTTAATGAATATATATACTTAGCACAGACAGTAAAGTGTTTCCTTAGGGGTACGAGACCGAAATTAAAACAAGGATCCATGGGATGGAGAGCGTTTGGTAAACAAAATAAGATTATGAAATGTAAAATGCCACTTTCACTAAGAATAAAGGTGTTTAATCAGATGGTGCTACCAGTTTTAACTTATGCATCAGAAACTTGGAGCCTTACTAAAGCCTTGGAACATAGCCTTGTTACAATTCAAAGAGGTATGCAAAGAATAATGATTAGAATAACACTTCAGATACAGAAAAAGAGCAACATGGATACGAGAGCAGCCCTAAAGTAGAGGATATTCTAACAACATGTAAGAAAAAGAAATGGAAATGGGAAGGGCATAAAATGAGAATGACAGATAATAGATGTACATCAAGAATAACAGATTGAATCCCTAGAGATTACAAAAGAAGCAGGGAAAGAAAGAGAAGACGATGGATTGACAAAATAATAATGTTTGCGGGCGTGGGCTGGCACAGAAGAACCATAGAGTCGCAAATGGGACATGTCTGAGGCTTTGTTTTGCAGTGGACTAGTAACGGCTGATGATTATATATATATATATATATATATATATATATATATATATATATATATATATATATATATAATGTATATATATATATGAACTGTATAAGTAGAGATACTGCAACGTGGTGAAAGGGTTGTGTGACGTCATGATCAGCAAAGCTATACTACCCAGGGCCACTCTTACTAGGTTGGTTTGTCGTGAGCGATCAGAATAAAGTTTTCACCGTCAGCATTCCGCTCTGGCCAGCTTGGTAATGGAATGGTCAAACCCCAGACATGAATAAGGACACGTCTTAGGCCTTTTACTGCAGTGGACTAGAAACGGATAATTTTTTTGTTGTTGAACTGTATAAATATAAATATCTATCTACTGTGTAAATATATTGTATATATGTATGTATTTACAGTACACAAACAATTATATATATATATATATATATATATATATATATATATATATATATATATAAAGACTTGAGAGAGAGAGAGAGAGAGAGAGAGAGAGAGAGAGAGAGAGAGAGAGAGAGAGAGAGAGAGAGAGAGAGAGAGAGGAGAGAGAGAGGGGGGGGGGGCAGGTTGGGTCAAGTATCCTTTGAAGGATGAAAAGAGAGAGAGAGAGGTTATTGTGTACAGCAAAGTAAGAGGGCGATGAATGAATAGGAAGAAAGGAAGCAGGGTATTCGATTACAGTTTTATTTGGGCTCTTCCTTCCTGTTGAGGTTATGAGCTGAGGGAAGGGAAAGGGGGGTGGGGGTGGGGAGGGGGGTTAGTGAGGAATCACATTACCCCCTTCCCCGGGAGACCAGGTAGCACACATATAGTATATTCTCCTTCGCTTTGTGTGAAGTCACGTATGACAAAGGAACATAAAACCTCTGCCCATTTGAGTGTTTATTTATAACTGCAATTCAAAGATTCTGGGAAGAATCTAAGAGGCTGTTTTGTTGCGGACGGTTATTTGTGAAGTTATTTTGTTTATGGGAAGAAGAATAGCTTTGCTTTTACTTGTTTAGTGTCCCACATGGTTATACTTTTATTCACTGTCTTTGTATTTGCCTTGTTCATAATCTCTCTCTCTCTCTCTCTCTCTCTCTCTCTCTCTCTCTCTCTCTCTCTCTCTCTCTCTGTATATATATAAATTATATACACGTGTGTGTGTAGAAATCATGACAGCTGACACGTGATGAGCATAAAGTATGTTTATAGCCACGAAAGGAAATTGAAGTTGGTACTTACGTCGCATTGCGAATCCGTTGATGTCCCTATATGTGAAAGTAATACCTTCAATCAATTATTTTTAGCTATCCTTTCGTGGCTATAAGTTGGAAGTTGGAAGGAGGTTATGTTTTCGCCTCTGTTTGTGTATGTGTTTGTGAACAGCTTCCTGGCCACAATTCTAATCGCAGAGTAATGAAACTTGCAGGGATTGACTATTGTGTAAAAATCTGGAAATGATCAAATTGTGGAAGGTCAAGGTTGAACTTGAAGGTCACTGTCAAGTAATATGTCCAATTCACGTAATCAACCATAAGTTTGGACATCGTTAAGGTCAAAGGTCAAGGTCGAGAAATAAGTTGCTGCAGCGGAGGTCTGTACATTCCATTCATTTTATCCAAATTATCCCCAATGTCAATCACTCCTTCGTCACTAGACTCTTGTACATTCTCCTGACTTTCATACCTGCATTATGTTCAGTCTTGTGGTCTGCTTAGAGCTTGTCGATAAATTAGTCTCGCCCATTTGGGTTGTTCGAAGGTGTTTTTTTTTTTTTTTTTTTTTTTTGTCTCTCTCATTCTGAATAATGCAAGTCTCTCGTCTCTTTATGTCATCTTCTCTTAAGGCTTTATCCTCCTTACTTCATATGCATTTTGCGTTATTTACTTACTCCCTTTTATTTTTTAATAAAAGCGAATCATTCAATGTCTGCTGTAACAAATGGAGTAACGCAAACTTCTTTTCTCTCAATTGAAATCATTAGATACACCGTAATTTGAATCGGAAATTCTCCGTAAGAATATATTGTTCTCAACCGTATTTCAGTAAAATACAGGCGAGCGTAATTTTACCATTCTTTGTTATTATCTTTTACGGGTTGGTGGCAGTAATATCACTCATTTATGTCAATATGTCAGTTTTTGAAGCTGTAAAAATCCTGGAATAAATGTTTCTAAGCTTTTACCGTTTTAATGCAAATTTTTAAGTGTAGATTGGATAAATTCCTTCGTCACCTCAACATGCTTTATTAAAACATCTGGATTTACATGATAATTATCTAAGTATAATTTACATTGAAAAAACATTTATTTAGTGTCAATTTTCCCATGGCCGGTCTAATCAGTTTACTTCTCTGGCTGTATAAATTATTCTTAAAGAATTAAAGAATGATAAAATCTTACGTAGTATCATAGTTCAGCTTCCAAGGTCATTTTTGTCGACGACAAAATATATAAACTTTGCTGTTCTTTTCACTTTCCGGAGTATGCCTCTTTCTCGTTATAACTTCCCTATGACCCAAGTTTCTTCACATTTTATGGCAGGTTTCGGTAAAGTCAGGCCGATTTTCCCCTCGCACTTTGGAAATTAGTAGTCGAATCCTGTCGGCAAAACTTTGTAGCCGTGTAAATGTAATACGAAATATCAGATTTTTTTTTTTATCTTGAGAACGTCCCCCTACGTTTTTTTTTTTTTTAATTATTTTTTTCTTTAGTTTAGATAATTTCTTTCTCGTGAATTATCTCAGATGTAAATGGACACAATTTACACTGTTCATCATCATTACCGTCGTCTCCATTTCATCAATTTGTTACCTTTTCTTGTTCCTTTCAAGTCTGAAAATAACCAAAAGGCTTTTTATTGTGGGACGACCTAATTGGGAAGGAAGCGTAATAAAAGACTTTTTATATTTATAATAGAAATCCAGTGCAATTAGTTTTATATATAGAGAAGTTATTTTATCTAGATATTTCCGGATATTCATGGGGCTTAGATAACATTTGAATACAAAGGCGTATTATTATCATTATTATTACTTGCTAAGCTACAACCATAGTTGGAAAAGTAGGATGCTATAAGTCTAGGGGTTCCTGTATTATTATCATTATTATTACTTGCTAAGCTACAACCATTGTTGGAAAAGTAGGATGCTTTAAGTCTAGGGGTTCCAACAGGGAAAATACCTCAGTGAGGAAAGGAAAAAAGAAAATGATATAACAACATTAAAATAAATATCTATATAAACTATAAAACTTGAACAAAACAAAAGGAAGAGAAATAAGATAGAATATTATGCCACGAATATCACTCCGTCCTAGAATCTCATATATCATGAAGATAACAAAGACTTCCCTGAGGGAATTTTATCATTTACAACGGAGCCTTGAACTGACTCCAATGAATGTCCCAGGAACCGGGGAGGGGGGGGGAGTCAAGTCCGGAGGTAAAAAAGTTAGGTGGGAAAATGAATATGCATGATGTAGACAGGTAGGTTTTGCAGGAGTTGGGACGAGGGAACGTTAATGGGATAACAACCTTGGTACAGGTTCACATCACTAATAGGACGTGTCTGGGTTCCCTGTCTCGGGTTGGAAGTTAAAGTGGCCCTCTGGGCCTTGAAAGAATTGGGTTAGCCTTTCGTTTTATGGTTGGTGGCACGGCTTACGTGCATTAAAGGGTTATGAGTTGCTTGGTGTCATGGCTTACGTGCATTAAAGGATTACGAGGTGGTTGGTGGCATAGTTTACCTGCATTAAAGGCTAATGAGATAGTTGGTGGTATGGCTTACGTTCATTAAAGGGTTACGAGAGGGTTGGTAGTATGGCTTACGTGCATTAAAGGCTAATGAGATAGTTGGTGGTATGACTTACTTGCATTAAAGGGTTACGATATGGTTGGTGGCATGGCTTACGTGCATTCCTGGTTTACGAGATAATTGGCGGTACTGCTAACTTGCATTAAATGTTTACAGTATGCTGAAATATGTACTTACATAATATGTATAGGATTTTGGAAACGCGCATTCTCGCCTAAATTTCAGTGTTAATAATGATATAAAATCAAACTAGTTTTAATTTTAAAGTAGTATTATAAAATTCTGTTATATCACATGTTTATCTGTATCACTGTGCTTCTGGGGGGAGTACTTAGCTACGCAAATAGTAATTCGTTTTTAGCTGTAGTATTTAAAAGTATCATCATTCTTTGCTGTTGATTCAGTTAGATGCATCGCAGTTCAGGATACCGTAGCTTTTGTTGCTTATGATTTACTTGTTATATTTAAATTTTCTCTGTGTTATTATTATTATTATTATTATTATTATTATTATTTTTATTTGCTAAGCTACAACCCTAGTTGGGAAAGTAGAATGCTAAAAGCCCGAGGGCTCCGACGGGGAAAATAACCCAGTGAGGAAAGGAAGTAAGGAAACTACAAGAAAAGTAATTAACAATTAAAATAAAATATTTTAAGAACAGTAACAGCATTAGAATAAATATTTAATATATAAACTATAAAAACAAGAGGAAGATAAATAAGATAGAATAGTGTGCCCGAGTGTATTCTCAATCAAGAGAACTCTAACCCAAGACAGTGAAAGACCATGGTACTGAGGCTATGGCCTTACCCGAGACTAGAGAACAATGGTTTGATTTTGGAGTGGTCTTCTCTTAGTAGCTGACCATAGCTAAAGAGTCTCTTCTACCCTTACCAAGAGGAAAGTGGCCACTAAACAATTACAGTGCAATAGTTAAACCCTTGAGTGAGGAAGAATTGTTTGGTAATCTGTGTTATCAAGTGTATGAGGACAGAGGAGAAGGTGTAAAGGATAGGTTTATGTGTAGGGAGAAGAAAAATGAGCCGTAACTTGAGAGAAGGATCAAATGAAGTACTGTCTGGCCAGTCAATGGAACCAATAACTCTTTAGCGTTGGTATCTCAACGGGTGGCTGGTGCCCTGACCAAACTAATACCTACTTAACTTCATTATCTCGTCATTAGTGGACGCTACCCGTCAAAAATTAAGGCTAAATATTTAGATATGCACGCTTAGACATATTCAGCCCTAACCACCCCTCCCGCTTTCCTAACTACAAATAGGCAATTTATGGGAGATTGTGGTTTCCGACTGTGCCTCTGGGAGTACCTTTTTTCACCAGGGTATGACTGCTCCCTTTCCCCCACACACACGAAGGACGGGGAGAGATCGATAGTCTTACGTTCAGCAATGCTGCTCAGTATGCCAGACACTTGCACTTTATTGTATAGGAGGGATGACTCCATAAAGAGGATGTGGTTCGTGTTTTGGCAACTTGAGGAATTCTGGATTGAAGGGAGTTTTGCGTCGAATAGATGGGGGACTTACCTCATCAGTCATTTTTCCCAGAGTTGAAATGTTTTTCTTCAATTCAAGTATGAACAGAGGATCTCTATTGAAACTTGGGGGAAGAGACATAAGGAACAGAACGAAGATGGTAAAATTCTGAAATACCTATTTTTATTATGACTTTTTACTCCTGATTTATTGCGTGTATACAAAAATATTCAGAATTTTCCTTTTATTTGGTTTTTATTTAATTTTGTCTATTCAATGTAGGAAGAGAACATTGAATGAAAGTTTGTCTTTATTGGAGAAACTAGATTTCGAAATTTGTCTGGTCCTCTTGTAAAGAGAAAAAATGTCCTAATATATTTTCTTGTAACCTCTGTAAATCTAGCCGTCCTCCTTCCAATCCATGTATCTTTCAAGTTCATTTCTTTTATAGTTCAGTTACTGTTATTTATAACCACCTGAATCGCTAACGCAAAAGGCTCTCCCTTGTACACATTAGTTAACGTGTGTGTAATATATATATATATATATATATATATATATATATATATATATATATATATATATATATATATGTGTGTGTGTATATATATATATATATATATATATATATATATATATATATATATATATATATATACACGTAATTCTCTCTCTCTCTCTCTCTCTCTCTCTCTCTCTCTCTCTCTCTCTCTCTCTCTCTCTCTCTCTCTGTTGACTTGTTATGATCTTAGCCAACGCGTTTCCAATAACCATTTAAGCTTGAGAAGTTTTTGTTTTTTGGGAAAAATTAAATACCCTTTACGATATATGTGAAAAGAAACTTTCTTTTATCATTTTAATTAAGAGTAACATGGCGAAGGTCTCTCTCGGTAAAGAAAAATGATGGGAATAGCACTAAGAGACAGAAAAGGAGCAACATGGATACGAGATCAAACTAAAGTAGAGGATATTTTAACATGTAAGAAAAAGCAATGGATATGGACTGGGCATATAATGAGAGAGATCGATAATACATGGACATTAAGAATAACAGAATGGGTCTCTAGAGATTGTAAAAGAAGCAGGGGAGAAAGAGAAGACGATGGATTGACGAACTAAGAAAGCTTGCGGGTGTGGACTGGCATAGAAAGACCGTAAACGGACGCAAGTGGAAGGATGGATATATATATATATATATATATATATATATATATATATATATATATATATATATATATATATATATATATATATATATTAATGTAATATTTTGTTACCATTCAGTGATGTTCAGTTTTTCAGTGACTTTCTTGTGGTTTTGTGTATGAAAATTTCAATCTACCGTCATTCATTGATGACGAATATTGAATTGGCGTTAAAATCACAATGTGAAATAGCTCATATAATTCTTGAGTAATAGACCGAAATAGACTTAGCGGGGGAATATATATATATATATATATATATATATATATATATATATATATATATATATATATATATATATATATATATATATATATATGATGCGTAGACCCACTAAACTCTAAAGAACGTAATAGACACCGGGAGATAGAATTTTTATGATTACTCTGTCCCTCGTATCCTACCACTGCAATGGGAAATTAAAGTACGAAAGATAGATGCCAAATTTATTGATGGTTCGAAGATTGACCTAGGTTGCAGACCTGGAGTCCACACCAGGCCCCTGGAATTTCCTCCACATTCAAATTCACTTTCTTTGTGTTGCATAATCGCAACAGTCCTTGTCTAGCTACAGTTTCACACAATCTGCATCAACAACAACAAAATTCTGTACGAAGTTGAGCCATCATATATTTAAATTTACGTCCTAACTACGATGTAATTTACATGAAAGGGGAATTTTCGGCTGCCCGAAATTGTAAAGGTTTTATACTTTGGCTCTACAAACTACGAGCAGTGTAGTTCTTCCGAATGCTAGATATCAGGTTGATTGCAATGGACGATTTATTTTAAAATAATAAGAAATAATGATTAATAGATATAATAATGATTACCTTCGCCAACTGCGTTGCGAAGGTTATGTTTTGATAGGCGTATGTTTGCATGGCTGTCTCTGTGATTGTTATTCGCATAACTCAAAAACTATCAAATCAAATATCATCAAATTTTGTGGGATCATTGGCCATGATCCAAGGACATTTTGAGTAGATTTTGGGAGCGATTGGGTCAAAGGTCAAGGTCACGAAAAGGTATAAAAAATAAGTTTTTGCTTTATCGACGTCAATTTTTATCCGATTTGCATGAAACTAGTGCATATGCATAATTCAATTTCCTATATTGTGATATACATGATATAGGCGAAGGTATGCGCTCTGCCGAGTGTCCGTTCTATACTCATTTTTTTTTTTTAATGAGACGGTGCCCTTTTAGCTCGGAAAAGTTTCCTGCTATCTGATTGGTTAGAATTATCTTGTCCAACCAATCAGCGATCAGGAAACTTTTCCGAGCTAAAAGGGCACCCCTGCGAGTCGGTGTAAATCTGCCTCACTAAAAAGAATTGACTATAGTTTACACTTTATATATTCATGTGAGCCTATTATGAATGCAAAGTGGCGGTCTTTATGTGAATTTTACATTTTAATTCTTGTAGGGAGAGTCGTATTTTTTTATGTAGTACACGTGAATAAATATGAGTGGGTGCAGAATATATTTCGAGTCAAAAGTTAATATACAACTCAAATTCAATTAAATATTTTATATAAACTTCAGTTTATATATAATTTTTTTTTTTTTTAAGAACATTTTGATTGTTCATTACTTCTCTAACTATTTATTTCCTCCTTTCCTTTCCTCACTAGGCTATTTTTTCTGTTGAAGCCCTTGGGTTTATAGCATCGTACTTTTCTAACTAGGGTTGTAGCTTAGCAAGTAATAATAATAATAATAATAATAATAATAATAATAATAATAATAATAATAATAATAATAATAGTAAACATTGAAAAAAAAATATGCAATTAGAAATAAGTTATGAAGATTATCCTAAATGAACTTGCGCAGCTAATTAATTTAATTACCAAATAAATGGACAATTATAAGGAAGAATACCTTAGGGAACAATCTTTGAAATTGAAGGCAATTAAATGGGGCAGAGTTTTTGTTCTTAGCATCAGCATTGCATGATCTAACGCATTTATTGGACACTGCCATAAAACTAAAGCCATTCGACCCAGGAGATATAATGTGCTTGCTTTTCGTATACAGTAGTTTGTTGAGTGGTGGTGGGTTAGTCTCTCAAAATTGTAATTTGCAATTGCTAACGAGGATTGTAAATGGCTTGTGATATTATTGTTATTATCTATATATTAATTTGCGATTACTAACGAGGGTTGTAAATGGCTTCCGATATTATATTAATACGAAAGCGTGTGTTGTTTATGTTGTCGCGCTTTAAAGAAAACGGAAATAATTTCATGGTATACTCTTACAATTTCACATTAGACTTTGATTACTTAACGAAAGCACATTTTATATAGTTTTCCCAATTTTGTCTTTAGCACCTGACTTTTTTTTTTTAAATATTAGAGAAAAAATTGAGTTCTATCAATTTCCATAACATAGATTATAAAATTAATCTCGGGGCATTTTATTCAAACATGTATAGGTTAGGAACAAGATAATTAGTATTGGAAATATCATTTAATGTAATTTACACGGGTTCCGCTAGTTGTTATTATTATTATTATTATTATTATTATTATTATTATTAGTTTTAAAAATGTGGTTTTCACTTTCTAATATTATTATTATTATTATTATTATTATTATTATTATTATTTGATAGAAAGACTGCTAGTTATTTATTATTATTATTATTATTGTTGTTACCACCAACCAAACCACAACCCTAGTTGGAAAAGCAAGATGCTATAAGCCTAAGAGCTCCAACAGTGGAAAATAGCCTAGTGAGGAAAATAAACAAGGAAATAAACAAATGATATAAGAATTAATGAAAAAAAATAAATAAATTATCTTGAAAAACACCAACAGCATGAAAACAGATAATTAATATAAAGACTATAAAAAGACTTATATCAGCCTGTTTAACGTAAAGACATAATAAAACATAGTAATAATGATAATAACAACAATGGTAATAATTATAATACAATCTTCTAGTTTGTCTGCAATTGTTTTTGTCTGAGTACTCAATTGTAGGTTGAAATGTATGTTCTTCACTATAAAAGGGATTTGGTTCATCATTATTCAATAAATTGCATTACTTAACCAAAGGTCAGACTTCCGAAGCATGTGACAAGTGGCCCACCAGGGATTACTTTACCTTTTACCATTTCCTCGAAAACAAAGGTGAACTTATTTTAGAAAGGTCAAACTCAGGCATTGCGAAGGTATTCGTACTGTGGGCGGAAGCCTTCGAATATCTTTCGTAATTCTAAGCAGATGCTTAGAATTCCATGTCAAGGGTTGTGGTGGCCGATGTGGTAACGTCCCTGACTGGCGATCGCCAGACTAGGGTTCGAGTCCTGCTTTATCGGGTTAGTTTCTTTAGTCGCTGCAATTTCAACATCCGTGTGAGCTAAGGATGGGACGTTGTGAAGAGCTTATAGATCTGATAAGTCATCAGCAGCCACTGCCTGGCCCTCCTTGGTCCTTGATTGGGTGGAGAGGGGACTTTGGCACTGATCATATGTAATGTGGTCACTCTAGGGAATTGTCCTGCTTGATAACGCAATATCACTGTCCCTTGCCTCTGCCATTCACGAGTGATCTTTAAACCTTTAAGTGTAGGCTATTTTGCTTAGAAATTCTTCCTTAGATTTGGGTCAAACTAGTCCTTGAGTTACATCCTTAAGTGTATGCAAAATACTTGAAATGTCATCCTTAAAAGTTTTTCTATTAAATATGATTAAAAAATATTGAAATATTCTCTTTTAATTGTAATTTCTGCCTTATTTGTGATGGAATTCTTATAATTGTCTCCTTACCTTAACTGTTGGCAAAACAATCAGAATTTTTCATTGAAGATTCTTATTCTCCAACGGTAAAATCTGTTTTGGTAAAATCAACTCCTGTTTTCCGTCAAGTGAACGTCGCTTGCCTTTCATCCTGCTTTATTTTACCGAAGTTCCCCCTTGAATGAGAGCTGGGAATAAAGGGAATATTCGTGAAATTTACTTCAATTCTCAACAGAGAACTAAATTACTTTGATTAAAATGGCTTGATATAGTTTACATGACTGGAAGGAGTGTAATGTTTTGTTGTGTGTAAGAGGGTGAATGCGAGCGTGATCCAATGTTGTACTTTAATATGTTTTCTTTAGTATATTTATTGCATATTACGGAACACCTTATTTCGAGTGTTCATATTTCGACCACATCCTCTTTAGACAAAGAGAATTTTTTTTTCCTTTTCCCATAAAGATAATGTTATTTTAATGTAAATCAATCAACAAACCTACCGTATCTAAATGAGTGGAAAGTAATGAGTGAATATAGGAAAAATAAGAAAATGGTCAGCATTTTTATACTGTAAATGCTATTGGAAAATGTAAGGGAGTAGAACAAGACGCTGGAAAGTAGTATCATAACTGTTGGAAATCTTGAACATTTTCGTCTTACACGTTTAGGATCGGGCTGCTAACCAACGTGGTACCGCCATGGCACACTGTAGACATAGTTGAAGACTTTGCAGCACCTCTTGGTGCCCTAACTTCATCCACTTTTTAGCCTTCTGTCTCTATGTGCATGTTGCATCTTGCCAGTGAGTGGCCTCACAGGCTCCAACACCGGACTCTATAACCGAAGCTCTTAAATCCAATTTAGGTTTGTGGTGGGCGATGTGGTAACGTTCCTGACTGGTGATCGCCAGACCGGGGTTCGAGTCCTCTCAAAATCTTTAGTTTTTTTAGTCGTTTCAACCTCGCCATCCTTATGAGCTAAGGATGGGGGGTTTGGTGGAGCCTTTAGGTCTACCTGCTGAATCATCAGCAG